>NC_134211.1:7500-307500 GCF_965140235.1 Caretta caretta | reverse complement strand
GGCGGTTGGAAGCCGGGGAAACAGTCTGGGACTGGCACTAAAGGGGGTCGAGGCTCGGGGGTCCCCCGATGGACCTTGCTGTAATGCTCCACTCTCTGTGTTAACTAGACTCTCTTCGCTGTCCCCCAGACAGCCAATAAACCCTCCTGCTGTCACCGCCGGCGGGAAATCCCTCCAGAGTCAGGGACTCGGGTGCATTTCTCTCTTTGGGGGGGTGAGGCTTCCCCAGGGGTCCAGTCCAGGTGGGCTCGCTGAGGGGGGGCTCACGGCGTGACACTGGGGTGCTGACGGTGCCGAGGTTTGGTCCCCAGAGGCGGGGAAGCCGGGGGGCTGACCCCAGCAAGAGCGGGACCCTTTGGGGGCTGACGCACTGCCAGGCTTCTCCTCGGGACTGCTCCAGAGCCGTGTGTGAGCACAGGGCCTGTGGATCCGGGACACTGTCATCGGCCTTATTCTCGGGCCTCCCCACACCTGCCCTGCTGTCTGCCCGTGTGTTAAGGTGGGAATTACCAGCCTCCCCTTTCCCCAAGCCGAGATCAGGGCCTGTTGGGCGGGGCACTGCCTCAAACCCCCAGTGGCCCAAGCCCTGTCCCAAGGAGCTCACCCTCCGAACAGACAAAGGGCAGGAAGGAAAAGGGAGGCACCCAGAGGGGAAGGGGCCTGCCCATGATCACACAAAAAGTTTGGGGCAGAACTGGGGATAGAACCCAGGAGCCTTGGCCCCCAGCCCCTGCTCGTATCCTTGAGCCAGGGATAGAACCCAGGAGTCCTGACTCTCAGGCCCCCCCACTGTAACCCGCCAGACCCCACTCCATGTTGTGGCATTCACCTCATATTCATGTAATATTGAGAGGAGTTATGGCATAATCCTCGTGTATCTTGGGCAAGATAAGGCAGTTGGGGTGTCACTGAAAAGGTTACAATTTGCTGAATACCCTCCTGTTTGTATGCGGGTATCGTTTCTGTATCTGAAGTTAGGAATATTGTCTGTGCACCTCTCACACCTGTGTTTACACCCGCCGAACACCCACTAGACCGAGTGCAATCAGGCTAGACGGCTGGCCGGGCCATCTGGAAGAACAGTAGGTCTTAGAAGGTGCTAATCTCCCGCCCGGGAGCCTTCCTAGGATGCTGCAAACGGCCTCTGGGTTGTGGCTGCAGGGCCATGTGATCGAGTCACCTGATAGTGGACACCCTGATAACTCTAGTATTTTCCCACTGGCCAGGGGTGGGAATCACACTGGAAGACCGAGGATCCCCGCCATATGTAAAACCTATGTAAGGCAGGGGCGTGACACCATCAGGGGCTGGTTCTTCACTGGCTCCCCGCCCAAGAAGGCTGGTGTAAACATCTGAGGAACAAAACGTGAATGGGGGGGGAGGGGCAGGCTGGAGGGGCGTCAGGCCTGTGAAAGGAACATCTGGAGTTGTACACGGCAGGCCAGTGCAGCCGGCCTTCAAGAATCTCTGCAATCTGTCTGTGGCAACGTTTAGGTGAGAATGTGCCACTTGTAACGAGTTTCTTTAGTATCATAAGCTTAGGTTTCGTGTTCGTTTCATTTGCTGGGTAATCTGCCTTGATCCGCTTGCTCTCCCTTATATTCACTTAAAATCTACCTTTTGTAGGCAGTTGTCATAAATATAAAGGGAAGGGTAAACCCCTTTAAAATCCCTCCTGGCCAGAGGAAAAATCCTCTCACCTGTAAAGGGTTAAGAAGCTAAAGGTAACCTCACTGGCCAAAATGACCAATGAGGAGACAAGATACTTTCAAAAGCTGGGAGGAGGGAGAAAAACAAAGGGTCTGTGTCTGTCTGTATGCTGCTTTTGCTGGAGACAGAACAGGAATGGTCTTAGAACTTAGTAAGTAATCTAGCCAGGTATGTGTTAGATTCTGATTTCTTTAAATGGCTGAGAAAAGAGCTGTGCTGAATAGAATGAATATTCCTGTCTGTGTGTCTTTTTTGTAACTTAAGGTTTTGCCTAGAGGGATTCTCTATGTTTTGAATCTAATTACGCTGTAAGGTATCTACCACCCTGATTTTACAGAGGTGATTCCTTTACTTCTATTAAAAGTCGTCTTGTAAGAAAACTGAATGCTTTTTCATTGTTCTAAGACCCAAGGGTTTGGGTCTGTGGTCACCTATGCAAATTGGTGAGGATTTTTACCAAACCTTCCCCAGGAAGTGGGGTGCAAGGGTTGGGAGGATTTTGGGGGGAAAGATGTGTCCAAACTACGTTTCCCAGTAAACCCAGATAAAGTTTGGTGGTGGCAGTGGAAATCCAAGGGTAAAATAATTTTGTACCTTGGGGAAGTTTTAACCTAAGCTGGTAAAAGTAAGCTTAGGAGGTTTTCATGCAGGTCCCCACATCTGTACCCTAGAGTTCAGAGTGGGGAAGGAACCTTGACAGCAATAAACATTTATTTTGTCTAAAACCTGTATGTGTGTGGACATTGTATCTTGGGGCAGACAACTGTGCAGATCCTTCTCCACATTGAGGGAGGGGGCGAATTTCAATGATCTTATGCTGTGTAGTTCTCTGTGCAGCTGTGAATTTATGAGTGTAATATAATATCTCATTGAAAGGGGGGGACACAGGGCCAGAAAGAGTTAATTAACTCACAAACTGACCTGACCGTGGCCAACCTTTAAAGACTTGTTAGGAAGAGATGGAAATGAAAAGAGCTTTGAAATGCAGCCTGCATTGTTAGAGATAGAAGGGGAGATGTTTGTTCAGGTCTTGTGAGGTCAGCAAATAAGTCTTGTCTATTGCTATGGCTTTGACTCAAGATTTAAAAAAAAAAAGAGTATTAACATTTAGGAAGACACTTGAGTGACATTGTATAATTGTCTACATGGCTCATTGAAGGTTGTGGTGGCCTGTATCTGAACTGTTTAATGGATAAATGACCCTGTGCTAATTGCCAGCATGTTTGGGAGACAGAAAGTTGAGCCGATTGTTTTCTCAGGCCAAGAGGCTGCTAGAAATGTATAAAAAACCTGGGACACGATCCTTCCTCATCGCAGATCTGCTTTGGGGTTCAAGAAGAGGTAAGATCTGAGTTATAATTGGACCTGGGTGTGTGGCTGATCCTTTGGGATTGGAAGGACCTTTTCTTTTATATGATGAGAGAAGATTTTCAGAATTTATCGTAAGTTTGACGTGTGGCCGGATGGAGGCCTGAGGCCGGGCACGTTACAGGAACTGCGTCGTTTGGACTCCTGAGTACCCAGGGAGGTCAGACAGAGGCTGGTTTGGGCTGGCTGGGGAAATCTAGGTCCTGGAATATCCCCCACCGTTTTGGGTCTGTCTGCCCTGGTCAGTTCACAGCTCACCCTGATTGAGTGACCTCAGCTGGCTCCCACAGGCAGCCCCATCACAGCAGCACAAGATGGTACTAGTTTGGGTTTATCCTCTAGAGTGGGGTGTGCGCTTGAGTACTGGGCAACTCCTTAGTTGATCTCAGCATCCGTGTGCATACAAGCTGCAGTTGGGTGTGTCCATAAGGGTGTGTGCTGGAGGGGGCTTGAGAGACTGTCACAACAGCACAGGGTAAAGGGAACCCAGGCTGGTGGGTCAGGCGGGCTCAGTGGTACCCCAGTTTCAACTGGCACCCTGGGGGGAACCTGTCACACCGGGATCCCTGAGATGGGCCCAGCTGGTGCTGCCTGTCCCGTCTCCCAGGCAGACGTGGTACGTGGTTTACCTGTGGAACTGGCAGCTGCAGGGTGCGGCTGGGGCCTCCCTACAACACCACTCAGGATGGCCCCACGGCTGCGCTGGCTCAACCCAGTGTCCCAGGCAGGAAACCCCTGGGGGTGAGGAGCTGCTTTGAGCTGGTTCCCCCCATCCCCTGATAACCCAGGGGCGCTCGAGGAGCCTGCAGACACAGGGGGATCGTATCTCTGGCTTGGTTAATGGCAGGAGAGGGTTGGGTTTTTGGGGGGGGGGGGGGGAGATCGGGGCAGCCCACAACATTTTGGCACCTGAGGCGGGGAGCTCAAATGATGTCCCCATACCCCCTTGCTTGGGCCAAAACTCTGAAACTCTGGGTCTTAGTGGCGCCCCCCCTCAGTCTGGCACCCGAGGCAGCTGCCTCCGTTCGCCTCAGGGTAAGGCCAGCCCTGGGGGAGAGCCTGCTGGCAGGGCCTGGCTCTGCTGCCACCCCTGGCCCCGGGGACTGTCGTGCTGCGGGCATTGGCACCGGCTGGGGCGTCTCAGCCCAGCTCCGGGACTCAGGGTGAACTCTCAGCCCCGGGGCTGGCCCTGCAGAGCCAGAGGCGCCTGCCCAGGGACGGAGAGCGGGGCCCGTTGGGCTGGGCCTAGCAGAGCCAGAGAAATGGACGCTGACGCCCAGCAGCACCCGCAGGGACCGGCCGCAGAAGGGAAACGGGAACCTGGGGGTGGAGGAGGGGGACCGGAGACATCAGGCGGCTGATCAGCTGAGCCAGCCCTCGCTGGGGCCAGGCTGGGAATTATTTTTGTACGTTTCTCCAGCTAAGGGCAATGTTTATTTTTAAGCATTTGCTCCTTGTTCCCCAGCCGAAACGTTTGTGGGGGGGCTGCCACGGCCACCCAGGCCTTGGGCTCTCGGCTCTGTGCGGCCCCCCGGAAGAGCCCCCCTTCGGTGTGACACAGCCCCCTGGGAAGGTTGCTCTCTCTCTCTCTCTCTCTCTGGGGTTAGGTCCCGCTGCCTCTGGCGACTGCACCTCTGAGCCCGCAGCAGGCCTGTCTGTGCTGTGGGGCCCCCAGGGAGTCCCCTCGCTTGGGGTCCCGGGGGCCTCCACCCCCAGAGGGAGCAAAGTGCCACCCTCCGGTCTCCACCCTGCAGCGCCTCCCCGCCGGAGAACACGGGAGGTTTCTTGAATGTCAGAATCCAGCCCAGACAGTTCTCAGGGCCCTCGGGCCTGGCCAGTCTCAGCCCCGGCCAGCTGGGTCTGTCCCCGTCCCAGTGGGGCTCTGGCTGGTCTCTCTCCCCCGAGTCTGGCAGCCCCCTCCTTCCAGCCGAGCCCCCTGAATTCCCTTCCCCAACACCCCTCCTCAGTCCTCTCTTCGGTCCCAGGTAACCCGGTCACCTGGGCCCCTCTCTTCTGTCCTTTGTTCCCCTCTGGCTGGAGCTGGCTGGTCAGGTCACTGGCCCCTCTCTTCTCAGCCCCACTCTGGCCAGAACTGGCTGACTGCCAAGCTGGAGGGAGGGCTCGTGGTCACCAGGTCACCAGTCGCTGGGTCCCCCATCTCCAGGCCATTGACCAGGGTCCTGGCTGCTAGGTGAGGTCACACCTGGTCCTCTGCAACAACAAACTCTTCCCACCACCTCGTTAAACATGCAGCACACAGGGAAACTGAGGCACGCACCGCGTTCAGGCCAAGCCCTACGGAAACTCCCCACTTTGTCACAGTGGGACGTTAAGGGGGGAGGCCAGGCGACGGGGCGGGCCAGACAGCAATTGGATAATGACAGGAGCCGCTGAGCTGCACAAAGTGAGAGCCTGATCAAGCATGAACGCACAAACGGCCAAGGTCACGCGACAGCAGATACAAAGGCAAGAGCCTGAAGCCAAACGCAGATGCCCCACCTCAGCGGGGCCGGATCCTCGGGGCCTCCACGCTGGGGCCTCTGTGTGGACGCTGGCATTGGGGCGACGATCCTCCCGCTGTACGGCGAGGCTGGGCCAGTTTACCCGGGGTTTCCTGCAGGTCACCCGGGCCGAGCCCCCCGCCCCATGGGGGAACTACACCTCCCAGCCGCCCCCGCGCCTCGGGGGGGAGCCGAGCCCCCCCGCCCCACGGGGGAACTACACCTCCCAGCGGCCCCCGCGCCTCGGGGGGGGAGCCGAGCCCCCCCGCCCCACGGGGGAACTACACCTCCCAGCCGCCCCCGCGCCTCGGGGGGGAGCCGAGCCCCCCTCAGCCCCACGGGGGAACTACACCTCCCAGCCGCCCCCGCGCCTCGGGGGGGAGCCGAGCCCCCCCAGCCCCACGGGGGAACTACACCTCCCAGCGGCCCCCGCGCCTCGGGGGGGGAGCCGAGCCCCCCCGCCCCACGGGGGAACTACACCTCCCAGCCGCCCCCGCGCCTCGGGGGGGAGCCGAGCCCCCCTCAGCCCCACGGGGGAACTACACCTCCCAGCCGCCCCCGCGCCTCGGGGGGGGGAGCCGAGCCCCCCCGCCCAACGGGGGAACTACACCTCCCAGCGGCCCCCGCGCCTCGGGGGGGGAGCCGAGCCCCCCCGCCCCACGGGGGAACTACACCTCCCAGCGGCCCCCGCGCCTCGGGGGGGGAGCCGAGCCCCCCCGCCCAACGGGGGAACTACACCTCCCAGCCGCCCCCGCGCCTCAGGGGGGAGCCGAGCCCCCCTCAGCCCCACGGGGGAACTACACCTCCCAGCGGCCCCCGCGCCTCGGGGGGGGTGGAGCCGTCTGGTCTAGCGTCACAGAGCCGGCGGGCCGTGGCCAATGGCAGGGCAGGGGCGGGGCTGAGTGGGAGGGTCTAAGCCAATACGGGGCGTGACCTGGGAGCCCGCGCCATGGCGGAGCAGGTGAGTGGCGGGGGGCTGTGGGGTGGGCGATGGGGCGCGAGGCTGGGGGGGGGTCTCTGGGCAGTGGGGTGGGGCTGGGGGGGGGTCTCTGGGCAGTGGGGAGCGAGGCTGGGGGGTGTCTCTGGGTGGGGCTGTGGGGGGTCTCTGGGCAGTGGGGAGCGAGGCTGGGGGGTGTCTCTGGGTGGGGCTGTGGGGGGTCTCTGGGCAGTGGGGAGCGGGGCCGTGGGGGGGGTCTCTGGGGAGCTAGGCTCGGGGGGGTCTTTGGGGGGGTCTCTGGGCAGTGGGGTGGGGCTGGGGGGGGTCTCTGGGTGAGGCTGTGGGGGGGTCTCTGGGCAGTGGGGAGCGAGGCTGGGGGGTGTCTCTGGTTGGGTCTGTGGGGGGGTCTCTGGGCAGTGGGGAGCGGGGCCGTGGGGGGGGTCTCTGGGTGGGGGACTCTGGGGAGCTAGGCTCGGGGGGGTCTTTGGGGGGGGTCTCTGGGCAGTGGGGTGGGGCTGTGGGGGGTCTCTGGTTGGGTCTGTGGGGGGTCTCTGGGCAGTGGGGAGCGGGGCCGTGGGGGGGGTCTCTGGGTGGGGGTCTCTGGGGAGCTAGGCTCGGGGGGGGTCTCTGGGCAGTGGGGTGGGACTGTGGGGGGGGGTCTCTGGGTGGGGGTCTGGGGAGCTAGGCTCGGGGGGGTCTCTGGGCAGTGGGGTGGGGCTGTGGGGGGTCTCTGGGGGGGGTCTGGGGAGCTAGGCTCGGGGGGGTCTCTGGGCAGTGGGGTGGGACTGTGGGGGGGGTCTCTGGGTGAGGCAGTTGGGGGTCTCTGGGCAGTGGGGTGGGGCTGTGGGGGGTCTCTGGTTGGGTCTGTGGGGGGTCTCTGGGCAGTGGGGAGCGGGGCCGTGGGGGGGGTCTCTGGGTGGGGGACTCTGGGGAGCTAGGCTCGGGGGGGTCTTTGGGGGGGTCTCTGGGCAGTGGGGTGGGGCTGTGGGGGGTCTCTGGTTGGGTCTGTGGGGGGTCTCTGGGCAGTGGGGAGCGGGGCCGTGGGGGGGGTCTCTGGGTGGGGGTCTCTGGGGAGCTAGGCTCGGGGGGGGTCTCTGGGCAGTGGGGTGGGACTGTGGGGGGGGTCTCTGGGTGGGGGTCTGGGGAGCTAGGCTCGGGGGGGTCTCTGGGCAGTGGGGTGGGGCTGTGGGGGGGGTCTCTGGGTGGGGGACTCTGGGGAGCTAGGCTCGGGGGGGGTCTCTGGGCAGTGGGGTGGGGCTGTGGGGGGTCTCTGGGGGGGGTCTGGGGAGCTAGGCTCGGGGGGGTCTCTGGGCAGTGGGGTGGGACTGTGGGGGGGGTCTCTGGGTGAGGCAGTTGGGGGTCTCTGGGCAGTGGGGAGCGAGGCTGGGGGGTGTCTCTGGGTGGGGCTGTGGGGGGTCTCTGGGCAGTGGGGTGGGGCTGGGGGGGGTCTCTGGGTGAGGCTGTGGGGGGGTCTCTGGGCAGTGGGGAGCGAGACTGGGGGGTGTCTCTGGGTGGGGCTGTGGGGGGTCTCTGGGCAGTGGGGAGCGGGGCCGTGGGGGGGGTCTCTGGGGAGCTAGGCTCGGGGGGGTCTTTGGGGGGGTCTCTGGGCAGTGGGGTGGGGCTGGGGGGGGTCTCTGGGTGAGGCTGTGGGGGGGTCTCTGGGCAGTGGGGAGCGAGGCTGGGGGGTGTCTCTGGTTGGGTCTGTGGGGGGTCTCTGGGCAGTGGGGAGCGGGGCCGTGGGGGGGGTCTCTGGGTGGGGGACTCTGGGGAGCTAGGCTCGGGGGGGTCTTTGGGGGGGTCTCTGGGCAGTGGGGTGGGGCTGTGGGGGGTCTCTGGTTGGGTCTGTGGGGGGGTCTCTGGGCAGTGGGGAGCGGGGCCGTGGGGGGGGTCTCTGGGTGGGGGTCTCTGGGGAGCTAGGCTCGGGGGGTGTCTCTGGGCAGTGGGGTGGGACTGTGGGGGGGGTCTCTGGGTGGGGGTCTGGGGAGCTAGGCTCGGGGGGGTCTCTGGGCAGTGGGGTGGGGTTGTGGGGGGTCTCTGGGGGGGTCTGGGGAGCTAGGCTCGGGGGGGTCTCTGGGCAGTGGGGTGGGACTGTGGGGGGGGTCTCTGGGTGGGGGTCTGGGGAGCTAGGCTCGGGGGGGTCTCTGGGCAGTGGGGTGGGGCTGTGGGGGGTCTCTGGGGGGGTCTGGGGAGCTAGGCTCGGGGGGGTCTCTGGGCAGTGGGGTGGGACTGTGGGGGGGGTCTCTGGGTGAGGCAGTTGGGGGTCTCTGGGCAGTGGGGAGCGAGGCTGGGGGGTGTCTCTGGGTGGGGCTGTGGGGGGTCTCTGGGCAGTGGGGAGCGGGGCCGTGGGGGGCTCTCTGGGTGGGGGTCTCTGGGGAGCTAGGCTCGGGGGGGTCTCTGGGGAGCGGGGCCGTGGGGGGGGTCTCTGGGGAGCTAGGCTCGGGGGGGGTCTCTGGGCAGTGGGGTGGGGCTGTGGGGGGTCTCTGGGGGGGGTCTGGGGAGCTAGGCTCGGGGGGGTCTCTGGGCAGTGGGGTGGGACTGTGGGGGGGGTCTCTGGGTGAGGCAGTTGGGGGTCTCTGGGCAGTGGGGAGCGAGGCTGGGGGGTGTCTCTGGGTGGGGCTGTGGGGGGTCTCTGGGCAGTGGGGAGCGGGGCCGTGGGGGGGGTCTCTGGGTGGGGGACTCTGGGGAGCTAGGCTCGGGGGGGTCTTTGGGGGGGTCTCTGGGCAGTGGGGTGGGGCTGGGGGGGGTCTCTGGGTGAGGCTGTGGGGGGGTCTCTGGGCAGTGGGGAGCGAGGCTGGGGGGTGTCTCTGGGTGGGGCTGTGGGGGGTCTCTGGGCAGTGGGGAGCGGCGCCGTGGGGGGGGTCTCTGGGTGGGGGACTCTGGGGAGCTAGGCTCGGGGGGGTCTTTGGGGGGGTCTCTGGGCAGTGGGGTGGGGCTGGGGGGGGGTCTCTGGGTGAGGCTGTGGGGGGGTCTCTGGGCAGTGGGGAGCGAGGCTGGGGGGTGTCTCTGGGTGGGGCTGTGGGGGGGTCTCTGGGCAGTGGGGTGGGACTGTGGGGGGGGTCTCTGGGTGGGGGTCTGGGGAGCTAGGCTCGGGGGGGTCTCTGGGCAGTGGGGTGGGGCTGTGGGGGGTCTCTGGGGGGGTCTGGGGAGCTAGGCTCGGGGGGGTCTCTGGGCAGTGGGGTGGGACTGTGGGGGGGGTCTCTGGGTGAGGCAGTTGGGGGTCTCTGGGCAGTGGGGAGCGAGGCTGGGGGGTGTCTCTGGGTGGGGCTGTGGGGGGTCTCTGGGCAGTGGGGAGCGGGGCCGTGGGGGGCTCTCTGGGTGGGGGTCTCTGGGGAGCTAGGCTCGGGGGGGTCTCTGGGGAGCGGGGCCGTGGGGGGGGTCTCTGGGGAGCTAGGCTCGGGGGGGGTCTCTGGGCAGTGGGGTGGGGCTGTGGGGGGTCTCTGGGGGGGGTCTGGGGAGCTAGGCTCGGGGGGGTCTCTGGGCAGTGGGGTGGGACTGTGGGGGGGGTCTCTGGGTGAGGCAGTTGGGGGTCTCTGGGCAGTGGGGAGCGAGGCTGGGGGGTGTCTCTGGGTGGGGCTGTGGGGGGTCTCTGGGCAGTGGGGAGCGGGGCCGTGGGGGGGGTCTCTGGGTGGGGGACTCTGGGGAGCTAGGCTCGGGGGGGTCTTTGGGGGGGGTCTCTGGGCAGTGGGGTGGGGCTGTGGGGGGTCTCTGGTTGGGTCTGTGGGGGGTCTCTGGGCAGTGGGGAGCGGGGCCGTGGGGGGGGTCTCTGGGTGGGGGACTCTGGGGAGCTAGGCTCGGGGGGGTCTTTGGGGGGGTCTCTGGGCAGTGGGGTGGGGCTGTGGGGGGTCTCTGGTTGGGTCTGTGGGGGGTCTCTGGGCAGTGGGGAGCGGGGCCGTGGGGGGGGCTCTCTGGGTGGGGGTCTCTGGGGAGCTAGGCTCGGGGGGGGTCTCTGGGCAGTGGGGAGCGGGGCCGTGGGGGGGGTCTCTGGGTGGGGGACTCTGGGGAGCTAGGCTCGGGGGGGGTCTCTGGGCAGTGGGGTGGGGCTGTGGGGGGTCTCTGGTGGGGGGTCTGGGGAGCTAGGCTCGGGGGGGTCTCTGGGCAGTGGGGTGGGACTGTGGGGGGGGTCTCTGGGTGAGGCAGTTGGGGGTCTCTGGGCAGTGGGGAGCGAGGCTGGGGGGTGTCTCTGGGTGGGGCTGTGGGGGGGTCTCTGGGCAGTGGGGAGTGGGGCCGTGGGGGGCTCTCTGGGTGGGGGTCTCTGGGGAGCTAGGCTCTGGGGGGGTCTCTGGGCAGTAGGGGAGGTGACTTGGGGCCTGCTCCTCCCTCACCCCTGTCTTGGCGCAGGGTCGAGGGGGCCGCTGGGCAGGTGGGGGAGCCCCCCTGGGGCTGTACTGGGGGAATCATAGGGTAGAACCCAGGAGTCCTGCTCCCTAACCCTCTCATCCCCACTCAGGTTGGCCCTGCCCCACCCCCCATCTACGTGGGGGGCAGCAGTAGCAGTGACAGCGAGGAGGAGCTTGTGAGACCCCCAAGGGGGGCAGTGGGGCAGCCGCGCCCCAAGCGCCGGCGTGTTCTGTGCAGCACCGAGGTCCCCGCTGTGCCTGTCTACTCGAACAAGGTAACAGGGACCCAGGCGTCTGAGCACCCCTCCACCCCGAGCTCTAACCACCAGACACCTCTCCTCTCCCGGAGCTGGGGATAGAACCAGGAGTCCGGGCTCCCAGCCCCCCTCCCCTGACATGCTCATCCCTCTTGTGCCCATCCTGAGGCTCGGTGCCCCCATGGGGGTGCCCGTGCAGCAGGGCCTGTGGGTAACATGCCCCCTTCCTCTCCAGGTGAACAGCAGCTTCCAGCTGTGCCCTGCGGAGCTGCACCCGGAGGTGCCCACCCTGCAGTGGCAGGGAGGTAAGGGGGTGCTAGGGCTGGGTGGGAGTAGGGGGGTTTTGACCATAGGGAGGTGGGGGCTATGTATGTGCCCGGGGGGGGAGTGGGAGGAGGCAGCAGAGGTACGTCTGGGGGGGGCTGTTTGCCCGGGCTGTGGTGTTTGATGGCCACTTGTGCCCTTAAAGTCTGAGACACCCCCAATCTGATCACAGGCCACAGAACCCTCTCCCCACCCCCGTGAACCTCCGGCTGAGTCACTCACGTCCTCACATCGTGGCTTAAAGACCCCAAGTTTCAGAGAATCCGCCGCTGACACTAGTTCTAGCCTGCGAGTGACCCGTGTCGCACGCTGCAGAGGAAGGTGAAACCCCCACACAGGGTCTCAGACAGTCTGACCCCGGGAAAAATTCCTTCCCAACCCCGAATACAGCAATCAGTTAGACCATGAGCAGGTGAGCAAGACCCACCAGGCAGGTCCCCGGGAAAGAATTCTCTGTAGTAACTCAGAGCCTCCCCATCTAGTGGCCCGTCTCTGGCCATGTTTGTTACAGGCGGTCACACACCATTGTAGGCAGTCCTGTCGTACCAGCCCTTCCATACGCTGATCAAGCTCAGTCGTGAAGCCAGTTAGGGGTTTTGCCCCCCCTGCTCCCCTTGGGAGGCTGCTCCAAAACTTCACTCCTTTGAGAGTTAGAAACCTTCATCTAATTTCAAGCCTAAACTTGTTAATGGCCAGTTTATAGCCATGTGTTCTGGGTTCACATTGGCGCTTAACTTAAATAACTCCTCTCCCTCCCTGGTATGTATCCCTCTGATGTATTTATACAGAGCAATCCTGTCTTCCCTCAGCCTGCGTTTGGTCAGGCTAAACAAGCCAAGCTCTTTGAGTCCCCGCTCATAAGGGAGGTTTTCCATTCCTCAGGTCCTCCTAGCAGTTCTTCTCTGCGCCTGTTCCAGTTTGAATTCATCTTCCTTACATGGGAGACTAGAACGGCTTTGCCAGAAGCTGGGAATGGGCGACAGAGGATGGGTCACTTGATGATTCCCTGGTCTGTTCATTCCCTCCGGGGCACCTGGCATTGGCCACGGTTGGAAGACAGGACACTGGGTAGGTGGACCTTTGGTCTGATCCAGTCTGGCCCTTCTTACGTTCTCATACACTACTCCAGATGAGTCTCACCAGTGCCTCGTATCATGGTGCTGACATGTCCCTCTCTCCACTGGAAACACCTCACTTGATGCACCCCAGGACCGTGTTAGCCTTTTTCACGGCCACATCACACTGGCGGCTCCTAGTCAGCCTGTGATCAGCCAATACCCCCAGGTCTTTCTTCTCCTCTGTCGCTTCCGACTGATACGTCTCCAGTTTAGAGCAAGAATTCCTGTTGTTAGTCCTTCAGTGCACTTTGCACTATTAAATAGCATCCCATTTCTATTACTCCAGATTACAAAATCATCCAGATCTTCTTGTAGGATATTCCGGTCCTTCTCCATATTAGCTACACCTCCCAGCTTTGTCTTATCCCCAAATTTTATTCGCATGCACCCACTTTTTGTGCCAAGCTCAGTAATAAATATTAGGGCTGTCAAGCAATTAAAAAATTAATCACAATTAAAAAATACCTATATGTAAATACTTTGCAAGGCCGGCTACAAAAGTGCCTTGCAAAAGACTGTTCCCACTTTCAGGTGACAGTGTAAATAAGAAGCAGACAGCATTATCTCCAATAACTGTAAACACACGTGTTTCTCTTCCCAATTGGCTGAACAAGAAGGAGGACTGAGTGGACTTGTAGGCTCTGAAGTTTTACATTGTTTTGTTTTTTGAATGTGGTTATGTAACAATCTACATTTGTTTAAGTTGCACTTTCACGACAAAGAGATTTGTCTTGTATGACTTGTATGAGGTGAATTGAAAAGTACGATTTCTTTTTGTTATTTTTACAGTGCAAACATTTATAAACAAGTTATACACTTTTATTTCAATTACAATACAGAATACGATATATAGGAAAAACATCCAAAATATTTAATAACATTTCAATTGGTATTCTATTGTTGAACAATGCGATTAAAACTGTGATTAATCGCGATGAAATTTTTGAGTTAATTGTGTGAGTTAACTGCGATTAGTCGACAAGCGTAATAAAAATGTTAAATAAGATTGGTCCCAAGACCGATCCTTGAGGAACTCCACTGGTAACCTCCCTCCAGCCTGACAGCTCACCTTTCAGTAGGACCCGCTGCAGTCTCCCCTTTAACCAGTTCCTTACCCACCTTTCAGTTCTCCTGTTAATCCCCCTCTTCTCCAATGTAACTAATAGTTTCCCATGTGGAACTGGATCCAAAGCCTTTTGGACATCTGGGTAGGTTGGATCCACTGCACTTCCTTTGTCTAAAACATCAGATCTCTTCTCAAAGAAGGAGCTCAGGCAGGATGCACCTTTTGTAAAGCCCTGTTGTATTTTATCCCAGTTACTGTTCACCCCATGTCCTTAACAACTTTCTCTTTCAAAATTTGTTCCAAGACCTTGCGTACAATTGAGGTCAAACTAACAGGCTTGGAGTTTCCTGGATCACATTTTTTTCCCTTTCTTAAAAATATGAACTATATTAGCTGCTCCCCAGTCATAGGGTACGACCCCCGAGTTTAGAGTCATTAAAATCCTTGGTGTGGGGCTTGCAATTTCAGGTGCCAGTTCCTTTAATATGTGGCTATGTGTGTTGGGTTGGGGGGAGATGTGCCAGGTGAGGGGTCAGGGGAGTTGTATCTGGGGGGCTTGGGGTACGTACACTGGATGGCGGTTTATTGTCTGGGGGGGGCAGCTGTGGGGAGAGGTGCCCCCTGCCTGGCAGTCACAGCTGCTGTCTCCCCTCCCCCTGCCAGGGGCAGATCTGGACGTGGATGAGATTGGCCCTGTCACGCCCCCCCGGCCGGAGCGGCCTCATGCCCCACGCCTCCCCCAGGGCCCCTGCACTGACTGGCTGGAGGAGGAGCCGCAGCAGCAGCAGGGGGTAGTGAGAACGTAGGTGCGGGGGAGGGATTGCAGGTGGGGGGGAGGGATTGTGGCAGGATTACTGTGGGAGGTATATGGGGGGAGGGGATTAGGCTCTAATGGGGGTGGGGTGATCAGGGTGGGGACAGGGTTACAATGGAGGTATATGGGGGGAGGGGACAGGGCTATAAAGGGGAGGTGGGGGCATGGCTCGGGCTCTGTGGCCCCTGGCTTTGGGGTCTGTCCCGGGGGGGGGGGGGGCTGTCACTTATGGGGCACAGCAGCCCCATCTCACCCCCTGCTCTCTCTCTCTCTCTCAGAGTCCGGGACGAGTCCCCCTCTCCCCCACCACAGCCCACACGCAGACAGAGGGGCCGGACCCGCCGGTGAGGGGTTGTAAGGATGTGGGGGTGTTGCTGAGCTCCTCCCCTCAGGGAGGTGGGGCTGGGTGGGGGGGGTGTCTCTGTTGAAATCTCTGCCTCTGCAGGAGTTGGGGAATTGAGGGGCAGATTCTCTGGGGCACACCTCCCTTGTAGAGAACAGGGAAGGTCTCTGGGGGGATTTGTCTGGGGAGTCTCTGGAGGTGGGAGATGGGGAGGTCTGTCAGGGGTCTGATGGCTCCTACCTCCAGGGAGGTGGGGGGTGTCTGTGGGGCACATGGGTCTGTGCGGGGCTCTAACAGCCCTGCCCCCCAAGGAGGTGTCTGGGGGGGGTCTGTGGGGCACAGGGGTTTGTTGGGGGTCTGACGGCCCTGCCCCCCAGGGAGGTGTGTGTGGGGGGGGTCCTGTGGTGCACAGGGCTCTGTCCGTCTGATGACCCTGCGCCCCAGGGAGGGGTGTGTGTGTGTGGGGGGGGGGGGTTGGTCTGTGGGGCACGGGGGGCTGTCGGGGGTCTGACGGCCCTGCCCGCAGGGAGGTGGGGATTGGGGGGTCTGTGGGACACGGGGGTCTGACGGCCCTGCCCGCAGGGAGGTGGCACGCCAGCTGCGGGGTCTCCGCACGTGGCTCTCGGCCGCCCAGCGCAGCCTGCGGGAGGAGCCGCCCGAGGATGACGTGATCCTGGTGGAGCCGCCCCCATGCCCCGTGCCCCGGCAGCTGCAGCTCAAGGTGCGGTGCCGGGCCGAGATCCACCGTGTCGCCGTGGAGATGGTGAGTGACCCCCCACCTCTCCGCTCTTCCACATCCCCATGTGGCTGGGGAGCGAGCCCCTCATCCCCTCGGCCTGTGCCGGGCCTCCATGCAGGCCATATATATCCTCCACAGCCTTCGGCCCCCTGCAGACACTGCATCTCCCACCCTGCCCCCACAGCCTGGCTCTGAGCGAGCCCCACGCCCCAGCGTGCAGACCCCGGCCATGCCCTGGGGGGGCGGGGGGGTCTGGGGAAAGGCAGAGCGCAGATCACGGAGCGCACAGCTCAGACGGGGGTGGGTAGGGCCAGGGAGGTGCTGGTACAGGATAGGGGGCAGGACAGCGGCCAGGTGGAGGAAGGGGCTTGTTCACCCCCCCAGTGTAGAGCTGGGAGGACAGGGTGAGATTAACACTGATTGCAGGGGGCGGTGGAACTGCCTGACACTGGATCTGCTGGGAAATGGCCCAGCTGGAGTCACTCGGGGTGAATGTACCAGGTGATTTGGCACCTGCCATGCCAGCCCCGCTGCTTGGCTCACGCTGGCCCAGAACAGCCCAGTGGGCTGCCGGGCTGGGGGTGGCTGTGGACTGCCCGTCTGGCCCTCCCTGACGGTCCCCTCCCCTGGCGCAGTCACAGCCCCTGCATGCAGTGGTGGAGCACATGGCCGGGAGGCTGCAGGTCCGGCCAGAGCAGATCCTGCTGCTGCTGCGAGACGTCGAACTGCCCCCCAGCAGCACCCCCCAGGGCCTGGGCCTGGGCGTGGCCGACATCATCGGTGAGTGAGGGGCAGGGGGCTTCTCTTGGCCTAGGTACCAGCTGGGGCCGCGCTGGCTGGGTGGGGTCTGCGGTCCGAGCGGGTCAGGCGCGGGTGGGCTGCCGTTGTGGGAAAGGCGGCTCTCCGGCTGGGGAGCGCTCGCAGCAGCGCTGTACGTAGGACGCGGGCGGTAGCTGTCCCACGTGCAATGGGAGTGCTGGGTGCAGCTCTGGGCACCAGGCGTTAGCCAAGCGGGGGACGAAGTGGAGAGGCCAGAGGAGGGGTCCGAAACCCTGACCTGGGGAAGGTTAAAACCCGGGTGAGTTTGAGCCGCCTGAGAGCAGGGGTCAGCTCTAGTAAAGGCCGGTAAGGAGAGGGTGGGACGCCACAGGAAATCCCTTCCCTGTGCCAGACCCCCTGGGGTCCCCCTTTCCCTCCAGGGTCGGCCACTTGGCCTCACCACCTGCTTGGACTGGACCTCTGGGCTGCAGCCTCCTGCTTCCCCCGTGAGCTCTGCCCAGCGAGTCCCGCTGAGCCAGACCCTGGCAGAGACGCGCCCACGCTGCCGGGACGGTGCCCTCACCCAGCGTGGCAGGGACAGTCCCTCAACACTGGCGCACAGTCAGGTGTGTTAGTCAGCTGGGCAAGGCACAGGGAGCCCTTAGGGTCGCGCAGAGGGGTGCAGGTTACAGCCCAGTCCATTCTGCTCAGCCCAGAGCCCCGCCAGGCTGTGGGGAAACCCTTGGGTCAGGCTCTGTCTATCGCTCACTCGCTCTCTGACTTCCTTCCTGAGTCTGTTCCCGGGTGAGAGCCCCCAGCGCCCACACTGCTCCCCCCACCTTGCCCCTCCCAGGCCCTGGTTCTCCAGCCGGGGTCTGTGCCCAGCTTCCCGCTGGGAGCGTGGAGCCAGGAGTCAAGAGCGCAGCCAGCCGCGCTCTCTGGCCCCCTTGCTGACCTGGGGCAGTTTCAGCCAGTTCCTTAATGACTGTTCGTTCCACCAGCCAGGGCGGTGATGCACGTACCTGTGTCTTAGGCTGCCCTGAGAGCAAACTTAGTCCTTCCCCCCCGCACTGAGTAGCTGTGCAAAGTATAGGGGAAACTGAGGCAGGCGTGAGACTCCCACAGATGCTACAGAAAATTCCCCCTTCGTCACAGGGATCAGTTATTCTCCGTGTTCACTGGAGGTAGGTGTCACGGAGTCCCTGGGCGATGCTCTGGAACTGCTCCCCATGAAGTCAGTCAGGACTCTGGGGTAGTCGCCTTTCTGTGAGCAGCCTGTCTTCAGGACACACAGCTCACACAGCTTCCACCTTCCTGGGTCTGACCTCAGAGCATTCAGCATCCTCTGCCCCTCCGTGCGCTTTCCCCCAGCGAGTCCGCACAGGTGGGGCTCCTGGGGAAGCCAGAGGGTCCTGCACCCCAACTTCGCAGTCAGACGTGACTCTCAGCCAGCAGTAAAACAGAAGGTTTATTAGACGACAGGAACATGGTCTAAAACAGAGCTTGCAGGTGCAGAGAACGGGACCCCTCAGCTGGGTCCATTCTGGGGGGCAGTGAGCCAGACAACCACGTCTGCACTTCACTCCATGTCCCAGCCAGCCCCAAACTGAAAACCCCCTCCAGCCCCTCCTCCTCTGGGCTTTGTTCCTTTCCCGGGCCAGGAGGTCACCTGATTCCTTTGTTCTCCTACCCTTTAGCTCTCACCTGGCAGGGGGGAAGGGCCCAGGCCATCAGTTGCCAGGAAATAGGGTGTTGGCCATTCTCTGTGTCCAGACTCCTGCACACACCTGCCCTCTAGGGCTCTGCAATGATCATACACCCTTACCCCACCCCCTAGATATTTAAGAACTGCCTAGGGGAAACTGAGGCACCCCCACACTATTCAGAGGAAACATTAAGAACAGTCCCACTTCGTCACAGTAGGACAGGAAGTGATGAGCTCCGTCCGCGGCCAGGGAGATTTAGGTCGAATATTAGGAAACTGTCTAACTGTAAGGGGAGCTCGGCCTGGAACAGGCTGATGGGGGTTGGGGAGTCCGCAGCACTGGAAGTGTCTAAGAACAGGTTGGACAAACAGCTGTCAGGGCTGGCCTAGGTTTGCCTGGCCCTGCCACCTGCTGAGGTCCCTTCCCGCCCCATGTTTCCATGTTCTGCGGGCGCCCGGCAGCTGCCCCGCCTGAGCCATGCTGGGGTCCCCGTGGCGGCTCATGGTCGCCCCACGCACCAGGCCTCTCTTCTCCTCCATGGCCGTCAGCTGACGAGCCCACAGCGGGTTGCAGAAATTCTGGTACGGGCCCCGAAGTGCATGCTGTGCCCCCAGGCTGGGGGCAGGGGGTCTGATATCAGTGGGGGTCCCCCAACCTGGGACGGGCGGGTAACAGGGGAGTTCTCAGTGCAGCGCCCCCAGCTGCCCGCCCCTTGCGCTCTCTGTGTGTCCGTCTGTCCCCTGCAGATTGCGTGGTGGACATGGCAGCCGGAGAGCCGCAGGGTGGGGGGGAACCGGGGGCTGGGCCGGGCCCTGGGGAACTACGGCTGACCGTGCGAGGCCAGGAGAAAGACTCTCAGCTCACGCTCAACGTGCCCAGGGTAAGGGGGAGCTGCAGGGGGGTTACCATCTGGGGGGGGTCGTCTATGGGGGAGGGGCCATGCAAGAGGGCTGTGAGGTGCTGTTTGCAGAGGGAGGGGGATGTGGGGGTTGTCACAGCCTCAGGGAGGAGGATGGGACTGAGCCAGCAGGGGGCTGTTGGCTGGGGCAGTCGGGGGGGGGGGGGGGAGCTATCCTGGGGCAGGCCCCTCTCCACCTGGGGCTGCTTTGGGAGGGATGCTGGGGCCAGCCCACAGTCCCTGTATTGCCCCCTCCCTGGCATGTCTGCGGCGTGTACCCCCCACCCCGCTAACCCCCCACCCCCGGCAGGGAGAGCCGCTGCACCGGCTGATGGAGCGCTACCAGGAGGCCATGGGGCTGGGCGGCCGTCAACTCCGCTTCTTCTTTGACGGGCAGCGCCTGGCAGGGACCCGCACGCCCGAGCAGCTGGGCATGGAGCCCGACGATGTCATCGAGGCCTGGGCCTAGCCCCCCTAGGGTGCCCCTGACCCCCAACCCCCTCCTCCACACCTGGGCATGCCACCATGTCCACGATGTCATCGAAGCCTGGGCCTAGCCCCCCCTGGGGTGCCCCCTGCACAGCTGGGTACGGAGCCCGATAACATCGAGGCCTGGGCCTAGCCCCCCTGGGGTGCCCCCAACCCCCTCCTCCACAGCTGGGCATGGAGCCCGACGATGTCATCGAGGCCTGGGCCTAGCTCCCCCTGGGGTGCCCCCCCGCACAGCTGGGTATGGAGCCCGATGACATCATTGAGGCCTGGGCCTAGCGCACCCCCTCAGCCCTGGGATGCCCCTGCCCCTGCATAGCTGGGCATGAGGCCTGATGGAGGACTGGGCCTAGCCCTCCCGGGGTGCCTCCCTACAACTCCCCCACAGCTGGGCACAGAACCAGCTGCTGCTGTCACTGAGCCCGGGGGATCCCCCTTCCTAGCACCCTGCAGCAGCTGGGCATGGCCCTGCCCCCCGAGAAACCCCCCTGCACCTGGGCATGGCCTGGAGCCTGCCCATCATGTCAGCGAGGCCTAGACCCAGACCCACCCCCGGCGGCCCGTTCTGTAAATAGGGGACTTTAGGGGCGTTTATCCCCCCTGGCACGGGGGCGGTGGGAAGTTGCTTTTATGAAATAAATAAATGAACTCAGCCCTTGGTCCTGAGCCTCTTGCCCTTTATTTTGTGAGGAGGGGGTGGGTGGAGACAGCTGTGGGGCTGGAGGGAGTGGCACCGCACCGGACCCTGCAAGGACCCTCACACCCAGGGATCAGGGCCCCCTCGTTGCTCAGCATAAGGCAGGCCCTGCCCCATGGAGCTCACACGCTCAATGCACCACAGGAATGGACCCATCCAGCATCACACAGAGTCGGTGTCCGAGCCAGGGATAGAACCCAGGAGTCCTGAGCCGAGCCCAAGCCAACCCACTAGACACTGCTTCCTTCCCAGAGCGGGGGATAGAACCCAGGAGTCCTGGCTCCCAGACCACCCCTCATTCTTCCCTTTGGGCCCAGCAGCTCCCCCCAGGTTCCTGCCCTGGATGGCATGTTTTACAGCTCCCTCTCCCCACAGCTCTCAGAGCCGGGCCCCCAGGGGTGCTGTCGGGGGGTCTCGGCCCCCCTCCACCTCCTTTCTCGGCGCTCCTTCATTCAGTGGGGGGAGCTGGCCCCATCTCCTCCCCCTCCGGGGGTGGCTGTATGTCCTGGTCCTTGGGCACCAAGATCCCGCTCAGCTGGGCCCCGAAGGCGTGCTGCAGCAGGGCGGGGATCTCGGGGGGCTGCAGAGGGGTCTCCGTGCGCTCCCCGCCCCGCGTGGCGATGAGGCGCCAGCCCATGTAGGTGAGGTGGCCCCCGCCCGGCTGGGGCAGGCTGCAGAAGGACTTGCAGGCGAAGAGGGAGCTGGGGGCCTGCTGGTGGTAGCAGGCCATGGCGGCGAAGTCTCCCAGCTCCCGCTCCTCCAGCGTGAAGGTGTAGAGCGCCCGCCCCTCCCCGCCCGGCGCCCGCAGCCGCTCCAGCGCCCAGACGCCCCCCGCCAGGCCCAGCCGGAAGGTGCCGCCCTCCTGCGGCTGCTCCAGGCCCGGCTCCAGCCACAGGGGCTCCAGGAAGCCGTCCCCGAAGCCCACGTCGCACAGGAAGCGCTGGCCCCCCAGCCGGGCCAGCAGCAGCAGGTGGTCGCGGGGCGGCCCGAGGCGCCCGGTGAAGCGGTTGCGGACGCGGCCGGCCAGCCCCACCACGTCGAAGCCCAGCGCCCGCAGCAGCCACAGGAAGAGCCCGTTGTTCTCGTAGCAGAAGCCGCCGCGCCGCCGGCGGACGATCTTGTCGTAGAGCAGGGGCAGCGCCAGGGTGATGGGCTCCCCGCAGTGCACGCTCAGGCTCTCAAAGGGCACCGAGAACAGGTGGCAACGGTGCAGCCCCCGCAGCGTCTCCAGGGTGGGCTCCGTCAGGCCCTGATACCCGATCCGGGAGAGATAGGCACCCACGTCCATCCTGGGCTGGGGGCAAAGTGGGGGCTGTGAGGAGAGAACCCAGGCGTCCTGGCTCCCAGCCCTGCCCACCGCCCAGAGCGGGGTTCGACTCCGGCCCTGCAGCTCTCACGCTGGGGCTGCAGCTGGCCCTGCACAGGGTTGAGCTTTCCGCATCTCCAGTGGGGCAGGGAGTCCCCCCCGCCCCACGTGACAGCTCCCTAACCCCTCCCAGCCTGGCAGGGCCCCCCAGCCTCTTTCCCCGGTAGCCATGGGGCAGAGGGGGTTAGTGTCACCTGTGGGAGCAGCCCCCCACTCTCCCACCTACCTGTCCAGGGGAGGGGGAGGTAATCACCCCCCAGACTCCCAACTCCCCCTTCCCAGCGCCAACAGATCCCCCCCAACGTCCGAGGCCCCCGTGCCCCCCATGCCCTGTGTTCCCAACCCCCATTGCCCCCCCTTTAACCACTGCACTCAAAGCCCGGGGAGTATTTCCTGTGCACCCCCCCGCCCCCGAACACAGACAGGTGATTTGATGAGTTTCGGAGACTCTGGATTGGGGGGCAGGGGCAGCAGGGGGGCAGGTCAGAGGTCAGCACAGGTCAGGTGGCATGGTCAGCAGGGGGCCCTCTTGCCCCCCTCGGGGAAGGGCGACTCCGGGGCACTGCCAGGTGGCCGGAGGTGGGGGCGGGCGGGGGTCAGAGCATGGGCACGGGCTGGGCCTGCCCCTCCCACCACTGCTCCAGGGGGGCGTGACTGGGCACCGGGCCAGTGCGGGCAGCCCCTGCCCCTGCCGGGCCAGCCCAGGGCGCAGGGGGCCAGCAGCCGCCGCGCCCATGGGGGGCACCCAGCCCCTCCGCCAGCCGGGCCATGCAGCGTCGCCCCCCGGGGCGTGGGTTCCCCCCCCGCGCCCCACACCCAGCGCCCCACAGGGCCAGCCCTGACCGCCGGGGAGAGCGCCCCCCCCGAGCCCCACAGCCCAGCGCCCCCTAGCGCCCCCCAGCCCTGCACCCCACACCCAGCGCCCCATGGGGCCAGCCCTGACCGCCGGGGAGAGCGCCCCCCCCGCGCCCGCCAGCCCAGCGCCCCCTAGCGCCCCCCAGCCCTGCACCCCACTCCCAGCGCCCCACGGGGCCAGCCCTGACCGCCGGGGAGAGCGCCCCCCCCGCGCCCCACAGCCCAGCGCCCCCTAGCGCCCCCCAGCCCTGCACCCCACACCCAGCGCCCCACGGGGCCAGCCCTGACCGCCGGGGAGAGCGCCCCCCCCCGCGCCCCACAGCCCAGCGCCCCCTAGCGCCCCTCCCTGCGCCCCACAGCCCGGCGCCCCCTAGCGCCCCCCCCTGCACCCCCGGCCCGGCGCCCCCTAGCGCCCCCCCCTGAGCCCCACAGCCCGGCGCCCCCTAGCGCCCCCCCCCCTGCACCCCCGGCCCGGCGCCCCCTAGCGCCCCCCCCTGAGCCCCACAGCCCGGCGCCCCCTAGCGCCCCCCCCTGCACCCCCGGCCCGGCGCCCCCTAGCGCCCCCCCCTGCGCCCCACAGCCCAGCGCCCCCTAGCGCCCCCCCCGCCCCCCCGGCCCGGCGCCCCCTAGGCCCCCCTCCCCCGTGGCCGTGCTCTGCCCCCCGGCACCCCGCAGCCGCAGGGTCGGGGCGCACTCCGGGCCCCCGTCCCTGGGGTTGCCATGGTGACGGCGACAGGGGTGTCTCGGCTGGTTACGGGGTGACACTCTGGTTGCCATGGTTACGGCGGCGCTGGAAATCGGCCGCGGGGGGCTGCGGAGGGGTCCCCGTTACCCTGGTAACAGAGGCCGAGGGTTCCGCGGTGACGTCCCGGAGGGGCGGGACTCGCCATGGGTCAGGTGACGCGAAGGGGGTCACATGACCGCAGCAGGGAGCAGCGCGCCCCGGCTCGGTAGTGGGGTCATGGCGGGGGGGCTGCGGGGTTATGGGGGGCGGGGAGATGGCGGGGGGGCTGCGGGGGATGGGGAGTTGTGGGGTTATGGGGGTGGGGGGATTAGTAGGGGAGCTGTGGGGTTGGGGTTCTTGGGGGCGGGGTGCTGCGGGGTTGGGGTGGCGGGGGGCAGGGGAGCTGCGGGGTTGCGGGGGGCAGGGGATCGGCGGGGTTATGGGGGCGGGGGGATCGGCGGGGTTGGGGTTGCGGGGGGATCGGCAGGGGGGCTGCGGGGTTGGGGTTGCGGAGGACAGGGGGAGCTGCAGGGTTATGGGGGCGGGGGGGCTGCGGGGGATGGGGAGTTGTGGGGTTATGGGGGTGGGGGGATTAGTAGGGGAGCTGTGGGGTTGGGGTTCTTGGGGGCGGGGTGCTGCGGGGTTGGGGTGGCGGGGGGCAGGGGATCGGCGGGGTTATGGGGGCGGGGGGATCGGCGGGGTTGGGGTTGCGGGGGGATCGGCAGGGGGGCTGCGGGGTTGGGGTTGCGGAGGACAGGGGGAGCTGCAGGGTTATGGGGGCGGGGGGGCTGCGGGGTTGGAGTTGCGGGGGATGGGGATTTGTGGGGTTATGGGGACGGGGGGATTAGTGGGGGAGCTGTGGGGTTGGGGTTCTTGGGGGCGGGGTGCTGCGGGGTTGGGGTGGCGGGGGGCAGGGGATCGGCGGGGTTATGGGGGCGGGGGGATCGGCGGGGTTGGGGTTGCGGGGGGATCGGCAGGGGGGCTGCGGGGTTGGGGTTGCGGAGGACAGGGGGAGCTGCAGGGTTATGGGGGCGGGGGGGCTGCGGGATTGGGGTGGCGGGGGGCAGGGGATCGGCGGGGTTATGGGGGCGGGGAGATCGGCGGGGTTGGGGTTGCGGGGGGATCGGCAGGGGGGCTGCGGGGTTGGGGTTGCGGAGGACAGGGGGAGCTGCAGGGTTATGGGGGCGGGGGGGCTGCGGGGTTGGAGTTGCGGGGGATGGGGAGTTGTGGGGTTATGGGGACGGGGGGATTAGTGGGGGAGCTGTGGGGTTGGGGTTCTTGGGGGCGGGGTGCTGCGGGGTTGGGGTGGCGGGGGGTAGGGGATCGGCGGGGTTATGGGGGCGGGGGGATCGGCGGGGTTGGGGTTGCGGGGGGATCGGCAGGGGGGCTGCGGGGTTGGGGTTGCGGAGGACAGGGGGAGCTGCAGGGTTATGGGGGCGGGGGGGCTGCGGGGTTGGGGTTGCGGGGGATGGGGAGTTGTGGGGTTATGGGGACGGGGGGATTAGTGGGGGAGCTGTGGGGTTGGGGTTCTTGGGGGTGGGGTGCTGCGGGGTTGGGGTTGCGGGGGGCAGGGGAGCTGCGGGGTTATGGGGGCGGGGGGATCGGCGGGGTTGGGGTGGCAGGGGGATCGGCAGGGGTGCTGCGGGGTTGGGGTTGCGGGGGGCAGGGGAGCTGCGGGGTTGGGGTGGCAGGGGGATCGGCAGGGGGGCTGCGGGTTGGGGTTGCGGAGGACAGGGGGAGCTGCAGGGTTATGGGGGCGGGGGGGCTGTGGGGGATGGGGAGTTGTGGGGTTATGGGGGTGGGGGGATTAGTAGGGGAGCTGTGGGGTTGGGGTT
Organism: Caretta caretta; assembly: GCF_965140235.1. Lineage (NCBI taxonomy): Eukaryota > Metazoa > Chordata > Testudines > Cheloniidae > Caretta > Caretta caretta. The sequence continues at coordinate 282,657 of NC_134211.1, read as the reverse complement.
CTTGGGGGCGGGGTGCTGCGGGGTTGGGGTGGCGGGGGGCAGGGGATCGGCGGGGTTATGGGGGCGGGGAGATCGGCGGGGTTGGGGTTGCGGGGGGATCGGCAGGGGGGCTGCGGGGTTGGGGTTGCGGAGGACAGGGGGAGCTGCAGGGTTATGGGGGCGGGGGGGCTGCGGGGTTGGAGTTGCGGGGGATGGGGAGTTGTGGGGTTATGGGGACGGGGGGATTAGTGGGGGAGCTGTGGGGTTGGGGTTCTTGGGGGCGGGGTGCTGCGGGGTTGGGGTGGCGGGGGGTAGGGGATCGGCGGGGTTATGGGGGCGGGGGGATCGGCGGGGTTGGGGTTGCGGGGGGATCGGCAGGGGGGCTGCGGGGTTGGGGTTGCGGAGGACAGGGGGAGCTGCAGGGTTATGGGGGCGGGGGGGCTGCGGGGTTGGGGTTGCGGGGGATGGGGAGTTGTGGGGTTATGGGGACGGGGGGATTAGTGGGGGAGCTGTGGGGTTGGGGTTCTTGGGGGTGGGGTGCTGCGGGGTTGGGGTTGCGGGGGGCAGGGGAGCTGCGGGGTTATGGGGGCGGGGGGATCGGCGGGGTTGGGGTGGCAGGGGGATCGGCAGGGGTGCTGCGGGGTTGGGGTTGCGGGGGGCAGGGGAGCTGCGGGGTTGGGGTGGCAGGGGGATCGGCAGGGGGGCTGCGGGTTGGGGTTGCGGAGGACAGGGGGAGCTGCAGGGTTATGGGGGCGGGGGGGCTGCGGGGGATGGGGAGTTGTGGGGTTATGGGGGTGGGGGGATTAGTGGGGGAGCTGTGGGGTTGGGGTTCTTGGGGGCGGGGTGCTGCGGGGTTGGGGTTGCGGGGGGCAGGGGAGCTGCGGGGTTATGGGGGCGGGGGGATCGGCGGGGTTGGGGTGGCAGGGGGATCGGCAGGGGGGCTGCAGGGTTGGGGTTGCGGGGGACAGGGGGAGCTGCAGGGTTATGGGGGCGGGGGGATAGCGGGGGGGCTGCAGGGTTGGTGTTGCGGGGGGCAGGGGAGCTGCGGGGTTATGGGGGGCGGGGAGATGGCGGGGGGGCTGCTGGGTTGGGGCTGCGGGGTTGGAGTTGCGGGGGATGGGGATTTGTGGGGTTATGGGGGTGGGGGGATTAGTAGGGGAGCTGTGGGGTTGGGGTTCTTGGGGGTGGGGTGCTGCGGGGTTATGGTGGGCAGGGCTACTGGGGGGGATGGGAGGTCATGGGGGCGGGGCTCTTGGGGGATGGGAGGTCATGGGGGCGGGGCTCTTGGGGGGGAAAGGGGTCATGACTGGCAGGGGAAGCCGTAGTGCCGGGATCACTAATCCCCCCGCCCTCCGCAGGCCCCGCTCCGGAGCCGGGCTCCCTGTGAGGCGGCTGCACAGCCCCCGGCCATGGCGTCCTGGCGCAGCCCCCACCCCGATGCTGCCCCATTCCTGAGCCAGGCGGACGAGACAGAGGAGGAGGCGGCGGCAAAGGAGGGCTCGCGGGTGGGCGGGGTGCAGCCGGAGGGGGGGGTGCAGGCCGTCACCGGGATCTCGTACCCCCGCTCAGTGATGATCGTCGCTGTTCTCTGCTACATCAACCTGCTCAACTACATGGATCGCTTCACCGTGGCCGGTGAGGGCTGTGGGGAGGGGGGGCGGCAGCGGTGGCTCTGTGGGTGCGTGGGAGAGTTGTGGGAGGTTTTGGGGGACGGGGTGGGAGTTTTGGGGGGTCAGGGCTGCAGGATGGAGGGGGTTGTGTGAGGAGTGGGGCCAGCAGAGGTCGGGGGGACTGCCCAGGGTGTGGAGATCTGCCGTGGGAGGTGGGCTCGGGGTTGGAAGAGGTGGGGGGCTGCAGGGTCCATGGGGGGCTCTCCCCACTTTCTAACCCCCTGCTCCCCGGTTCCCCAGGCATCCTGCCCGACATTGAGTCGTTCTTTCGCATTGGAGACAGCAGCTCCGGGCTCCTCCAGACAGGTACGGGGGTTGGGGGAGAGAGGGGGATCCCATAGCGATGGGGGCAGGGATGCACTGTGTATGTGGGGTGACACCCTCTGGGGCCTGGGGCGGCGTCTTCTCTGATGGGGAGGGTAGGGGGGCAGAGGGTTGGTGGGGGAGTGGCTGTGCCTTGCGCAGTGCCCCAGTTCTAACCAACCCCCTACCCCCCCCGCAGTGTTCATCAGCAGCTACATGGTGCTGGCCCCGATCTTCGGGTACCTGGGCGACCGCTACCACCGCAAGCGCCTGCTCTGCCTGGGCATCGCCTTCTGGTCGGCCGTCACGCTGGGGTCCAGCTTCATACCCCAGGAGGTACCGGCTGGCAGGCCACGCGCAGGGCGGGTGCCGAGTGGAGAGGACGATGGGCTGGGCAAGGGGCGCAGAGGGGCTGTGCGTGGGGGGAGCTGTGTGCGCAGGTCGGGTGCGGTGTGGAGGATATGTGGGGCTGGAGCGATGCAGGGGGTTCTCCTGGGCGAATTCTGTGCCACTGTGCAATGCGGAATTTTTACTCCTGGGGGAATTCTGCAACAAAAATTTAAAATTCTGTACACAGTATCTTAAAATTCTGCATATTTTATTTGTCAAAATAACACAATATAATCACACCAGTTTCAATTATTTTTGGTCATTTATTTTAAAATACCTGTCAGCAAGTACGTCTGAAACAATACAGACAACAAAAAAGATTCAGGAAATGTTTTTTGACAAGTAGATTCCTTAGTAGGAGTATTAACACAATAATAATTCATGTAAACTACCATACGGAACCGTATTTCCCGCCCCCCCTCGGAAGCAGAGCAAAGGCTGGGCGGAGTCAGGGGGAACGGAGGAGCTGAGGGAGAGGGAAGGACCCTGGGTGTGAACTTGGAGGGTTGTTGGGTGTGGGTGGGAAAAGTATGGAACAGGTTTTTTTGGAGGACGGGGAGGGATTGTTTGGGAGCTTCCGCCACACAGACCCAGGCTGATCCCTAGCCTCTCCCATTCAGTCAGGCACATCTGCCCTGTCCCCACCACCCCATGTGTCCTTGCACCCCCGTCCACATGTGTCCCTCCACCCCCACTCAGACACTTACTCTCCCATCCCCATGTGGCTCTGCACCCCCTTCCCCTGTCCCTTGTGTGTCCCTGTACCCCCTCCCCCATCACCATGTGTCCCTGCGTCTCCACTCCCATTCAGCCCCTGCCCCAGTCTGTCCTCCCTCGCTAGCCCTTATGAGCCCCTGTCTGACCCCCCCAGCACCCCCTGTTGTCTGTCTCCCCATAGCCCCTGTCTCCTGACCCGACCAGGTGCAAAGACGGCAGGCTCTTTCTCTTCCCATGCTGGCTGGGAGCTGCTGCTGTGTTCTGTCGCCACAGCACCCTCTGATGGGCCAAAGACGGAACTGCAGAAGTCATCTTCTGCAGGGAGCTGCTGCTGTTCTTGTGCCACAGCACCCTCTGGTGGGCAAAAGGCGGAACTGCAGCAACATTTCAGCAGAAGCTTTTTTTCTGCACAAAAAATTAAAAATATGCATGGCTCATTAATTATGTGCACGCACAGTAGTGCTGGGATAACTAACAGAGAGTTCCCCCAGGAGTCAATTTTGCAGAAATTAACATGTGCACAGAATTTCCTTTCCCCCACAGAAATGGGCTGCAGAGCTGCTAGCCGCCACTAGGGGCTGCTGGACCCACAGAGCCCAGCTTGCACATAGAGGATACTGCTGGGGGGAAGGGGAGGGAGCTAGGGGGTTCCTGTCCGCTGCAGTTCCCAGCATGCCTGGGGGAAGGAGAAGGTGGTGAGTAGGAAACTCCTTGCAAGCCTGGGACCGAACATCAGGCTTTCTCTCCCTCTGGGCTCTGGGGCGGAGGGGAGCGAGTGTCTGGGCAAGCGGGGGGCCCTGTGGCTGAGCTTTGGGGGGGAGGGGGACAGGTGCCTGGGCTGGGGGGGACATGGTCTGGGGGGGATGCAGGTATCTGAGCAAGGGGGGGCCCTGCGGCTGGCCTCTGGGGTGGGAGGTATTGTGCGTGTCTGGCCCTCCCTCTGGGCTCTGGGAAGGGGAACAGGGCAGAGAAACAGGAACTTGGCTGTCAGAGGAGTTTCTTTAACTCTTTACTCCTGGGGGAACTTTTGTGTGTGTCTGAATTGTTTCAGACGTACTTGCTGACAGATATTTTGAAATAAATTACCAAAATAATTGAAAGTGGCATGATTGTGTAGTGTTATTTTGACAAATAAAATTGGCAGAATTTTTAAAGATTGTGCGCAGAATTTTTAATTTTTTGGTGCAAAATTCCCCCAGGACTGAGGGGGTGCAGAGGGGCTGGGGGCTATGCGTGGGGGGAGCAGTGTGTGTGCAGGGCAGGTGCGGGGTGGAGGTGGTGAGAGCTGGAACAATGCAGGGGCACAGAAGGGCTTGGGGGCTGTGCATGAGGGAAGCTATGCGTGCAAGGCGTGGGGCGCAGGCTGCACCCAGTGGCTCTCGGGGTGAGGCGGTCCAGATGGGGTTGTCCCCACTGGCTGTCCTAGAAGGCAGGAAGGACGGGCTGTCTCGCTCCCCCGTACTGGGTTCCCCCATCTCCAGGCCCCTCAGCGTGATGGGGAGTTTACGGTTGTAGGGGTGGCCGGGCTGGGCCTGTGGCAGGCGGGGAGCTGCGGGGTGAGCTCCCTGCTCCAGGGCGTCTCAGCCCCTTGGCAGGCCGGGGTGTGGTGCCGTCTCTGAGCCGTCTCTCACCTCCCCCGCCAGCGGTTCTGGCTGTTGCTGGTGACGCGGGGGCTGGTGGGGGTGGGGGAGGCCAGCTACTCCACCATCGCCCCCACCATCATCGCCGACCTGTTCGTTAGCGACCAGCGCAGCCGTATGCTGGCCTTCTTCTACTTCGCCGTCCCCGTCGGCAGGTGAGGGGCTCTGGGGGCGGTGGAGGTGGGGGGGAGCCCGGGGGCCAGGGTGGATTGATGGGGTGGGAACCTGGGGTTAGGGTGGGGACAGGGGCCGGGTGTTGGGGGCGGGTGTTGGGGCAGTGTGGGTAGGGGACGAGTGTTGGGGCAGGTGGGGGGCAGTGGGGTAAGGGGCAGGTGGTGGGGGCAGTGGGGAGAGCTGTGGGTCCTGGCTCTAACCTCCTGCTCCTCCCGCAGCGGGCTGGGCTACATCGTGGGCTCGAAGGTGAAGGACTTGGCTGAGGACTGGCATTGGGCCCTGCGGGTGAGTCTGGGGGGCTGGGCCGGGGGTGTGTGTGACAGAGGCCGGGCTTGGGGCTCTGGAGCCCCCCCTGAGTGACGTGCTGACAGGACCCTCTTGTCCTGGGACGCCCCTCGGGGAACATTATCAGTAGGGGGAGCGTCCTGGGTCTGACCTTGGAGTGTCCAGCCCACTGTTCAGCCCATGAGCTCCCCGCAGCGAGTCCCCCTGGACGGGGCCCTGGGGCAGATGGAGGGGCCCTGCCCCCCGGCTCGGCAGCGAGCCTGGACTCCCAGCCAGCATGTGACACAGACGGGTTATCAGCCCTCGGGAACCCAGTGTAGAACAGGACTTGTTAGCACAGACATCAGGGACTTTCAGTCAAGCCCATCTTGGGGGGACCCCAAGTCCTAGACTCTTCCCTCCGAGTCCCAAAGAGGAGCCTGCCCGGTTCGAGCTGCCTGGCCCCAGACCCCCTGTGCACCCTCCTCGTTCCTTTGTCTCTTTCCCAGGCCAGCAGGTCACCTGGTCGGCACCGACACCTCCCACCTCCAGCTGGTCCTTGCAGAGGAGGGGGCCCGACCATCGGCTGCCAGGCTACAGTGTCGCTCGTTCTCTGTCCCAGGCAGCCAGTCGCAGACACACCTGCCCACTAGGGGTCGCTGCAACAATCACACACCCTCATCCCACCACCAGATATTTGAGTAACACATAGGGGAAACTGAGGCACACACAGTATTCAGAGAAAACATGAAGAACATTCCCACTTTGTCACAGCGTAACACAGACGGGTATTAGTCGTCGGGAACACAGCGTAGAACAGAGCCTGTTAGCACAGAAAGCAGGAACTTTCAGCAAGGTCCATCTTGGTTGAGACCGGGGTCTCCTGTCACGGAGTCCCCGGGCGATGCTCTGGAACTGCTCCCTCCGAAGCCAGTCAGGACTCTGGGAAAGTCTCCTTTCTGGGAGCAGCCTGTCTTCAGGACACACAGCTCACCCGGCTTCCCCCTTCCTGGGTCTGACCTCGGAGCCTTCAGCCTCCTCTGCCCCTCCGTGCGCTTCCCACAGCGAGTCCGGCCAGGCGGGGTCCTGGGGAAGCCAGAGGGTCCTGCCCCCCAACTCCGCAGTCAGATGGGACTCTCAGCCAGCCAGTAAAACAGAAGGTTTATTAGACGACAGGAACATGGTCTAAAACAGAGCTTGTAGGTGCAGAGAACAGGACCCCTCAGCTGGGTCCATTTTGGGGGGGAGTGAGCCAGACATCCCCGTTTGCCCTTCACTCCTTGTCCCCAGCCAGCCCCAAACTGAAACTCCCCCCAGCCCCTCCTCCTCTGGGCTTTGTCCCTTTCCTGGGCCAGGAGGTCACCTGGTTCCTTTGTTCTCCAACCCTTTAGCTCTCACCTTGCAGGGGAAAAGGGCCCGCCCTCAGTTGCCAGGAAACAGGGTGTCGGCCATTCTCTGTGTCCAGACCCCTGCACGCACCTGCCCTCTAGGGCTCTGCAATGATCATACACCCTTACCGCACCCCCTAAAGACTTAAGAACTGCCTAGGGGAAACTGAGGAACCCCCACACTATTCAGAGGAAACATTAAGAACAGTCCCGCTTCATCAGATCTCCCCTCCAGACCAACGACCCTCCATCACACCCAGTTGCCCCTCCTTGTCCTTTGTCATCTTTCCCAGGCAAGCCTTTGTTCTCCATCCCAAGGGTGCCCCCCCCCCCCGCCATCAGTTGCTAAGTTACAAAGAGTCTGATCATTGTCTGGGCCCAGGCAGCTGTTGTTTGACAGTCACACCTGTTCTTAGGCAGTGGTTCCCAACCTTTCCAGACTCCTGTGCCCCTTTCAGGAGTCTCTGCAAAGATCAGACGCTCTTGCCCCACCACATAATGAATTGTGCAATACATAGGGGATGCCGAGGCACATAGAACATTCATACAAAATATTAAGAAAATCCCCCATTTTGTCAGATCTCTCCCCGCTTTGAGACTGAACTGAGCGGGGCTCGCTTCAGCCTGTGAACTGGGGAGGTTCGGGCCCCCCTCTCCGGGACAGCGCATCCGCTGTAATATTTGCACTCCCCTGAACATGGACCGTCTCCAGCTCATAATCCTGGATCAGGTTCCACCTCAGGAGCTTGGCATTGGCCCCTCTCATCTGGTGCAGCCACAGCAGGGCGAGTGGTCAGTGTCCACAGTAAAGCACCGCCCAAATAGGTATGGCTGCAGCTTTTTAAGAGCCCACCCCAGGGCCAGGCATTTCTTCTCGATGGCCACATAGCTCTGCTCCCGGGGCAGCAGTGTCCTGCTCAAGTACCCGATGAGGGGTCTCTCCCCGTTAGCATCAGCACCGCACCCAGCCTTGTGTCTGAGGCATCTGTGAACACCAGGAAGGGCTTGTCAAAGTCTGGGTTTCCCAGCACTGGGCCCCTGACCAGAGCCTCCTTCAAAGCACAGAGAGTCCCCGGCGTTGCCCAGTCCAGACCAGCTTGTCTGGCTTCCCCTTCTTACAAAGCTCCGTGGTGGGAGCTGACAGGGAGATAAAGTGGGGCACAAACGTCTGGTAGTGCCCCGACATCCCAGTAAAGGCCTGGGCCTGTTTCATAGAAGATTAGGGTTAGAAGAGACCTCAGGAGGACATCTAGTCCAACCCCCTGCTCAAAGCAGGACCAACCCCAACTAAATCATCCCAGTCAGGGCTTTGTCAAGCCGGGCCTTAAAAACCTCTAAGGATGGAGATTCCACCACCTCCTTAGGGAACCCATTCCAGTGCTTCCCCACCCTCCTAGTGAAATAGTGTTTCCGAATATCCAACCTAGACCTCCCCCACTGCAACTAGAGACCATTGCTCCTTGTTCTGTCATCTGCCACCCCTGAGAACAGCCGAGCTCCATCCTCTTTGGGACCCCCCCTTCTTGTAGCTGAAGGCTGCTATCAAATCCCCCCTCATTCTTCTCTTCTGCAGACTAAACAATCCCAGTTCCCTCAGCCTCTCCTCCTAAGTCATATGCCCCAGCCCCCCTAATCATTTTTGTTGCCCTCCGCTGGACTCTCTCCAATTTGTCCACATCCTCTCTGTAGTGGGGGGACCAAAACTGGACACAGTACTCCAGGTGTGGCCTGACCAGTGCCAAATAGAGGGGAATAATCACTTCTTAACCTGTTTCTTAGTCTGGATCAGAGGCCAGTCTCTGATCGCCCACATCTTGGCTGGCTCTGGTTTTAGGCAGCCGCTCCCCACCTTGCGGCCCAGGTACGACACCTCTGCCATCCCCATCTTGCATGACACAGATATTATCCATGATGTACGCCGGGCCAAACTCTCTACCCCCTTGGTAACTGATCCCCAGGCCCTGGCAAGTGACCGGCACCCCCTTGTGGCCAAAGGGCAGGGCCAGGAGCTCACAGAGCCCCATAAGGGTGATAAAGGCAGATTTCAGCCTGGCCTCTGGATCCAAAGGCACCTGCCAATAGCCCTTGGTAAGATCCACAGTAGTGAGGTAACACGCCCCCCAACACACACTTGTCCAGGGTCTCATCAGGCCTGGGCATGGGCAGGCACCAGACACAGTGATGGCATTGAGCTTCCGATAGGCCACACAGAACTGGATCAAGCCATTTTTCCTGGGGACCAGCCCCACGGGTGAGGCCAATGGACTGTTGAATGGCTGGATCACCCCCAAAGCCAGCGTATCCCTGACCTCTCTCTCCAGGGCCTGGGCTGTGTTCCCAGTGACTCTGAACAGGGAACACCTGATGGGAGCGTGGGCTCCTGTCCCCATGCGATGGCCAGCCAGGTTAGCGAGCCCCGGCCGGCTGTGGGTAGGAGCACGATGTCACAGAGTCAGTCTCCTGGCAGCACTCTGAATGAAGTCGTGCAGGTCTCTGGGGCAGCGTGACTCTGCCCACCCTCACCAGCGCAAGAAGCCTGCTTGGCTTTGGCACTTCCTGGGTCTGACCTCGGAGCATTCAGCCCTGTTCACCCCGTGAGCTCCCCGCAGCCATGGGACTCCTGGGGAAGCCTCACATGCCCCCCAAGGGATCCTGACCCCCAACTCCGCAGCCAGCCGTAACTCCCAGTCAGTGTGTGACACGGACGGGTTATAAGTCGACAGGAACCCAGTGTAGAACAGGGCTTCTTAGCACAGACATCAGGGACATTCAGCAAAGTCCATTGTGTGGGGATGCAGGGCCTTGTGCCCTGCCCCCTTTCCCTTCCCCCCGGCCCGACTCCAGCCAGCAGACGGCCCAGTCTCCAGCAGCCCAGTCTCCAGCAGCCCAGCCTCAGACATGCCCATTGCCCCTCCTATGTCCTATGTCTCTATCCCGGGCAAAAGGGTCACCTGGTCTGCACCCCTCCCCTGGCTCCACCTTGTTGCAGGCGCCGTTGCCAGGCTACGGAGTGCTTCTGCCCTTCTCTGTGTGCAGGCAGCCAGAGGCAGCCCCACCTGCCCACTCGGTCTCAGCAAAAACCACACCCCCTTGCCCCACCACCTACGTCTTGTGTGACACACGGGGAAACTGAGGCACACTGTATTCGTGCAAAACCTCAAGAAGAAACCTCCCACTTTGTCACACGCGGCACCTCTCTGATCTCTGCCTGCTGAGGAGGGGTGAGCTGATCACAGAGGGGAACTGATTCCGGCAAGGGGCTGGCTCCGGTCTCAGAGAAGAGACCCACCAGGGGATCTTCTCCCACTGGCCGCACACGGCCCGTACCAGCCTCTCCCTGCCCCACTACGGCTCCATCACGTTGACTTGGTCCCCGCGGTGGCTGTGAGCCCGGCTGGGCAGTTCCACCACTTTGTTCTCCTCATTCAGCTGCTGGATGACCTTGAAGGGCCCGTCCCAGGCAGGTTGCGGCTTATGCTTCCTCACCGGGACGAGACCCCTCACCTGGTCCCCGGTGCCGTAGGCCGAGCGGTCGTACCAGACCTTCTGCCTCCCTTGGGCCCTGGCTAGGTTCTCCCTGGCCGGACCCAGGAGCTCAGCGAGCTGTTCCCGGAAAGTCAGTCCATGCTCCACCACTGATTCTCCATCGGGGGAGGCCTTCCCTTCCCATTCGTCCCCCACCAAGCCCAGGGGACCCTTCACTCTCCTCCCATACAGCGACTGCGAAGGGGAGAACCCCGTGGATTCCTGGGTCACTTCCCTGTACGCGAACAGCAGGTGTGGTAAATACTCATCTCGGTCCTGCAGATGCTGGCCCAGGAAAGTCTTCAGCATCATCTTCAGGGTCCCAGTGAAGCTCTCCAGCAGCCCCTGAAGGGAATCTCTCCCTGCAGCCCCCCTTAAGGGTTCCTCAACGCTGTGGCCAGCAAGGCCCTTCAGCTTGTCTAAGGAGGGATCCTTCTGCAGCTCCATCTGAAATTCAGCTGCAACACACGTGGGAAACTGAGGCACGCCCCATGTTCATACCAGCCAGTGAGGAAATCCCCCACTTGGTGACACGGGGTCCCGCGCTCTGCCCCCCAGGTGACCCCGGTGCTGGGCGTGGTGGCTGTGGTGCTGCTGGTCGTGGTGCTGCGGGAGCCGCCACGGGGGGCCGTGGAGCGTCTCTCTGACTCCTCCCTGCGCTACACCTCCTGGGCCGCCGACCTCCGGGCGCTGAGCCGCAAGTGAGTGGGAGAGACCTGTGGGTACTCAGCAGGGGCCAGGGATGGGAGGAGCAGCAAGTGGGGGGGTGTCAGACAAATAGGGGGTCAGGAGGAGGTGGGGCTGGGAGGAGCAGGGCGCAGGGAGTGGGGTGGGGTTGGGGGTCTGGGGAGCTTAGAGGAGTGGGGGATGGGGAGGAGTGAGAGGCAATGGGGGTCAGTGTGCAGCTGTGAGGAGTGGGGCTGAGCTGGGGATTGGCAGGGGACCCGGAGGAGTGGGGCGGGGCTCGGGGGCTGGGAGAGGCAGGAGTGTGTGTCAGTGAGGGGCTGGGGGGAGCAGGATGGGATTGAGGCTCAGGGGGGGTCTGGGAGGGGCAGAGCTGCAGGTTTTGTGGGGGTCTGGGGGTTGGCGGTAAGCTGTGGGGAGCAGGAAGGGATTGGGGCTCGGTGTGGGGCTCTGGGAGGGGTGGGGCTGGGGGTCAGCGGGGGGGCTGGGAGGAGCAGGAGGGGATCGGGGCTCAGGGGGGCTCTCACATCTCTCCTCCCCCCCCCCGGCAGCCGCAGTTTCGTGCTGTCGTCGCTGGGCTTCACGGCGGTGGCGTTCGTGACGGGGTCTCTGGCGCTATGGGCCCCGGCCTTCCTGTACCGCTCCTGCCTGGCCACGGGGCAGAGCCGGCCCTGCCCCGACGGGGACACCTGCAGCTCCCAGGAGAGGTGAGCGCCGCGGGGGGCCCAGCCCTGAGCTCCCCCCGGGAAAGGGAGTCACCGGTGAGCCCTGAGCTCTGACCCCCCCCCCCCATATCGGGGCCGTTCTCTCCCCCGTGACCCCCGAGCACTGACCCCCCGCAGTGTCGGGGCCGTTCTCTCCCCGGTGACCCCCGAGCTCTGACCCCCCCAGTGTTGGGGCCGTTCTCTCCCCCGTGACCCCCGAGCACTGACCCCCCGCAGTGTCGGGGCCATTCTCTCCCCGGTGACCCCCGAACTCTGACCCACCCCCCCAGTGTCGGGGCCGTTCTCTCCCCGGTGACCCCCGAGCTCTGACCCACCCCCCCAGTGTCGGGGCCGTTCTCTCCCCGGTGACCCCCGAGCTCTGACCCACCCCCCCAGTGTCGGGGCCGTTCTCTCCCGGTGACCCCCGAGCTCTGACCTCCCCCCCCCCCCCCCCAATGTCGGGGCCGTTCTCTCCCCCGTGACCCCTGAGCTCTGACCCCCCCCCAGTGTCGGGGCCGTTCTTTCCCCGGTGACCCCCGAACTCTGACCCACCCCCAGTGTCGGGGCCGTTCTCTCCCCTGTGACCGCCGAGCTCTGACACCCCCATATCGGGGCCGTTCTCTCCCTGGTGACCCCCGAGCTCTGACCTCCCCCCCCAATCTCGGGGCCATTCTCTCCCCGGTGACCCCCGAGCTCTGACCCACCCCCAGTGTCGGGGCCATTCTCTCCCCTGTGACCGCCAAGCTCTGACACCCCCATATCGGGGCCGTTCTCTCCCCCGTGACCCCCGAGCACTGACCCCCCCAGTGTCGGGGCCATTCTCTCCCCGGTGACGCCCGAGCACTGACCCCCCCCAATGTCGGGGCCGTTCTCTCTCCGGTGACCCCCGAGCTCTGACCCCCCCCAATGTCGGGGCCGTTCTCTCCCCCGTGACCCCCGAGCACTGACCCCCCCCAATGTCGGGGCTGTTCTCTCCCCGGTGACCCCCGAACTCTGACCCCCCCCAGTGTCGGGGCCGTTCTCTCCCCGGTGACCCCCGAGCTCTGACCCCCCTGTCACGGAGTCCCTGGGCGATGCTCTGGAACTGCTCCCCATGAAGTCAGTCAGGACTCTGGGGCAGTCGCCTTTCTGTGAGCAGCCTGTCTTCAGGACACGCAGCTCACACAGCTTCCACCTTCCTGGGTCTGACCTCGGAGCATTCAGCATCCTCTGCCCCTCCGTGCGCTTCCCCCCAGCGAGTCCGCCCAGGCGGGCTCCTGGGGAAGCCAGAGGGTCCTGCACCCCAACTTCGCAGTCAGACGTGACTCTCAGCCAGCCAGTAAAACAGAAGGTTTATTAGACGACAGGAACATGGTCTAAAACAGAGCTTGCAGGTGCAGAGAACGGGACCCCTCAGCTGGGTCCATTTTGGGGGGCAGTGAGCCAGACAACCACGTCTGCACTTCACTCCATGTCCCAGCCAGCCCCAAACTGAAAACCCCCTCCAGCCCCTCCTCCTCTGGGCTTTGTTCCTTTCCCGGGCCAGGTGGTCACCTGATTCCTTTGTTCTCCAACCCTTCAGCTCTCACCTTGCAGGGGGGAAGGGCCCAGGCCATTAGTTGCCAGGAAACAGGGTGTCGGCCATTCTCTGTGTCCAGACCCCTGCACACACCTGCCCTCTAGGGCTCTGCAGTGATCATACACCCTTACCCCACCCCCTAGATACTTAAGAACTGCCTAGGGGAAACTGAGGCACCCCCACACTATTCAGAGGAAACATTAAGAACAGTCCCACTTCGTCACATCTCTCCCCCCTTCGAGATCGAACTGAGCGGGGTCACTTTAGCCGGTGACCTGGGGAAGTTCGAAGCCGTTCCCATGGATGCCCCAGCATCTCTCCCATTCCTTGGTAGGAGTTACACCAGGCCCTTCCAGTTTCACGCCCTCCCTTAGGTCAGGGGTGGTCGATAGCACTCGCAGGCCGCATGTGGGAAGGTTTATGCAGCCCATGCCCTTTGGCCACCCCAAGAATGTCTCCCCATTGACCATCACCTTCTGCTCCCACTGGAGGTCCGGGGGGCCTGGCCCCAGGAAACTCCACACAGACATATAGGTTGGGGTCAGGAGTGGGAGCCTGTCCACCTCCCCACCCATCTGGCTGACGGAGTCTATGGCCTTGGGACCCAGCAAGGGAGCTAGACACCGGGGCTTTTCCGCAGGGTCCCCTTGGTTCAAATCGCCAGCCTGCTCAAAGGCAGTGAGGTGGGCATCCACACACACCCCCTCCTTAACCAGGGGCAGCAATTTAGTCTCGAGGTTCCCTGCGGAACTGGCCCCCCGGGATCTATCCCCACTCACCCCGGGGAGGTCCCCTAGGCCTCTCCGCTCCCCCACCGCCCGTTCATGCTGCTGCTGCTTCTGCAGCTCTTTCTCGGGCTCTCGCTGTCTCCCAGGGTCCTCTTGCTCTCTCAGACTCAGCTCCAATCCCGTCCCTCTCCAATCCCCCGATGGGGAACCCGATCGTGAAGACCCTCGTCTGGTCGGGGACAGGAGTCTTGGGGGTGCCTGGCTCCCGCTTCAGCTGCTCCCAGATCCTGCTATAGCCCCAGTTGGGGTCAGGAATCTGTTCCTTAGAGCGGTCATCCTCCTCCAGCTGCACGATTAACTCTGCTTTGGTGAACTTTCCAATGCTCAACCCTCTCTTTCTGCACAGGGTTACAATGTCCTTCTTAAGGAGACGGTGACAGGCCATCACTCCGCTCCTCCCAAGTTGTTGTGGACTCACAGGCCCGTGTGTTCTCAGCTCCCCACGGTTTCCAGGGAGAACCCCTAGTGTGCCAGCCCTTCTCGAGGTCACCACCTCTTTGCCAGGGTCGAGCTGCAGACTCCTCCGCCCCTTGGACTGCTTGCTGCAATCCCCAGGGGGACCCCATTACTGCACAGTCCTTCTCGCTGGTCACACACTCCCAGGGGTTAACCGCCCCCCGAAACCGCTCCTTTCTGAGCCTTCAGCAGGCCTGGTCCTCGGCAATCCCCCTTCGTGTTACTGCTCCCCAGTCACTTACTGCAGGAAGCGCCATCCACGGGGTGCAGTACATCCCACCGCTGCCACCAGTTGTCACGGAGTCCCTGGGCGATGCTCTGGAACTGCTCCCCATGAAGCCAGGCAGGACTCTGGGGCAGTCGCCTTTCTGTGAGCAGCCTGTCTGCAGGACACACAGCTCACACAGCTTCCACCTTCCTGGGTCTGACCTCGGAGCATTCAGCATCCTCTGCCCCTCCGTGCGCTTCCCCCCAGCGAGTCCGCTCAGGCGGGGCTCCTGGGGAAGCCAGAGGGTCCTGCACCCCAACTTCGCAGTCAGACGTGACTCTCAGCCAGCCAGTAAAACAGAAGGTTTATTAGACGACAGGAACATGGTCTAAAACAGAGCTTGCAGGTGCAGAGAACGGGACCCCTCAGCTGGGTCCATTTTGGGGGGCAGTGAGCCAGACAACCACGTCTGCACTTCACTCCATGTCCCAGCCAGCCCCAAACTGAAAACCCCCTCCAGCCCCTCCTCCTCTGGGCTTTGTTCCTTTCCCGGGCCAGGTGGTCATCTGATTCCTTTGTTCTCCAACCCTTTAGCTCTCAACTTGCAGGGGGGGAAGGGCCCAGGCCATTAGTTGCCAGGAAACAGGGTGTCGGCCATTCTCTGTGTCCAGACCCCTGCACACACCTGCCCTCTAGGGCTCTGCAATGATCATACACCCTTACCCCACCCCCTAGATACTTAAGAACTGCCTAGGGGAAACTGAGGCACCCCCACACTATTCAGAGGAAACATTAAGAACAGTCCCACTTCGGTGTCGGGGCCGTTCTCTCCCCGGTGACCCCCGAGCTCTGACCCCCCCCAATGTCGGGGCCGTTCTCTCCCCGGTGACCCCCGAGCTCTGACCCCCCCCCAATGTCGGGGCTGTTCTCTCCCCGGTGACCCCCGAGCTCTGACCCCCCCCAGTGTCGGGGCCATTCTCTCCCCGGTGACCCCCGAGCTCTGACCCCCCCCAGTGTCGGGGCCGTTCTCTCCCCGGTGACCCCTGAGCTCTGACCCCCCCCCCCAATGTCGGGGCTGTTCTCTCCCCGGTGACCCCCGAACTCTGACCCACCCCCCCAGTGTCGGGGCCGTTCTCTCCCCGGTGACCCCCGAGCTCTGACCTCCCCCCCCCAATGTCGGGGCCGTTCTCTCCCCCGTGACCCCTGAGCTCTGACCCCCCCCCCCCAGTGTCGGGGCCGTTCTCTCCCCGGTGACCCCCGAACTCTGACCCACCCCCAGTGTCGGGGCCGTTCTCTCCCCTGTGACCGCCGAGCTCTGACACCCCCATATCGGGGCCGTTCTCTCCCCGGTGACCCCCGAGCTCTGACCCACCCCCAGTGTCGGGGCCATTCTCTCCCCTGTGACCGCCAAGCTCTGACACCCCCATATCGGGGCCGTTCTCTCCCCCGTGACCCCCGAGCACTGACCCCCCCAGTGTCGGGGCCATTCTCTCCCCGGTGACCCCCGAGCACTGACCCCCCCCAATGTCGGGGCTGTTCTCTCCCCGGTGACCCCCGAACTCTGACCCCCCCCAGTGTCGGGGCCGTTCTCTCCCCGGTGACCCCCGAGCTCTGACCCCCCCCAATGTCGGGGCCGTTCTCTCCCCGGTGACCCCCGAGCTCTGACCCCCCCCCAATGCCGGGGCCGTTCTCTCCCTGGTGACCCCTGACTCCCCCTGTCTCCGTAGCCTGATCTTCGGCCTCATCACCTGTGTGACGGGCTTCCTGGGCGTGGGGGCGGGCGTGGAGATCTCCCAGCGCCTCCGACGAAGCAACCCGCGGGCCGACCCCCTGGTCTGCGCCGCCGGCCTGCTGGGCTCCGCGCCCTTCCTCTTCCTGGCCCTGGTGTGTGCCCAGGGCAGCAGCCTCGCCACCTACGTGAGTGCCGGGGCGGGGGGCCCCGGGGCCGGGGGGGAGCAGGGCCAGGGGGTGCCAGGGGGAGCAGGGCCAGGGGGTGCCAGGGGGACTGGGGGGAGCAGGGCCAGGGGGTGGACACCCCACACATTCGTGGGCCTGGTGCCCAGCGTTGGCAGGGGAGGGAGGACCCGGGGAGGGGCAGGGGGGGTCCTTAGCCTCAGTAACCGGCTCCCTCCTCCCACAGGTGTTTATCTTCATTGGGGAGACGCTGCTGTCCCTGAACTGGGCCATCGTGGCAGACATCCTGCTGGTGCGTCTGTCCTGCCGCCCTGTGCCCGGAGCCACAGGGCCAGCGACCCCCCCAGCCCGCCCTTCGCCGGCCCCTGGGAAGGACCCCCCCGCCCCGCCCTTAGCCGGCCCCTGGGAGCGACCCCCCCGCCCTTAGCTGGCCCCTGGGAGCCACCCCACCACCCCGCCCCGGCCCTTAGCTGGCCCCTGGGAGCGACTCCCCGGCCCTTAGCCGGCCCCTGGGAGCGACCCCCCCCGCCCCGCCCTTAGCCGGCCTCTGGGAGCGACCCCCCCCGCCCCGCCCTTAGCCGGCCCCTGGGAGCGACTCCCCCGCCCCGCCCTTAGCCGGCCCCTGGGAGCGACTCCCCGGCCCGCCCTTAGCCGGCCCCTGGGAGCGACTCCCCGGCCCGCCCTTAGCCGGCCCCTGGGAGCGACTCCCCGGCCCTTAGCCGGCCCCTGGGAGCGACCCCCCCGCCCCGCCCTTAGCCGGCCCCTGGGAGCGACCCCCCCGCCCCGCCCTTAGCCGGCCCCTGGGAGCGACTCCCCCGCCCCGCCCTTAGCCGGCCCCTGGGAGCGACTCCCCGGCCCTTAGCCGGCCCCTGGGAGCGACCCCCCCGCCCCGCCCTTAGCCAGGCCCCGGGAGCAACTCCCCCACCCTTCCCTTAGCCGGCCCCTGGGAGCGACCCCCCCGCCCTGCCCTTAGCCAGGCCCCGGGAGCAACTCCCCCACCCTTCCCTTAGCCGGCCCCTGGGAGCGACCCCCCCCGCCCTGCCCTTAGCCGGCCCCTGGGAGCGACCCCCCCGCCCTGCCCTTAGCCAGGCCCCGGGAGCGACTCCCCAGCCCTTAGCCGGCCCCTGAGAGCGACCCCCCCGCCCCGCCCTTAGCCAGGCCCCGGGAGCAACTCCCCCACCCTTCCCTTAGCCGGCCCCTGGGAGCGACCCCCCCCCGCCCTGCCCTTAGCCGGCCCCTGGGAGCGACCCCCCCCGCCCCGCCCTTAGCCGGCCCCTGGGAGCGACCCCCCCCGCCCCGCCCTTAGCCGGCCCCTGGGAGCGACCCCCCCGCCCCGCCCTTAGCCGGCCCCTGGGAGCGACCCCCCCGCCCTTAGCCGGCCCCTGGGAGCAACCCCCCCGCCCTTAGCCGGCCCCTGGGAGCGACCCCCCCCGCCCTTAGCCAGCCCCTGGGAGCGACCCCCCCCGCCCTTAGCTGGCCCCTGGGAGTGACCTGGGGCGGCAGGGACAGACAGACGGACACAGAGCAGGGGGAGGGGGCAGGGACAGACGGACGCACTGACTGGGATGGATGGGGGGCAGGCCCCCCACCCCAGCCTGTGCTGACCCGGCCCCTGTCGCCCACAGTACGTCGTGGTCCCCACACGCCGCTCCACGGCCGAATCCTTCCAGATCGTCATGTCCCACCTGCTGGGCGACGCCGGCAGCCCCTACCTCATCGGCGTGGTGAGTGCACGGCAGCGGCACTGCTGGGGGGAAGCTCGCAGCGCTGGGGGGGTGCTGGGGATTGTGGGACGGCTCCGCTCACCCTCTCTGCCCCCCAGATCAGCGACAGGATCCAGCGGGGCCGCCCCCCGTCCTACCTGCTGGAGTTCCGCAGCCTGCAGTACGCCCTGATGCTGAGCGCCTTCGCCGGGGTGCTGGGGGGCGGCTTCTTCCTCGCCACCGCGCTCTTCATCCAGGGCGACCGCAAGCGGGCCGAGCTGAGCGCCCAGGGTACGTCCCCCAGCCCCCTAGCCCCGTCGCCTCCCTCTGCCCCCTAGCCCCGTCGCCTCCCACTGCTCCCCCCAACCCCGTCACCTCCCACTGCTCCCCCCGGCCCCCAACTCGCCACCGCGCTCTTCATCCAGGGCGACCGCAAGCGGGCCGAGCTGAGCGCCCAGGGTACGTCCCCCAGCCCGCTAGATCCATCGCCTCCCTCTGCCCCCTAGCCCCGTCGCCTCCCGCTACTCCCCCCCAACCCCGTCACCTCCCACTGCTCCCCCCAACCCCGTCACCTCCCACTGCTCCCCCCGGCCCCCACCTCGCCACCGCGCTCTTCATCCAGGGCGACCGCAAGCGGGCCGAGCTGAGCGCCCAGGGTACGTCCCCCAGCCCCCTAGCCCCGTCGCCTCCCTCTGCCCCCTAGCCCCGTCGCCTCCCGCTGCTCCCCCCAACCCTGTCACCTCCCTCTGCTCCCCCCCAACCCCGTCACCTCCCACTGCTCCCCCCGGCCGCCACCGCGCTCTTCATCCAGGGCGACCGCAAGCGGGCCGAGCTGAGCGCCCAGGGTACGTCCCCCAGCCCGCTAGATCCATCGCCTCCCTCTGCCCCCTAGCCCCGTCGCCTCCCTCTGCCCCCTAGCCCCGTCGCCTCCCACTGCTCCCCCCGGCCCCCACCTCGCCACCGCGCTCTTCATCCAGGGCGACCGCAAGCAGGCTGAGCTGAGCGCCCAGGGTACGTCCCCCAGCCCCCTAGCCCCGTCGCCTCCCTCTGCCCCCTAGCCCCGTCACCTCCCTCTGCCCCCTAGCCCCGTCGCCTCCCGCTACTCCGCCCTAACCCCGTCGCCTCCCACTGCTCCCCCCAACCCCGTCACCTCCCACTGCTCCCCCCGGCCCCCACCTCGCCACCGCGCTCTTCATCCAGGGCGACCGCAAGCGGGCCGAGCTGAGCACCCAGGGTACGTCCCCCAGCCCACTAGATCCATCGCCTCCCTCTGCCCCCTAGACCCGTCGCCTCCCTCTGCCCCCTAGCCCCGTCGCCTCCCGCTGCTCCCCCCGGCCCCCACCTCGCCACCGCGCTCTTCATCCAGGGCGACCGCAAGCGGGCCGAGCTGAGCGCCCAGGGTACGTCCCCCAGCCCACTAGATCCATCGCCTCCCTCTGCCCCCTAGACCCGTCGCCTCCCTCTGCCCCCTAGCCCCGTCGCCTCCCACTGCTCCCCCCGGCCCCCACCTCGCCACCGCGCTCTTCATCCAGGGCGACGCACGCGGGCCGAGCTGAGCGCCCAGGGTTCGTCCCCCAGCCCACTAGATCCATCGCCTCCCTCTGCCCCCTAGCCCCGTCACCTCCCACTGCCCCCTAGCCCCGTCACCTCCCTCTGCCCCCTAGCCCCGTCGCCTCCCGCTACTCCCCCCTAACCCCGTCGCCTCCCACTGCTCCCCCTGGCCCCCACCTCGCCACCGCGATCTTCATCCAGGGCGACCGCAAGCGGGCCGAGCTGAGCGCCCAGGGTACGTCCCCCAGCCCGCTAGCCCCGTCGCCTCCCTCTGCCCCCTAGCCCCATCGTCTCCCTCTGCCCCCTAGCCCCGTCGCCTCCCTCTGTCCCCTAGCCCCGTCGCCTCCCGCTACTCCCCCCTAACCCCGTCGCCTCCCACTGCTCCCCCCGGCCCCCACCTCGCCACCGCGATCTTCATCCAGGGCGACCGCAAGCGGGCCGAGCTGAGCGCCCAGGGTACGTCCCCCAGCCCGCTAGCCCCGTCGCCTCCCTCTGCCCCCTAGCCCCGTCGCCTCCCTCTGCCCCCTAGCCCCGTCACCTCCCGCTACTCCCCCCAACCCTGTCACCTCCCACTACTCCCCCCGGCCCCCACCTCGCCACCGCGCTCTTCATCCAGGGCGACCGCAAGCGGGCCGAGCTGAGCGCCCAGGGTACGTCCCCCAACCCCCTAGACCCATCGCCTCCCTCTGCCCCCTAGCCCCATCACCTCCTGCTACTCCCCCCAACCCTGTCGCCTCCCACTGCTCCCCCCGGCCCCCACCTCGCCACCGCGCTCTTCATCCAGGGCGACCGCAAGCGGGCCGAGCTGAGCGCCCAGGGTATGTGGAGCCCCACAGCGCCCCCCACTGCCCCAAAATCTTGGGCATCAAGAATCGCCCCCCCCCGGCACCTGCAGCTCTGTGCCCACCCTGTCACCCCCCCTGACTCTCCCCCTCCCCCCGCCAGGTCTGCTGCAGGAGGAGGCCGAGCCGGAGGAGCGGATTGTGGTGCCGAAGCGCGGCCGATCCACCAAAGTGCCCGTCTCCAGTGTCCTCATCTGAGATCAGCACAGACACCCCCGGCTGGGGTCGGGCGCCACCTGCCGGGCAGAGACTCTCGGTGCCCCCCAGGGGCCAGACTCGGGGGGCAGGTGGAACTGTGCCAGTTTGGGGGGCTGGTATTTTATGTGGGCATGGAGCCCGCCCGTGAAGGAAATGGGGTCAGGGACAGATGGATGGGGCACCCTGGGCTGGGGTGAGCCAGGGACCCCCAACTTAACATCCCCAGGCCCCTGGCGCAGGGAGGGGCTTAGGGACCAAGAGGGGGGGCTCTTGGATTCCTTGGGGGGCAGGCTGTGAGGCCCCCCCCAAGGTCATACAGGTCCCCAGTGCATTGTGGGGGGCTGGGGTCCTGCCCCCTTCCAGCCGCCATGTTTTCACCCCATTAAACTCTTTCTTACGTCTCCTGCTGCTGGTCTCTGTCCCGGGGGGGCAGAAATCCTGGCCGTGCTGCCGGACCCAGCTCCCCCCGGGAGGGCACTTGCCCCCCACTCCACCCCCCTACCTTGGGGGTGAGCTCTGCTCCTCGCTGAGCCGCTTGCCCCCTTGCACAAGAGCGTGAGCCCTCGTGCCCCTGTGGGGGGGCCCCTCCCGAGCCTCACACACCTGCCGCTCACTCAGTGCTACGACTTCCTGCCGGGAGCTCATTGCCCGCCGCAGCTTCCTGCCGGGGGGAGAGCGCGAGCAGGGCGGTGTGGGTGGTAGCCCTGGAGGAGCCAGCACCGGACGCGCCACGGCCCAGGTAGGTGCCCCCCCCCCCCCCGCGCCCGGCCCGGCTGCAGCCGGACGTGGCGTCTGTCCCCTGGGGCCGGCCAGATGCACAGCCTCTCCCCTCCGCCCCCGGCTGCAGTGTCACCCTGCCGTCGGGGTGACCCTACCGAGCGCTGGATATGGGGCTGGGGCCCTCTCGGGGGGCCGGGCGAGGTCCCTGGACTGGGGGGTCTCCAGGCCCCCTGCCTGTGAAATCCCCCCCTTCTCCTGCTGGGGAGTGGGAGGGGGGCCGCTCAGCTCCCCCAGATCTCCAGTGCCTGGCCCAGACCCATGGCGCTATTCCCCAGACCCCGCACGGCCACACCTGGAAATGGGGGGCTGTGGCCCCCCAGCTGGGGCTCCTGCCTGTGACCCCTGCAGGGACAGCGGTGGGGGCGAGGCACTCAGTGGGGGCCTTGGGCGGGGCCGGAGATGGGGCCTGGCCCGGGACCCGCTGGGGGGTCCGCAGATGAGGCCACGAAGGGGTCAGTGGTGACCCTGGGGGGCTGCCCAGAGCAGCAGTGTCGCCGTGGGGCACGGTGGGGCTGGGCACCGGGGGGCAGCGTCTCCAGGGTGCGCTGCGCCCCCCGATACCATCTCGGCTTTTCCTGTTTTGCTGCCTCAGCAGCGCGAGCTCCATCTCGCGGGGCGTTGGCGTGACCGCGGCGCCCCCCTCAGGCCAGCAGCGTGCGGCCAGGGCCCACGCCGAGCTGGCTGGTCACTCAACCGTGCCGTGGGGCTGGGGCCCCGCATCCCCGACCCCAGCCCCGTTAGCCCTGGGCTCCCCCACTGCTCCCCCACACCTCTCCGGTGCCCCTCAATCCCGACCCACAGCTCCCGTTAGCCCTGGGCTCCCCCACTGCTCCCCCACACCTCTCCGGCGCCCCTCAATCCCGACCCACAGCCCCCGTTAGCCCTGGGCTCCCCCACTGCTCCCCCACACCTCTCCGGTGCCCCTCAATCCCGACCCACAGCCCCCGTTAGCCCTGGGCTCCCCCACTGCTCCCCCCACACCTCTCCGGCGCCCCTCAATCCCGACCCACAGCCCCCGTTAGCCCTGGGCTCCCCCACTGCTCCCCCCACACTTCTCCGGCGCACCTCAACCCCGACCCACCGCCCCCGTTAGCCCTGGGCTCCCCCACTGCTCCCCCCACACCTCTCCGGTGCCCCTCAACCCCGACCCACAGCCCCCGTTAGCCCTGGGCTCCCCCACTGCTCCCCCACACCTCTCCGGCGCCCCTCAATCCTGACCCAAAGCCCCCGTTAGCCCTGGGCTCCCCCACTGCTCCCCCACACCTCTCCGGCGCCCCTCAATCCTGACCCACAGCCCCCGTTAGCCCTGGGCT
The DNA here is from genome assembly GCF_965140235.1 of Caretta caretta. Taxonomy (NCBI): domain Eukaryota; kingdom Metazoa; phylum Chordata; order Testudines; family Cheloniidae; genus Caretta; species Caretta caretta. The sequence goes on along the minus strand of NC_134211.1, from coordinate 259,908 downwards.
CCCCCACTGCTCCCCCCACACTTCTCCGGCGCCCCTCAACCCCGACCCACAGCCCCCGTTAGCCCTGGGCTCCCCCCCTGCTCCCCCACACCTCTCCGGCGCCCCTCAACTCCGACCCACAGCCCCCGTTAGCCCTGGGCTCCCCCACTGCCCCCCCCCACCTCTCCGGTGCCCCTCAACCCCGACCCACAGCCCCCATTAGCCCTGGGCTCCCCCACTCCCCCCCCCACCTCTCCGGCACCCCTCAACCCTGACCCACAGCCCCTGTTAGCCCTGGGCTCCCCCACTACCCCCCCCACCTCTCTGGTGCCCCTCAACCCTGACCCACAGCCCCCATTAGCCCTGGGCTCCCCCCCTGCTCCCCCACCTCTCCGGTGCCCCTCAACCCTGACCTACATCCCCCGTTAGCCCTGGGCTCCCCCACTGCCCCCCCACCTCTCCGGTGCCCCTCAACCCTGACCTACATCCCCCGTTAGCCCTGGGCTCCCCCACTGCCCTCCACACATCTCTGGTGCCTCTAAACCCCGACCCACAGCCCCTGTTAGCCCTGGGCTCCCCCCCTGCTCCCCCACCTCTCCGGTGCCCCTCAACCCCGACTCACAGCCCCCGTTAGCCCTGGGCTCTTCCCCCCCCCACTGGCACCCCTCAATTGTGATCTTGATGGGCCCCTCCATCTTCTTCTCCAGCTCCCCCCGCCACCCCGCTGGTTCCTCTCCAGTGAGTTCCCAAGCGCTGCCGGTTTCCGACCCTAACCGACCCGGTGGTTTGTGGTCGGCCCTTGGCCACGCTCCAGGGCTCACGCTGCCCCGGCCAGGGCCTGTTTGCAGGAGCCATGCTAGCAGGGGCTGCCCTGGATGGGGGCCTGGCGGGGGGGGTGCGTCCAGCCCCATGCAGGGCTGTGTCCCTCTGACACGGGGACTGGGACAGGAGCAGGATGGGGAGCCAGGACTCCTGGGTTCTGTCCTAGTTCGAGGGTGGGAGTGTCTAGTGGGTTAGAGTAGGGGAGCTGGGGGTCAGGACTCCTGGGTCCTCTCCCAGCTCTGGGAGGGGAGTGGGATCTAGTGATTAGAGCAGGGAGGTCAGGACTCCTGGGTTCTGTCTCCAGCTCTGGGAGGGGAGTGGGGCCTAGTGGGTTGGGGGTGGGAGGGCTAGGAGCCAGGACTCCTGGGTTCTGTCTCGAGCTCTGGGAGGGGAGTGGGGCCCGGTGGTGGTGGGGGGGCAGGCTGGGAGCCAGGACTCCTGGGTTCTGTCTCGAGCTCTGGGAGGGGAGTGGGGCCCAGTGGGTTGGGGGTGGGGGGCAGGCTGGGAGCCAGGACTCCTGGGTTCTGTCCCCAGCTCTGGGAGGGGAGTGGGGCCCAGTGGTGGTGGGGGGGCAGGCTGGGAGCCAGGACTCCTGGGTTCTGTCCCCAGCTCTCCTGTGTGACTTGGGGCTGGTCCCTGCCCCCCGTGGAGTGTTAGTTTCCTTTCTCACCCTTTGTGTGTTTGGGACTGTCTCTTCCTCTGTGTCTGGGCAGCACCCCAACTCACGGGCCTTTGATCTGGGCGGGGGGAGGAGCCCAGGGAGTTCGGGTCGGTCCTACCATAATAAGGCACAAGAAGTGAGGCGTGACCCCGGCGTGGGTGGGGATGGTGCAGGCGGCCGGCACCCGGGGCAGCGGGAGCCTGGCAGGCCCCAGGGTCTCTGGCGCAGGGGCCTGGCCTGCGTGTGAGCTGGGCCCCGCTGCGGCTGCGTTGCCGGGAGCTCGGGGCAGGCCCCAGCCGCGGCTCCCTGGGGGCGGCAGCTGCAGCGAGAGCCGGGCGCTGCTGGGGTGGAAACCGCAGCTGCAGAGACGGAGCTGAGCAGCGCCCGAGCCGGCAGCCCCGGTCCCTCCGCCCACCTGCTGCAGCAGCAGATCCGGCCTCCCCCACCCCGGTGACTCACCCTCCCCCCCACAACCCCCCAGGAGCCGGCGGGATCCGGCTCCACCATCGGCCCAGCCTGGGACCCAGCGTGCTCGGTGCTGCACATACCCTGCGAGAGACGGCCCAGCAATGGCGGGCTTGGTGGCCAAGGGCCTGGGGCAGATCCCACAGTCTGGCAACAGCAGAGTCAGGGATGAAACCCAGGAGTCCTGGCTCCCGCCCCCTCCCCACTCCAACCCACCAGGCCCCGCTCCCCTCCCAGAGCCGGGAGAGAACCCAGGAGTCTGGAGAGAGCCCCATGCACGGCTACAGACTAAGGACCGAGCGGCTGGGCAGCAGTTCTGCGGAAAAGGACCTAGGGGTGACAGTGGACGAGAAGCTGGATATGAGTCAGCAGTGTCCCTTGTTGCCAAGAAGGCCAATGGCATTTTGGGATGTATAAGTAGGGGCATAGCGAGCAGATCGAGGGACGTGATCGTCCCCCTCTATTCGACATTGGTGAGGCCTCATCTGGAGTACTGTGTCCAGTTTTGGGCCCCACACTACAAGAAGGATGTGGATAAATTGGAGAGAGTCCAGCGAAGGGCAACAAAAATGATTAGGGGTCTGGAACACATGACTTACGAGGAGAGGCTGAGGGAGCTGGGATTGTTTAGCCTGCAGAAGAGAAGAATGAGGGGGGATTTGATAGCTGCTTTCAACTACCTGAAAGGGGGTTCCAAAGAGGATGGCTCTAGACTGTTCTCAATGGTATCAGATGACAGAACGAGGAGTAATGGTCTCAAGTTGCAGTGGGGGAGGTTTAGGTTGGATATTAGGAAACACTTTTTCACGAGGAGGGTGGTGAAACGCTGGAATGCGTTACCTAGGGAGGTTTCAGAGTAGCAGCCGAGTTAGTCTGTCTTTGCAAAAAGAAAAGGAGTACTTGTGGCACCTTAGAGACTAACCAATTTATTGGAGCATAAGCTTTTGTGAGCTACAGCTCACTTCATCGGATGCATAAAGTGGAAAATACAGCAGATGTTTTTATACACACAAACCATGAAAAAATGGATGTTTACCACTGCAAAAGGTTTTCTCTCCCCCCACCCCACTCTCCTGCTGGTAATAGCTTATCTAAAGTGATCACTCTCCTTACAATGTGTATGATAATCAAGGTGGGCCATTTCCAGCACAAATCCAGGTTTTCTCACCCGCCCCTTCCAAAAACCACACACACAAACTCACTCTCCTGCTGATGAAGTGAGCCGTAGCTCACGAAAGCTCATGCTCAAATAAATTGGTTAGTCTCTAAGGTGCCACAAGTCCTCCTTTTCTCCTGCTGGTAATACCTTATCTAAAGTGATCACTCTCCTTACAATGTGTATGATAATCAAGGTGGGCCATTTCCAGCACAAATCCAGGGTTTATCTCCTTCCTTTGAGGTTTTTAAGGTCAGACCTGACAAAGCCCTGGCTGGGATGATTTAGTTGGGGGTCGGTCCTGCTTTGAGCGGGGGAGTTGGGGGGGGGGACACGACACCTAGATGACCTCCCGAGGTCCCTTCCAACCCTGATCTTCTATGAGTCCTGCCTCCCAGACCCGACCGCCCTGCTCCAACCCACCAGGCCCCACTCCCCGCCCCGAGCTGGGAGAGAACCCAGGAGCCCTGGCTCCCCTCCCCCCCCCCCCGCCCCAAGGTGCGATGGAGGCCCTCTCTCTGTCCGGGGTCCCCCCAACCTCCTCTCCCCCTCTCCTCCCCAGGTTCGATGGAGGCAGTCTCTCTGTCCGGGGTCCCCCCAACCTCCTCTCCCCCTCTCCCCCCCAGGTGCGATGGAGGCCGTCTCTCTGGCCGGGGTCCCCCCCAGGTGCGATGGAGGCCGTCTCTCTGGCCGGGGTCCCCCCCAACCTCCTCTCCCCCTCTCCCCCCCAGGTGCAATGGAGGCCGTCTCCCTGGCCGGGGTCCCCCCCAACCTCCTCTCCCCCTCTCCCCCCCAGGTGAGATGGAGGCCATCTCTCTGGCCGGGGTCCCCCCCAGGTGCGATGGAGGCCGTCTCTCTGGCCGGGGTCCCCCCAACCTCCTCTCCCCCTCTCCCCCCCAGGTGCGATGGAGGCCATCTCTCTGGCCGGGGTCCCCCCTAGGTGCGATGGAGGCCATCTCTCTGGCCGGGGTCCCCCCCAACCTCCTCTCCCCCTCTCCCCCCCAGATGCGATGGAGGCCGTCTCTCTGGCCGGGTCCCCCCCAGGTGCGACGGAGGCCGTCTCTCTGGCCGGGGTCCCCCCCAACCTCCTCTCCCCCCCAGATGCGACGGAGGCCGTCTCTCTGGCCGGGGTCCCCCCCAACCTCCTCTCCCCCTCTCCCCCCCAGGTGCGACGGAGGCCGTCTCCCTGGCCGGGGTCCCCCCCAACCTCCTCTCCCCCTCTCCCCCCCAGGTGCGATGGAGGCCGTCTCTCTGGCCGGGGTCCCCCCCAACCTCCTCTCCCCCTCTCCCCCCCAGGTGCGACGGAGGCCGTCTCCCTGGCCGGGGTCCCCCCCAGGTGCAATGGAGGCCATCTCTCTGGCCGGGGTCCCCCCCAACCTCCTCTCCCCCTCTCCCCCCCAGGTGCGATGGAGGCCGTCTCTCTGGCCGGGGTGCTCTGGGCCTTTGTGCTGGTTCTCCCGGCAGTGCTGGCCACCGCTCTCTGCATCGGCTGCCGGGACACAGGCTCCCCTGGTAAGTCCAGCTCTAGCCAGGGGGGCAGCATGGCATTCACCCCAATGCACAAGGGGACCCAGCACCTGCCCCCCCATGCCTTGCTGCCCCCCCAGGTACCCCCACCCCAGCTCCCCCTGAGCTCCCCCTGACACACACCCTGCTCCCCCCCAGAGCCACCCCCACAAACACACTGCTTCCCCCAGGGACATCCCCACACCTTCCTCCCCCCCTCCCCCCGCAACATACACCCTGCTCCCCACCCCCAACCCCACACCAGCCCCCTCCCCCTTGCTGGGCTAACATGGGGGGTCCTGTCCCCTCAATCTCTCCCATCCATGGGAGCAGAGTGGGACAGACCCCTCTGCCCCCACCCCTAACGCTGCGCCCTGCTCTCTCGCCAGCCCACGGTGCCCAGGCGGTGGGGGACTACGAGTACAAGTGAGTCTGTCCCCGTGTCTGTCTGTCTGTCTGTCTGTCGCACAGCGAGGGGGCTGCCAGGCAGGGGATTGGGGTTCCCTGGGGGAGGTGCGAAGGGTGGGGAAGTGGGGTGTGGTCTTAAAGGCTGGGATTGGACAGAGGGCAGGGGGGACTGGGCATGTGGGGGGCTCCTTTGGGGTGAGTGTGGGGGGGTTGGTGGGATCCCTGGTGGTATCTGGCAGGTGCTGAGGTGGGGACCTTGTCTGGCTCTAATGGTGTCTCCTCTGCCCCCCACAGACCCCCACCTTGTGTCCCCCCCAACAGCTTCATGGTGCTGACCCGAGCCAACTGTGAGTACCCCCCATGCACCCCACCCTGTACCTCTGTCACCTCTCATATCCCCTGCACCCCATCCCCTATTCCCCACCCCCACACTGTACTCCCTGCTCCCCCATCCCCTGCCATGCGCCCCACCGCACCTCCACACCCCTGAACCCCCATCTTCCCGCCCCAATGCCCCCCAGTCAAGCCACTGTCCTGTCTGCCTGTGTCTCCCCAGATCCCTCCAGGAACCAGATCAAACAGCAACCGGTGGCTCCCGCTGAGCAGTTCCTGTCCATCCCGTGAGTACCCCAGCGAGCCCCCCTTCCTGCCCTGCCCCCACCCCCGGGACACCCCCACCCTGAGCCGTTCCCATCCATCCCGGGAGTACCCCAGCGAGCCCCCCTTCCTGCCCTGTCCCCACCCCCGGGACACCCCCACCCTGAGCCGTTCCCATCCATCCCGGGAGTACCCCAGCGAGCCCCCCTTCCTGCCCTGTCCCCACCCCCGGGACACCCCCACCCTGAGCCGTTCCCATCCATCCCGGGAGTACCCCAGCGACCCCCCTTCCTGCCCTGCCCCCACCCCCGGGACACCCCCTGTCACGGAGTCCCTGGGCGATGCTCTGGAACTGCTCCCCATGAAGCCGGGCAGGACTCTGGGGCAGTCTCCTCTCGGGGAGCAGCCTGTCTGCAGGACACACAGCTCACCCGGCTTCCACCTTCCTGGGTCGGACCTCGGAGCATTCAGCATCCTCTGCCCCTCCGGGCGCTTCCCACAGCGAGTCCGCTCAGGCGGGGCTCCTGGGGAAGCCAGAGGGTCCTGCACCCCAACTTCGCAGTCAGACGTGACTCTCAGCCAGCCAGTAAAACAGAAGGTTTATTAGATGACAGGAACATGGTCTAAAACAGAGCTTGCAGGTGCAGAGAACAGGACCCCTCAGCTGGGTCCATTTTGGGGGGGCAGTGAGCCAGACAACCCCGTCTGCCCTTCACTCCATGTGCCAGCCAGCCCCAAACTGAAACTCTCCCCAGCCCCCCCTCCTCTGGGCTTTGTCCCTGTCCCGGGCCAGGAGGGCACCGGATTCCTTTGTTCTCCAACCCTTTAGCTCTCACCTTGCAGGGGGGAAGGGCCCAGGCCATCAGTGGCCAGGAAACAGGGTGTCGGCCATTCTCTGTGTCCAGACCCCTGCACACACCTGCCCTCTAGGGCTCTGCAACGATCATACACCCTTATCCCACCCCCTAGAGACTTAGGAAATGCCTAGGGGAAACTGAGGCACCCCCACACTATTCAGAGGAAACATTAAGAACAGTCCCACTTCGTCACATCTCTCCCCCCTTCGAGATCGAACTGAGCGGGGTCACTTTAGCTGGTGACCTGGGGAAGTTCGAAGCCACCAACGTTCCCATGGATGCCCCAGCATCTCTCCCATTCCTTGGTAGGAGTTACACCAGGCCCTTCCAGTTTCACGCCCTCCCTTAGGTCGGGGGTGGTCGACAGCACTCGCAGGCCACATCTGGGAAGGTTTATGTGGCCCGTGCCCTTTGGCCACCCCAAAACCCCAGGGGGTCAAACTGGGATTGGGTCTTCTCCCCAACAAGCTGGCCAAACACAGCCACTTGGTTATAGGACTGTTTAACTTTCTTAACAGCTTTCACTTCATCTGAGACCTTCTCAAAGCTATCCACACTGGATTTTTCAACAGGACAGTCAGTGGATCCATTCACAACAGAAAATTTCTGGCTGTTAGGAACTGAAACTTTCTTGATTAAATCACTTTCACACCCTTCAGTTGCAGTAAACTTCTTGCAAAGACTCCATGAGGATTCCTTTCCCGAGGGCTTTTCTATGCAACAATTCACCCCTCCCAGAAATTCTGCTCTTACCCTCTTTCCCTAGGGCTTGCTCTAGGGGAACACTTTCCTGAGCAACAACAGACTCTTTCTGGGTCTCCCTTACATCCAGAATCACCTCTGGCCCATCCGATGGATTCCTACACAATCCCCTTTCAGGCAAACTTACAGACTTCCTAGATAAAAGGTCAGAAGCATTCTCCTTCCCTTTGCCACACACAAGTTCAGGAATCTTTTCCTTCTTGCTACAGGTTTCCACAACCTCAGTAGGTAACACAATCACATCACCTTCATGCTCTCCTTGTGCCCTGGCTAGGATCTCACCCTGATTAGACAGAGTTGCGACACCCTTTCCCAACAACACACTAGCAACAGGCAAAATACAAGCACCAGAATTGTCTGGGCTCTGGGATTTTACATAGACCCTAACTGGATGCGACCTAGTTACCGGGCCATTCTCCCGAGCAGACACAAACTTAGGACCCTTCCCTTCCTGGGCTTTAGCTGAATCCAGAACCAGCTCTGAGACAACTGCACGACCCTCAACCATCACAGGCTGAAAGGCCCCTTCTGTCTGCTCCACAGACAAAGAAGAGCCGGACACACTTTCTCCTTTCCCAGACACACAGCTTGGGATCTCATTCCCCTGGTCCCAGCGCACAAGGCTGGTCACAGACAACTGCTTGGAGATCAGGGTAGCTCCCTCCACAGACAAGTCAATACCCCTGACAGACACAGGGACGTTTCCTTCCCTGTCGCAATTCTCCACCCAGCTAACAGGTAAGGTCCAGGGACACTCATCTTCCACTCTCCTCGCCTTCCCACCCTGCTGACTAGACACAGCCATCAGCTCACAAGGCTGCCTGGGCTCATCCAAACTTTCCTTACCAAGCACCTTGCCACTCCCCACAGATCCCCTGCCCTGCCTGTGTCTCCCCCCACTCAGCTGGGGTCTTATCTCCCCCCTTGCTCAGCACTGCCCTTGCTGTCCCAGTGGGGATAGGCAGCAAGCTCCCTGCTTTCCTCACAGCATCAGAGCCAGCGTGAGCCCCCTGGGTGCTCAAGGGGGCAGGGAGCCCCAGGGGTCTGGTTACGGACAGGCAGGTAGCCTGAGCCTACCCGCTCCTCCCTGCTGCCAGCCAGGTCATCTGCATTTTCACTGACCATTTTCCTCTCCGCCGATTGGTTCCCTGGATTCAAATTCAAACCCTTGGCAGTTACAGGAGTAAGGCCTGGATCCTGTCCCAAAGAGACATGGTCACCCCACAACAGGGTCTCGCAGCCGATATCCCAGAGAACCCCAAAAACCAGCCAGCCCCACCCCTCCTGGGTCTGCACAGGGATCTGGGCCATAGGCAGGGCGAGGGGCTTCGTCCCTGGGACCCTCACACAGCTCACACAGCCCCTCAGCATCTGAGGCTGCACCACCCAGGGCCTGACACCAGTTCTCTCTGTCCCAGGATCTCGCCACCCCAGGAATGTCTCCCCATTGACCATCCCCTCCCGCTCCCACTGTGGGTCCGAGGGGCCTGGCCCCAGGAAACTCCACACAGACATATAGGTTGGGACCAGGAGTGGGAGCCTGTCCACCTCCCCACCCATCTGGCTGATGGAGTCTACGGCCTTGGGACCCAGCAAGGGAGCTAGACACCGGGGCTTTTCCGCAGGGTCCCCCTGGTTCAAATCTCCAGCCTGCTCAAAGGCAGTGAGGTGGTCATCCACATCCCCCCCCCTTAACCAGGGGCAGCAATTTAGTCTCGAGGTTCCCTGCGGAACTGGCCCCCGGGGTCTATCCCCACTCACCCTGGGGAGGTCCCCTAGGCCTCTCCGCTCCCCCACCGCCAGTTCATGCTGCTGCTGCTTCTGCAGCTCTTTCTCGGGCTCTCGCTGTCTCCCACGGTCCTCTTGCTCTCTCGAACTCAGCTCCAACCTATCCATCTCCGATCCCCCCACGATCGTGAAGACCCCCGTCTGGTCGGGGACAGGATTCTTGGCGATGCCTGGTTCCCACTCCAGCTGCTCCCAGACCCTGCTATAGCCCCATTTGGGGTCAGGAATCTGTCCCTTAGAGCGGTCATCCTCCTCCAGCTGCACGATTAACTCTGCTTTGGTGAACTTTCCAACGCTCAACCCTCTCTTTCTGCACAGGGTTACAATGTCCTTCTTAAGGAGACGGTGACAGGCCGTCACTCCGCTCCTCCCAAGTTGTTGTGGACTCACAGGCCCGTGTGTTCTCAGCTCCCCACGGTTTCCTAGGGAGAACCCCTAGTGTGCCAGCCCTTCTCGAGGTCACCACCTCTTTGCCAGGGTCGAGCTGCAGACTCCTCCCCTCCGCCCCTGGGACCGCTCGCTGCAATCCCCCGGGGGACCCTGTTACTGCAAAAGTCCTTCTCTCTGGTCACACACTTCCAGGGGTTAACCGCCCCCTGAAACCATCTCTCTCTGAATCTTCAGCACGCCTGGTCCCCATCAATCCCCCTTCGTTTTACTGCTCCCCAGTCACTTACTGCAGGAAGCACCGTCCACGGGGTGCAGTACATCCCACTGCTACCACCAGTTGTCACGGAGTCCCTGGGCGATGCTCTGGAACTGCTCCCCATGAAGCCAGTCACGACTCTGGGGCAGTCTCCTCTCGGGGAGCAGCCTGTCTTCAGGACACACAGCTCACCCAGCTTCCACCTTCCTGGGTCTGACCTCTGAGCATTCAGCATCCTCTGCCCCTCCGTGCGCTTCCCCCAGCGAGTCCGCTCAGGCAGGGCTCCTGGGGAAGCCAGAGGGTCCTGCCCCCCAACTTCGCAGTCAGACGTGACTCTCAGCCAGCCAGTAAAACAGAAGGTTTATTAGACGACAGGAACATGGTCTAAAACAGAGCTTGCAGGTGCAGAGAACGGGACCCCTCAGCTGGGTCCATTCTGGGGGGCAGTGAGCCAGACAACCACGTCTGCCCTTCACTCCATGTCCCAGCCAGCCCCCAACTGAAACTCCCTCCAGCCCCTCCTCCTCTGGGCTTTGTCCCTTTCCCGGGCCAGGTGGTCACCTGATTCCTTTGTTCTCCAACCCTTTAGCTCTCACCTTGCAGGGGAGGGGCCCAGGCCATCAGTTGCCAGGAAACAGGGTGTCGGCCATTCTCTGTGTCCAGACCCCTGCACACACCTGCCCTCTAGGGCTCTGCAATGATCATACACCCTTACCCCACCCCCTAGAGACTTAGGAAATGCCTAGGGGAAACTGAGGCACCCCCACACTATTCAGAGGAAACATTAAAAACAGTCCCACTTTGTCACATCCCCACCCTGAGCCGTTCCCGTCCATCCCGGGAGTACCCCAGAGACCCCCCCTTCCTGCCCTGCCCCCACCCCCGGGACCCCCCCCCGAGCCGTTTCCGTCCATCCTGTGAGTACCCCAGTGACCCCCCCTTCCTGCTCTGCTCCCACCCCCGGGACACCCCACCCTGAGCCGTTCCCATCCATCCCGGGAGTACCCCAGCGACCCCCCCTTCCTGCTCTGCCCCCACTCCTGGGACACCCCCACCCTGAGCCATTCCCGTCCATCCCGTGAGTACCCCAGCGACCCCCCCTTCCTGCCCTGCCCCCACCCCCGGGACACCCCACCCTGAGCCGTTCCCATCCATCCCGGGAGTACCCCAGCGACCCCCCCTTCCTGCTCTGCCCCCACTCCTGGGACACCCCCACCCCGAGCCGTTCCCGTCCATCCCGTGAGTACCCCAGCGACCCCCCTTCTTCCCTGCCCCCCACCCTGAGCAGTTCCTGTACATTGCTGAGTTTCCCCCAATCCTCCCACCCCTTGGAGCTGCCCCCTGATCCCTGCCCAGAACCCGTGGGCTCCCCCAGTGCCCCATGAATCCACCCCACAGGCCCAGTCTCTGGGGCTGGTGGGCACCGGCCGGGCCCCACAGACGCTGCTCAGGGGGTGTGGGGGCGCTGCGGTCACCTTGCTGTGGATACATCAGGGCGTGTGTGGGTGTCACAGAGCCCCAGGATCAGGGCTACGGCCCCCAGCTTTGGAACAGACCCCCGGGGTCCCACTCTTCCTCCAGGGTGAGCCCTGCAGCTTCCCCCTGAGCCGGAGCCCGGGTTCCTGTGGGACTGGCCGCGGCCCAGCCCTCGGGTAGCCCAGAGAGCAGCAGGTTAAAGCTGCAGAGACCCCCGGCCCCGTCCTGGGGGAGCAGCGACACCAACCCGCCACCCCCCGGCCAACACGTACCAACCCCGCCTGGTCCCCTCTGTCCTCTGAACTCCCCCGCGGGGCATGCCTGGCTGGCTTTCAGGGGGCGGGGGGGCAAGACACAGTCGTTAGCAAATATCCCGGTGATTGGATTTGCCATTGTGCTCCATGGACCTGGCCCAAACCCGAGACAGCTGGATGCCCCTCCTCTGCATCGCTGGGCCTCTGCAGAGAGCACAGGGCCCTTCCCCGCCGCTCGTGAACAATGCATCTGGGGAAACTGAGGCACACACAGTATTCACCCAAAATCTCGCAGAAAATTCCTCTCCATCTGGGGGGCGTGATAGGCATGTGCTCTGCATGGGGCAGGGCATGTTGGGGATGGCAGGGGTGTCCGTGTGCTGGATGGTGGGGCTCAGGGCTGGCCTGTCCCTCCTGATCCAGCCCCCCCATTTCCAGGCGATCCCCACAGGCACCCCAGAGCCGCCAAGTCTCCTTCACCAGGACAGAGACCGACAACGGTGAGTGTGGGGGGCTGGCGGGGAGAGAGAAATGGGGACATACAGACAGAAACACAGGGAGACAGACGGGGGATGGATGGATGGGTGGACAGGCGGAGGGCTGGGGCAGGGACGGGATAGTCATGATGGACAGACAGACGGACAGGGGGATGGGTAGATGGGGGAATTGATGGACAGTTCGGGGGACAGGCGGACGGCTGGGGGGCAAGGCAGATGGGGGATGGACGGGTGGACAGCTGGGGGTGATGGGCAGACGGCTGGGGGGGATGGACGGCTGGGGGGCTGGACAGATGGGATAGTCATGATGGACAGACGGAAGAACAGCTGGGGGGACGGACGGACGGGGTAGCAGTGATGGACAGATGGACCGACAGGGGGATGGGCAGATGGGGATAGACGGACGGGATAGCAGTGATGGACAGACAGATGGATGGGGGGACAGGCGGACGGGGGACGGACGGACGGCTGGGGGGATGGACAGATGGGATAGCAGTGATGGACAGACAGATGGACGGGGAGGATGGAGGAGTGGGGAGTGACGGGCAGAGATATGGGGAGGGGGAGGAGGCGGTCACTGGTCTTTGGGGGTGACGGACACATTTCTCTCCCCTCCCTCTCCAGACAGTGTCCCCAGCTACGAGAATGAGGGTGAGTCTGGACACCCACCGGTTAGTGTGTGGGGGGTTAGGGGTCAGTGTCAGAACCACTGCCAGGTTGTGGGGCAGGAGGGTTGGAGGGGTGGTGGGGTGGGCAGAGATTGGGGGCGGGAGAGGTGGTGGGAGGAGGTGGAGTGATCAGAGGGTGGGGGCAGGTGGGAGGGGAAGGGGGCGGGGGAGAAGGGGTCAGAGCAGCCGGTGCCCCCCCATGCTAACCCCCCTCCCCGTGTCTCGGTTGCAGAGCGACCCCATGGGGATGACGACGACGACAATGACTATAACAACGAGCTCTACATCACCGGCTACGTGTACGGGCCATGGGGGGGCAGTGGGGGCTGGGGGTGGGGGGAAGATGGGGGGCAGGGGGAGATGGGTCGGGGAGGCCTGCGGGGGACAGGCCACGGTGTGGCAGGGCTGGGTGGTGGCACTGGGTCCAAGCCTGGGGGTCAAAGGTCATGGATGGGAGCTGTGACAGGTTGCCCCCCCTTCCGGGGCGCCCCCTGATGTACTGGGGTCCCACTGAGCCCCCCCGGTTCCACCCGCCTGGGCTCCCTCGCCCTGTCTTTCAGTTCCATGGCTGGCTTCTTCCACGGCCAGCTCATGGGCTGCTCTTTGTCTGGCTCCTTCCGCTCCCTGGTCTCTCTGCCGCTGTCTCTTGTGCAGCTCCGCTCTTTCATCCGCCTGGAAGCTGCAGAGCTCCAGCTTTGTGGTGGCTTGACTGTTACTCGCTTTCCTGTCCCTGCTTCCCTTGCCCGGAATAAGCAAACCGAAAATAGCAAACCAGGAACCACTTTGTCTGTTCTCCACTTAAAACTCACCGAAACTCACCACCAGTGTCTCGGCACGATCGGCTGTGCACATGGCCCTGCTTGCTGCACCACGGTGACAGGTTGCTCCCCCCTTCTGGGGTGCCACCTGATGTACTGGGGTCCCACTGAGCCCTCCAGTTCCAGCCATCTGGCTCCCTTTCCCTGCCCTGCTGAGCCAGGCCCTCAAGCCCCCTCCAACCCACACACGGGTAGGGACGCACCCAGTGGCAGGAAGACACAGACGCTGAAATCAGCTCTGTGTGGGAAGACTCAGCTCGGGAGTTGCCCAGCACTCAAGTGCAAACCCCCTCTGGAGTGTAAACCCTAAATTGTATCCTCTTGAGCTGCACAGAGAACTGTACAGCGTAAGCTCATGAAATCCGCCCCCCCCCCCAATGTGGAGGAAGATATGCACAGCTTTCTGCCCCCCAGTTATGAATTCCACAAACTGGTTTTAGAGAAAACAAAACCAACTTTATTAACCACAAAAGATAGATTTTAAGTGATTATATGGAATAGCAAACAGATCAAGGCAGATTATTTTAGTAAAACTGCAAACTGAGCTTAACACGCTAGAGAGGCAGGATATAAATTAGCAAATTCTCACCCTGAGTGATAAACAGGCTGGCAGATTCTTAAGGCCTTGGTCTTCCAGGTTTTCATACACAGGCTAAAACTTCCTCTAGCCTGGGACCATCAGTCCTCCAGGTGTGGTGGTGCAGGGAGAGTGAGGTCCCCACATGATGTCATTTCCCCCTTTTCTACCTTCTCCCCACTTGCTGGAAAGCTCTTTTGCTGTGAGCTGGGTCAGACAGTTCCCATTGCGTAGTGCTGTCTCGGAGAGGTGTCTGTTGTACACAGTTCCTGGGGTAATCCTGGTGCTTGTGTGTATTTCCTCAATAAGCCACTAACATTGTTGTACCTGAAAGGCTGCTTGTGGGTGTTCTCAACCTCACACGTGTTTCAGTAACACCTATGTAGCCCAGCTTCGTAACTTCACGTACGATGCTGGCATATACAATCCAATGGGATACGACTGTCTAGCAGATCAGGACTTTTAGAATGATACGTCACAAAGCAGACTTTGTACAGAACATATCCTAATTACATGACCGTGGTGAATGTTGGGGTGTCAGGGTGTCACTGCGGTCATTGCTGTGGGTGGGTGGGGGGCAGGGCAGGGGCAGAGCCAGGAGTGCGGTGTATGCTCTCGCTGGTCAGTCTCACCCTTCCCATTCCTCCTCCTCCCCCCATAGGGAGGTGCTTCCCGACAGCATCACGGAGACGTCCCCCAAAGAGGTGGTCACCTCGGGGCCAGAGCTCAGGGACAGCGTGTCCTCAGGTGAGTCTGGGCCCCTGCCAAGCCCACCCATCTCCCACAGGGCCTGAGCAGAGACACCTCAGAGGGCCACTCTGGGTACCTGTCTCCCAACCTTAGCTTGGGCCCATACAGTCCCCGGGACTGTTTATGGGTGGATCTAGTGTCGGGCAGTTCCACCGTCCCCTGTGATCAGCATTAACCTCCCTCTGCCCCCTGGCATTGCGCTGTGGGGGCAAGGGGAGGAAACAGCCACCTGACCCCTTCTTGCCCTGATCACTATCTCATCCCTCGCACCCCATTTGGGTGTATCCCCGGCCCCCAGTAGCCCAGCTGTATTGGGATCCAGGTGTAATTTATGGGGAGAGGAGTGACCCGAACATCTCTGGGTGGGTTCCAGCTTGGGGCCTGGGGGTTGGGGGTATGGGGAGCAGTTGGGGCTGTGGGGTTCCCAGGGTCCCTGCTGTAGGGAGAAGTTGGAGAGCAGGTCCTCCCCCCTCACTGACCCCTTCTCTGGCAGTGGCAATGGGGGATGAGTACGAGAACATGCCGGAGGCCCAGAGGGAGTCGCTGGGTGAGTGCGGGACCCCCAAACCCATCTGTCTGTCTGTGTCTGACCCACACAGGGGGGTGGGGGTGGGGATCCTGGAACTGGGGCTGACTGGAGGAAGAGGGCAATTCCCGGGTAGGGCCTGTGGGGAGGAGCAGCAGGGGAGGGGTTGTGGGGAGGAGATGAGACTGACCCCACCCCCACCCCAGGGTCCCCCGGGGGCCGGGTTGGCATCCCAGTGCACAGGGGGATGGTAGTGGGGACTGAACCCCACAGGCCCCAGTGCAGTGGGGTCCCCTGGGGCAGTTCCTCCATCCCCGGTCAGGGGGTCCCCCTGCACACGCCGTGGCTCACTGCCCCCGATCGCTCCCCACAGCTGACAGCCTGGAGTACGTCAACATGCCAGAGCCTGGATCCAGCATCCCTGACGCCCACTATGGTGAGTGTGTGTGGGGGGGGGTACCTGCCCCTCCTCCGCTATGGTGAGTGGGGGCATCCCCAAGCTGGGGGGACCCTTCCTCCCAGGGACCTCCTCGCTGGGGCCCCAGGGACCTCCTTACAAGCAAGATGTATGAATAGCACCCAAGGAGGCTGGGCTGTGGGGAAGCCCCGTGTGTGGGACCAGGGGGGGTTCTGGGGAGCTCTGTGGGGGCTGGAGGGGTTTTGGTGAGCCCTGAGGGTGGGGCCTGGCGGGGGCCAGTTCTGGGGAAGCCCCGTCTCACCCCCTCTGGCTCCCGTCACAGGCACCAGCAACCGGGAGAGCGAGGACGACGGCCCCGACTACGAGAACCTGCACAGCTGAGCGCGAGGTACTGACGCCCCCCTCTCCCCCACGCCTGCCCTGCCCCATCTCCGCCCTGTGCCCTGCACCCCAAACCCTGACCTCTCCCCAGCACTCCCAGGGCCACCTGCTCTGACTGCATCACGTGGGAGCCTCCACAAAGGACTCTGGGAGGGGTCCCCCCTGCACCTCTCACCCCCCATGGCTGGGGCTGCAGCCGTCCCACACTGGGGGGGCTGGGTCCCCACCTGTCTCTCCACCCTGGGTCCCCATTACCCTAGCCCTGCCTGGGTCCCCCCAGCGTCGGGGCCCAGATCAGATCCGTCCCCGCCCCGCATGACCTCATGGCTCTCTATTGCAGGCAGACCCCCAGCTCTGGAGAGCGACACCCCTGCGGGGAACCTGCCTTCGAGGAGCGAACGAACAGCTGGATGAGCCTCCAGGAACCTCGCCACAGGGGGCCCCGAGAAACCTCCCGGCTGGCCACACCTCTGCACCCCATATCCTGAGAAACCACCTGTGAAAGCCCCACTTGGGGGCTCCCTCTGCCAACTGAGACCCCCTCCCCCCAGACTTCTCTCCGCGCCAGCCACCATCGTTAATTTATTGCCCTTCCCCGACTCAATGCTGGTTCTGCACCTTTTCTGACATAGCCTGAGAATTCCCCAGCATCCTTTGAGGTCTTCCCTTCCCTTCATGTCCCCCATTCCTAGGGGGTAGTCTGGGCCCCCCAGATGCCACGGGCACGCGGTCACATGGGCCGCACAGGGAGCCCCCACCCCCCCGCTGCGCTGAGCGACCCCAGCGCCTGGGGTCGCTGAATAAAGCCATAGGTGCCGCCCGCATCTCTGTCCCAGGGCCTGGCTTTGTTCTCCCGCCGAGGGGCTGCCCCGGCCGTCCCTCTGCCCCAGCTCGGAGCTGCCGGCCATGGGGGGCACCGGCCACCCTGGGGTCTGTGCCCTGAGTGGGGAGGGGGTCGGGCCCTGGCCCCACAGGGCGGAAACGGGCCGCGAGCCGGGGGCGGGGATCCGCAGAGGGCAGGGATGTTACTGCAGGGGGCACTCCTGGGCCCAGACAAGAGCCTGGGGTCGGGACCCCCACTGGCTCTCACCAGGGTGGGCAGCGGGACAGAGGCACTTCTGTGCACCCCTGCAAGTGCCCCCCATCCCCGCCAGGAGCTGTTTTCTCTGTGTGCCCGGCCTAGCGGGAGTGACCGGGATCCTCGCTGGGCTGCCCCATCCCCCCTGGAGCTGCCCTGCCCGGGGGGAGCCGCATTGTCTCCACACCGTGCCCTGCCTGGGGCAGCTGTACTGTGCCCTGCCCGGGGGAGCCGTCCCCGCAGTGTGGTCTGCTCTGCCCGGGGGGAGCCGCATCGTCTCCACACCGTGCCCTGCCCGGGGGGAGCTGCACCGTGCCCCGCCCGGGGGAGCCACATCATCCCCCCAAGGCACTGTGAACGGGTCCCCACGCCACTATCACGGGGTCCCCGGGCGATGCTCTGGAGCTGCTCCCCACGAAGCCAGGCAGGACTCTGGGAAAGTCTCCTTTCTGTGAGCAGCCTGTCTTCAGGACACACAGCTCCCCCGGCTCCACCTTCCTGGGTCTGACCTTGGAGCCTCCAGCCTCCTCTGCCCCTCCGGGCACTTCCCCAAGCGAGTCTGCCCAGGTGGGGCTCCTGGGGAAGCCAGAGGGTCCTGCCCCCCAACTCCGCAGTCAGACGGGACTCTCAGCCAGCCAGAAAAACAGAAGGTTTATTAGACGACAGGAACATGGTCTAACACAGAGCTTGTAGGTGCAGAGAACAGGACCCCTCAGCTGGGTCCATTTTGGAGCCGGGTCTGGGCCTCCCTTGCTTTCCCCAGCCAGCTCCAAACTGAAACTCTCCAGCCCCTTCTCTGGCCTGTGTCTCTCTCCCGGGCCAGGAGGCCACCTGATCTCTTTGCTCCCCAACACCTTCCGTTGGCACCTTTGCAGAGGAGGGGCCCAGGCCATCAGTGGCCAGGAGACCGGGTGTTGGTCAGTGGCCAGGAGACCGGGTGTTGGCCAACATCATCGCACTGGCCCTCTAGGGCTCTACAACAATCACACCCCTGATCCCACCGCCTGGGTCCTTAAAAAAGGCCTAGGGGAAACTGAGGCGCCCACCCAGTATTCAGAGAGAACAGTGAGAACAGTCCCACTTGGTCACATCGGCACCCCAGAGGGCAATGGGGGTGGGGGGACAGTGCTGATATCCCCAGGGCACTGCGCCAGGAGGGTTTGTCAGGGGCACTGGGCCGGGAGGTGCACGGCGCACTGGGAGGGCAGCACCCAGACCATAGGGCGTATGCGGGGCTGGGGGGAGGCGTGCAGACCCCAAATCGGGGCCTCGTTGGACCAGGCATGGCACACAACGAAACACAGCCCCACAGCCAGAGGGGCTGCCCTGCCCCATAGCAGCTGGGGGGCTGTGGTGATGGGGGAGGTCGCAGGTGGCCCTAGGCCGGGCGGGCTGTGGTGTGGCAGGGAGGAGGTAGGATAGGGCAAGGGAAGGCAATGCAACCCCGCTGGGTGCCGGCCGGGGGGAGGCCCTGTGTCCCCGCCCCCCCCCCGCCCCCGAGCTGGGGGCCCTGTCGGAAGCGGCAGGCAGCTGTGGGGCAGGGGGAGGCGACGCTCTGACAGGAAGCCCCGGAACAGGCGAAGTGCAGTCACACCCGCCCGCCGCAGACCCACAGACGGATCCCTGAGCGCTGGTGAGCGATGCGCCCGGCCAGAGTGGGGGGCTGGGGGTGCCCTGTCCCTGCCGTCCTGCCCCACAGCACCGGGGGGCGGGCTGCCCTGTCCCTTCTGTCCTGCCCTACAGCACGGGGGGAGCTGCCCTGTCCCTGCCATCCTGCCCTACAGCACGGGGGGGGGGGCTGCCCTGTCCCTGCCGTCCTGCCCCATGGCGCGAGGGGGGAGCTGCCCTGTCCCTGCCGTCCTGCCCCACAGCACCGGGGGCGGGCTGCCCTGTCCCTGCCATCCTGCACCACGGCGCGAGGGGGGAGCTGCCCTGTCCCTGCCGTCCTGCCCCACAGCACCGGGGGGAGCTGCCCTGTCCCTGCCATCCTGCCCTACAGCACGGGGGGGGGGCTGCCCTGTCCCTGCCATCCTGCCCTATAGCACGGGGGGGGGCTGCCCTGTCCCTGCCGTCCTGCCCCACAGCACGGGGGGGGAGCTGCCCTGTCCCTGCCGTCCTGCCCCACAGCACCGGGGGGCGGGCTGCCCTGTCCCTGCCATCCTGCCCCACGGCGCGAGGGGGGAGCTGCCCTGTCCCTGCCGTCCTGCCCCACAGCACCGGGGGGAGCTGCCCTGTCCCTGCTGTCCTGCCCTACAGCACGGGGGGAGCTGCCCTGTCCCTGCCATCCTGCCCTATAGCACGGGGGGGGGGGCTGCCCTGTCCCTGCCGTCCTGCCTCACAGCACCGGGGGGCGGGCTGCCCTGTCCCTGCCGTCCTGCCCCACAGCATGGGGGGGGAGCTGCCCTGTCCCTGCCATCCTGCCCCACAGCACCGGGGGCGGGCTGCCCTGTGCCTGCCGTCCTGCCCTACAGCACGGGGGGAGCTGCCCTGTCCCTGCCATCCTGCCTTATAGCACGGGGGGGGGCTGCCCTGTCCCTGCCGTCCTGCCCCACAGCACGGGGGGGGAGCTGCCCTGTCCTTGCCATCCTGCCCCACAGCACCGAGGGGGGGCTGCCCTGTCCCTGCCGTCCTGCCCCACAGCAAGGGGGGGAGCTGCTCTGTCCCTACCGTCCTGCCCCACGGCGCGAGGGGGGAGCTGCCCTGTCCTTGCCATCCTGCCCCACAGCACCGAGGGGGGGCTGCCCTGTCCCTGCTGTCCTGCCCCACAGCAAGGGGGGGAGCTGCTCTGTCCCTGCCGTCCTGCCCCACGGCGCGAGGGGGGAGCTGCCCTGTCCCTGCCGTCCTGCCCCACAGCACGGGGGGGGAGCTGCCCTGTCCCTGCCGTCCTGTCCTACAGCACGGGGGGAGCTGCCCTGTCCCTGCCATCCTGCCCCACAGCACCGGGGGCGGGCTGCCCTGTGCCTGCCGTCCTGCCCTACAGCACGGGGGGAGCTGCCCTGTCCCTGCCATCCTGCCCTATAGCACGGGGGGGGGCTGCCCTGTCCCTGCCGTCCTGCCCCACAGCACCGGGGGGGGGCTGCCCTGTCCCTGCCGTCCTGCCCCACAGCACGGGGGGGGGGGGCTGCCCTGTCTCTGCCATCCTGCCCCACAGCACCGGCGGGGGGCTGCACTGTCCCTCGCGTCCTGCCCCGCAGCAAGGGGGGGGGCTGCCCTGTCCCTACCGTCCTGCCCCACGGCGCGAGGGGGGAGCTGCCCTGTCCCTGCCATCCTGCCCCACAGCACCGAGGGGGGGCTGCCCTGTCCCTGCCGTCCTGCCCCACAGCAAGGGGGGGAGCTGCTCGGTCCCTGCCGTCCTGCCTCACAGC
Organism: Caretta caretta; assembly: GCF_965140235.1. NCBI lineage: Eukaryota > Metazoa > Chordata > Testudines > Cheloniidae > Caretta > Caretta caretta. The sequence continues at coordinate 239,453 of NC_134211.1, read as the reverse complement.
ACGGGGGGGGAGCTGCCCTGTCCCTGCCATCTTGCCCCACAGCAAGGGGGGGGCTGCCCTGTCCCTACCATTCTGCCCCACGGCGCGAGGGGGGGAGCTGCCCTGTCCCTGCCATTCTGCCCCACAGCACCGGGGGGGGGCTACCCTGTCCCTGCCATCCTGCCCCACAGCAAGGGGGGGAGCTGCGCTGTCCCTGCCGTCCTGCCCCACAGCAAGGGGGGGAGCTGCCCTGTCCCTGCCGTCCTGCCCCACAGCACGGGGGGGAGCTGCCCTGTCCCTGCTGTCCTGCCCCACAGCACCGGGGGGGGGCTGTCCTGTCCCTGCCGTCCTGCCCCACAGCACAGGGGGGGGAGCTGCCCTGTCCCTGCCGTCCTGCCCCACAGCAAGGGGGGGAGCTGCCCTGTCCCTGCCATCCTGCCCAACAGCACGGGGGGGGGCTGCCCTGTCCCTGCCGTCCTGCCCCACGGCGCGAGGGGGGAGCTGCCCTGTCCCTACCATTCTGCCCCACGGCGCGAGGGGGGGAGCTGCCCTGTCCCTGCCATCCTGCCCCACAGCACCGAGGGGGGGCTGCCCTGTCCCTGCCGTCCTGCCCCACAGCAAGGTGGGGAGCTGCCCTGTCCCTGCCGTCCTGCCTCACAGCACGGGGCGGGGAGCTGCCCTGTCCCTGCCATCCTGCCCCACAGCAAGGGGGGGGCTGCCCTGTCCCTACCATTCTGCCCCACGGCGCGAGGGGGGAGCTGCCCTGTCCCTGCCATCCTGCCCCAGAGCACCGGGGGGGGCTACCCTGTCCCTGCCGTCCTGCCCCACAGCAAGGGGGGGAGCTGCCCTGTCCCTGCCGTCCTGCCCCACAGCACGGGGGGGGGCTGCCCTGTCCCTGCCATCCTGCCCCACGGCGTGAGGGGGGAGCTGCCCTGTTCCTGCCGTTCTGCCCTACAGCATGGGGGGGAGAGCTGCCCTGTCCCTGCCGTCCTGCCCCACGGCACGAGGGGGGGGGCTGCCCTGTCCCTGCCGTCCTGCCCCACAGCAAGGGGGGGAGCTCCCCTGTCCCTGCCGTCCTGCCCCACAGCACGGGGGAGGGGGGGAGCTGCCCTGTCCCTGCCGCCTTGCCCCACGGCGCGAGGGGTGGGGCTGGGGGGCTGTGTCCCAGAGCTCAGGTGACACCATGCAGGAAGGGTGTGGGCAGGGGCAGCTCAGTGCTGGAGCGGGGCAGGGAGCCAGGTCCCACACGGGTGGGGTGGGGGCATATGGGGCACAGACCAGTACAGGCCTCATTGACTCCGATGGAGCTATGGCCAAATGATGCCAGTCTGGGGTCTGGCCCCATTGATGCTAACAGAGTGGGGCCAATGGCCCCTCTCGCTTCCTGTCCTTGTCCCCTCCCCACCGCCTCACCACATCCTGGAAACATCTGGGGGAGGGGAGGACTGGAATCGAGGGGCTCAGGGCCAGGCCGTGGTGCTGCCCTTCACCCCTTAACAGGGGGCAGCCCCTCCGTGTGTCACTAGTGCTTACCGCCCGGCCCCTTTCCCCTCGCCCAGCCCCAGCCCTATTTCCTTGTGGGCATTCGGCACCCGTGGGGTTAATGATACCCGGCCTGTGGGCTGGCTGCTGTGCCCACGGGGGCTGCCGGGGAGCTGCCTGCCCTGGGGCACCCCGTGGGGTAGCAACTCCTGCCCCCTGGACCTGCTCCCCATGAAGCCGGGCAGGACTCCGGGGCCGTCTCCTCTCTGGAAGCAGCCTGTCTGCAGGACACACAGCTCACCCGGCTTCCACCTTCCTGGGTCTGACTCGGAGCATTGAGCCTCCTCTGCCCCTCCGTGTGCTTCCCACAGCGAGTCCGCTCAGGCGGGGTTCTGGGGAAGCCAGAGGGTCCTGCCCCCCAACTTCGCAGTCAGATGTGACTCTCAGCCAGCCAGTAAAACAGAAGGTTTATTAGATGACAAGAACATGGTCTAACACAGAGCTTGTTAGCACAGAAATCAGTGACTTTCAGCCACGTCCATCTTGGGGGGAGGGGAGCCCAGAGCCAGGGCTCTGGTCCCCCCCTGAGCCCCAAGCCAGCGGAGACCGACTCCTTCCAGCTGCCTGGCCCCTGCCCTGCCCCTTGCTCCTCCTCCGGCCTTTGTCTCGCTTCCTGGTCACATCCCGCTCCTGGTTCCGAAGGGGCGGCCATAGCATCCCTGCAGGCAACTGGAGAAATCCCCGCAAAAGTCACACCCCCTTATTCCCACCACCCAGACATTGGTGCAATACAAGAGGCAAACTGAGGCACACACAGCCTTCATGCAAAGCAGTAAAACTCACATAGGCTCACATACAACATAACAAGAGAAAATCCCCACTTCCTCACATCTCTCCCCCTTTTGAGACCGAACGGAGCAGGGTCACTTTAACCAGTGACTTGGGGAAGTTCAGGCCCCCCCTCTCCGGGACAACGCATTGGCTATAACATTTGCACTCCCCTTAACGGGGACCATCTCCAGCTCATACTCCTGGAAGGACAGACTCCACCTCAGGACCTTGGCATTGGCCCCTCTCATCTGGTGCAGCCACGGCAGGGCGAGTGGTCAGTGTCCACAGTAAAGCACCGCCCAAATAGGTACGGCTGCAGCCTTTTAAGAGCCCACCCCAGGGTCCGACACTCCTTCTCCACAGCCGCATAGCCCTGCTCCCGGGGCAGCAGCTTCCTGCTCAGGGACATGAGGGGGTTTCTCGCCCTTTGCATTGGCCTGCCTCGGCACCTTGCCCAGCCCTGTGTGTGTGGCATCGGAGAACGCCATATAGGGCTTGTCAAAGTCTGGGTTTCCCAGCACCGGGCCCTTGACCAGATCCTCCTGCAGCATGCAGAGACCCCTCTGGCACTGCCCGGTCCAGACCACCTTGTCTGGCTTCCACTTCTTGCACAGCTCAGTGATGGGGGCCGACACAGAGCTAAAGTGGGGCACGACCCTCTGGCAGTGACCCACCATCCCAATAAAGGCCTTGCCTGTTTCTCAGTCTGGGACGGAGGCCAGTCTCTGATCGCCCCCACCTTGGCCGGCTCTGGGTTTAGGCAGCCGCTCCCCACCTTGCGGCCCAGGTACGACCCCTCTGCCATCCCCACCTTGCACGTCCCAGCTTTTACAGTCAGCCCTGCATCCTGGAGGCGACCCGGCCCCCTCTTCACCTGGGACACGTAGTCCTCCCAGGTCTGGCTTACGTCACAAATATCATCAATGTTGGCTAGGGTACAATTCTCCATCCCCCTCAGTAGCTGATCCCCCTGGCGCTGGCAGGTGACCGGAGCCTCCTTGAGGCTGAAAGGTAGGACCAGGGACTTGTACAGCCCCAAAGGGTGACAAAAGCAGGTTTCAACCTGGCATCTGGATCCAAAGGCACCTGCCAGTAGCCTTGGGTGAGATCCCTGATCATGGGGTACCGAGTCCCCCCCACCCCGCCCCCAGCTTGTCTAGGATCTCGTCAGGCCTAGGCATGGGGCAGGTGTCACGGAGTCCCTGGGCGATGCTCTGGAACTGCTCCCCATGAAGTCAGTCAGGACTCTGGGGCAGTCGCCTTTCTGTGAGCAGCCTGTCTTCTGGACACACAGCTCCCCCGGCTTCCACCTTCCTGGGTCTGACCTCGGAGCCTCCAGCCTCCTCCACCCCTCCGTGCGCTTCCCACAGCAAGTCCGCTCAGGCGGGGCTCCTGGGGAAGCCAGAGGGTCCTGCACCCCAACTTCGCAGTCAGACGTGACTCTCAGCCAGCCAGTAAAACAGAAGGTTTATTAGACGACAGGAACATGGTCTAAAACAGAGCTTGCAGGTGCAGAGAACGGGACCCCTCAGCTGGGTCCATTCTGGGGGGCAGTGAGCCAGACAACCACGTCTGCACCTCACTCCATGTCCCAGCCAGCCCCAAACTGAAAACCCCCTCCAGCCCCTCCTCCTCAGGGCTTTGTTCCTTTCCCAGGCCAGGTGGTCATCTGATTCCTTTGTTCTCCAACCCTTTAGCTCTCACCTTGCAGGGGGGAAGGGCCCAGGCCATCAGTTGCCAGGAAACAGGGTGTCGGCCATTCTCTGTGTCCAGACCCCTGCACACACCTGCCCTCTAGGGCTCTGCAATGATCATACACCCTTACCCCACCACCTAGATACTTAAGAACTGCATGGGGAAACTGAGGCACCCCCACACTATTCAGAGGAAACATTAAGAACAGTCCCACTTCATCACATCTCCCCCCCCTTCGAGATCGAACTGAGCGGGGTCACTTTAGCCGGTGACCTGGGGAAGTTCGAAGCCACCAACGTTCCCATGGATGCCCCAGCATCTCTCCCATTCCTTGGTAGGAGTTACACCAGGCCCTTCCATTTTCACACCCTCCCTTAGGTCAGGGGTGGTCGATAGCACTCGCAGGCCGCATGTGGGAAGGTTTATGCAGCCCATGCCCTTTGGCCACCCCAAGAATGTCTCCCCATTGACCATCACCTTCTGCTCCCACTGGAGGTCCGAGGGGCCTGGCCCCAGGAAACTCCACACAGTCATATAGGTTGGGGTCAGGAGTGGGAGCCTGTCCACATCCCCAACCATCTGGCTGACGGAGTCTATGGCCTTGGGACCCAGCAAGGGAGCTAGACACCGGGGCTTTTCCGCAGGGTCCCCCTGGTTCAAATCGCCAGCCTGCTCAAAGGCAGTGAGGTGGCATCCACACCCCCCCTCCTTAACCAGGGGCAGCAATTTAGTCTCGAGGTTCCCTGCGGAACTGGCCCCCCGGGATCTATCCCCACTCACCCTGGGAGGTCCCCTAGGCCTCTCCGCCCCACCACCGCCAGTTCATGCTGCTGCTGCTTCTGCAGCTCTTTCTCGGGCTCTCGCTGTCTCCCACGGTCCTCTTGCTCTCTCAGACTCAGCTCCAATCCCGTCCGTCTCCGATCCCCCGATGGGGAACCCGATCGTGAAGACCCCCGTCTGGTCGGGGACAGGAGTCTTGGCGATGCCTGGCTGCCGCTTCAGCTGCTCCCAGATCCTGCTATAGCCCCAGTTGGGGTCAGGAATCTGTTCCTTAGAGCGGTCATCCTCCTCCAGCTGCACAATTAACTCTGCTTTGGTGAACTTTCCAACGCTCAACCCTCTCTTTCTGCACAGGGTTACAATGTCCTTCTTAAGGAGACGGTGACAGGCCATCACTCCGCTCTTCCCAAGTTGTTGTGGACTCACAGGCCCGTGTGTTCTCAGCTCCCCACGGTTTCCAGGGAGAACCCCTAGTGTGCCAGCCCTTCTCGAGGTCACCACCTCTTTGCCAGGGTCGAGCTGCAGACTCATCCGCCCCTTGGACTGCTCGCTGCAATCCCCAGGGGAACCCTGTTACTGCAAAAGTCCTTCTCTCTCCCCGGGCCAAGCTGCAGGCTCCTCCGCCCCTGAGACTGCTCACTGCAGTCCCCAGGGGGACCCCATTACTGCACACTCCTTCTCGCTGGTCACACACTCCCAGGGGTTAACCGCTCCCCGAAACCGCTCCTTTCTGAGCCTTCAGCAGGCCTAGTCCTCGGCAATCCCCCTTCGTGTTACTGCTCCCCAGTCACTTACTGCAGGAAGCGCCATCCACGGGGTGCAGTACATCCCACTCCTGCCACCAGTTGTCACGGAGTCCCTGGGCGATGCTCTGGAACTGCTCCCCATGAAGCCAGTCAGGACTCTGGGGCAGTCGCCTTTCTGTGAGCAGCCTGTCTTCAGGACACGCAGCTCACACAGCTTCCACCTTCCTGGGTCTGACCTCGGAGCATTCAGCATCCTCTGCCCCTCCGTGCGCTTTCCCCCAGCGAGTCCACACAGGTGGGGCTCCTGGGGAAGCCAGAGGGTCCTGCCCCCCAACTTCGCAGTCAGATGTGACTCTCAGCCAGCCAGTAAAACAGAAGGTTTATTAGACGACAGGAACATGGTCTAACACAGAGCTTGCAGGTGCAGAGAACGGGACCCCTCAGCTGGGTCCATTCTGGGGGGCAGTGAGCCAGACAACCACGTCTGCCCTTCACTCCATGTCCCAGCCAGCCCCAAACTGAAAACCCCCTCCAGCCCCTCCTCCTCAGGGCTTTGTTCCTTTCCCAGGCCAGGTGGTCATCTGATTCCTTTGTTCTCCAACCCTTTAGCTCTCACCTTGCAGGGGGGGAAGGGCCCAGGCCATCAGTTGCCAGGAAACAGGGTGTCGGCCATTCTCTGTGTCCAGACCCCTGCACACACCTGCCCTCTAGGGCTCTGCAATGATCATACACCCTTACCCCACCCCCTAGAGACTTAAGAACTGCCTAGGGGAAACTGAGGCACCTCCACACTATTCAGAGGAAACATTAAGAACAGTCCCACTTCGTCACAGCAGGCACCAGACATGGTGATGGCATTGAGCTTCTGAGAGGCCACACAGACTGGGATCGACCCATCTTTCCTGGGGACCAGCACCACGGGAGAGGCCCCCGGGGCTGGTGGGTGGCTGGACCACTCCTAAAGCCAGCATGTCTCTGACCTCTCCCTCCAGGGCCTAGGCTGTGTTCCCCGTTATTCTGAATGGGGAACACATGATGGGAGGGCCGGCTCTCCTCTCCACCCAGTGGACGGCTCGGTTAGTGAGCCCAGGCCGGCTGGAGAACAGCTGTGGGTGCGAATGCAGCGTCTCTCTGACCCCTGCCTGCTGGGCAGGGGTGAGCTGGTCAGAGAGGGGAACTGATTCCAGCAAGGGGCCGGCTCCTGTCTCAGGGAAGAGACCCACCAGGGGATGGACAGTACGGCTCCATCACGTTGACCTGGTCCCCGCGGTGGCTGTGAGCCCGGCTGGGCAGTTCCACCACATCGTTCTCCTCATTCAGCTGCTGGATGACCTTGAAGGGCCCGTCCCAGGCAGGTTGCGGCTTATGCTTCCTCACCGGGACGAGACCCCTCACCTGGTCCCCGGTGCCGTAGGCCGAGCGGTCGTACCGGACCTTCTGCCTCCCTTGGGCCCTGGCTAGGTTCTCCCTGGCCGGACCCAGGAACTCAGCGAGCTGTTCCCGGAAAGTCAGTCCATGCTCCACCACTGATTCTCCATCGGGGGAGGCCTTCCCCTCCCATCCGTCCCCCACCAAGCCCAGGGCCACCTTCTGAAAAGACTCCTCTGTGACAGGCAGGTGTCCCAAGGCTCTGGACAAGGCAGCCCTGGTTGGCAGCTGTCCTGCCCTGGCTGTGGTTCCCCACACTGAGCTGGGTCTCCGATCCCCCTGGGCTCAGCTTCGCCCCTGCTGTCCCAGTGAGGATAGGCAGCGAGCTCGCTGCTTTGCTCACAGCATCAGAGCCAGCGTGAGCCCCCTCCCCCATGTGCAGGGGGATGGGGAGCATCTCTCCGTCCCACTCGACCCCAGGGGTCCGGTTACAGGCAGGCAGGTATCCCGAGCTTAGCCGCTCCTCCCCGCTGCCAGCCAGGTCATCTGCATTTTCACTGACCATTTCCCTCTCCCCCGATTGGTTCCCTGGATTCAGATTCAAACCCTTGGGAGTTACAGGAGCAGGGCCTGGATCCTGTCCCAAAGAGACACAGTCACCCCACAACAGGGTCACGCAGCTGGTGTCCTGGAGAACCCCAACGGCCAGCCAGCCCCACCCCTCCTGGGTCTGCACAGGGACCTGGGCCATAGACAGGGGAAGGGGCTTCGTCCCTGGGACCCTCACCCAGCTCACCCAACCCCTCAGCATCTGAGGCTGCACCCCCCAGGGCCTGACACCAGTTCCCTCTGTCCCAGGATCTCGCCACCCCAGGAATGTCTCCCCATTGACCATCCCCTCCCGCTCCCACTGTGGGTCCGAGGGGCCTGGCCCCAGGAAACTCCACACAGACATATAGGTTGGGACCAGGAGTGGGAGCCTGTCCACCTCACCACCCATCGGGCTGACGGAGTCTATGACCTTGGGACCCAAGAAGGGGACTAGACACGGAGCCTTTCCGTAGGGCCATCCTGGTTCCAATTGCCACCCTTCCCACAGGCCGCGCTCTATCTCCTCCCTCCTTAACCTGGGGCAGTGATTTAGTGTCGAGGTTCCCTGCAGAATTGGCACCCTGGGGTCCATGCCCTTGCACCCCTGGGCGGGTCCTTCTGCCTCTCAGCTCAGCCATGGCCAGTTCCTGCTGTCGCTGTCTCTCCCGCTGTTCTGCCTCATGCCTTCCCCGTCTCTCATGGTCCTCTGACTCCTTCGATCCCAGCTCCAATTCCATCCGTCTCAGATCCACCGACGACTCCCAGCTGGTCGGGGACACAGGTCTCCCGGACGCTCAGCTGCTCCCAGCCTCTCTCGCGTCCCCACCTGGGTCAGGAACCGGCTCCTTAGAAAGATCCTCCTCTTCCAACTGAGCAATCAGCTGTGCCTTAGGGAGCTTTCCAATGTCCGGCCCTCTCTCTGCACAGCTCTACAATGTCCTTCTTAAGGGGATGGTTATAGACCATTTCCACGCCGTTCCCGAGTGGTCACTCAGCTCCCCACGGTCCCTGGGAGGAACCCCCTTCAGGGCAACAGCCCTTCTCAGGGGTCCACTTTCTTTTGGGGTTAAGCCGTAGGCTCCTCCGCCTCCTGGATCCGCACCTCTAGGAGCCTCCAGCACTCCCGTCTCTCGCTAATCCCCCTTCGTTTTACTGCTCCCCTGTCACTTAGTGCAGGATGCTCTGTCCACGGGGTGCTGTACATCCCACCGCTCCCACCACCTGTCACGGCGTCCCCGGGCGATGCTCTGGAACTGCTCCCTCCGGAGCCGGGCAGGACTCTGGGGGAGTCTCCTCTCTGGGAGCAGCCTGTCTGCAGGACACACAGCTCACCCGGCTTCTGCCTTCCTGGGTCTGACCCCGGAGCATTCAGCCTCCTCTGCCCCTCCTTGCGCTTCCCACAGCGAGTCTGCCCAGGCGGGGTCCTGGGGAAGCCAGAGGGTCCTGCCCCCCAACTCCGCAGTCAGACCTGACTCTCAGCCCGCCGGGAAAACAGAAGGTTTATTAGTCGACAGGAACACAGCGTAGGGCAGAGCTTGTTAGCACAGAAATCAGTGACTTTCAGCCCAGTCCATCTCTGGCCCTCCCTGTGAACCCCAAGCCAGCCGAGACTGACTCCTTCCAGCTGCCTGGCCCATTGCTCCTCCTCAGTCCTGGGCCAAGAGTCCCCTGGTCGCATCCCTCTCCTGGGTCTCAGGTGACAAAGGGGCGGCCATAGCATCCCTGCAGGCACCTGGAGCAACCCCGGCAAAAGTCACACATCTCACCAGCTAGACATTGGTGCAATACACAGGGAAACTGAGGCACACACAGCCTTCATGCAAAACAGTAAGACTCACATAGGCTCACATACAACAGAACAAGAGAAAATCCCCGCTTCATCACTGGGGGCTGGGCGCTGGTGCCTGCTGCAGGCCAGGAACTGGGGGCTGTGCCAGCTGTGGGGGGCTGTGTCTGGCCCGTCCCTCTGTCCAGGCAGGGCACTGCAGGCTAGCCCAGGTGCAGCACCCACGGGGTGGGGGTGGGGGTCTCTGCTGTTCTAACCCGTCTCTCTCCCATTTCTCTCCCCACAGAGCTGCCCATGGCCTGGGCCGAGGGCACAGTGAGCGGCTGGGTGGGGGGCTGGGCGCTCATCCCCCTGGGGGGCTGCTTGCTGCTCTGCGGGCTCTGCCGGAGAAGTGAGTGATGGGGGATGAGGGAGGGGGGACGGGTCTGGGGGCTAGGGGTGGGGGGACAGGGACTGGGGGGGTACAAGGGATGGGGGAGGGGAGACGGGGCTGGGGGCTAGGGGTGGGGGGACGGGCCTGGGTGGCTGGGGGCTAGGGACGGGGGGACGGGGGTGGGGGCTAGGGGCAGGGGGGCAGGGACTGGGGGGTACAAGGGACTGGGGAGGGGAGACGGGCTGGGGGCTAGGGGTGGGGGGACAGGGACTGGGGGCTAGGGGCTAGGGACGGGGGGACGGGGGTGGGGGGCAGGGACTGGGGGGTACAAGGGATGGGGGAGGGGAGACGGGGCTGGGGCTAGGGGCGGGGGAGGGGAGACGGGGAGCAGGCGGGTACAAGGGGCAGGGAAGGGTGGCGAGGGAGGGAGGTTGGGCTGTTTGTTAATGAGGTGACATCACTGACTCATCTCCCCCCCCCCCCCCCGCAGAGCTGCTGGTTTCCCCCAGGTAAGTGCTACGCCCCCCCACCCGGAGCTGCCCCTCCCTGTCTCCCACCCCCACCCCCGCGGTGCTGCCCCCGGCCCCCCACGCTGCCCCTCTGCCCATTGTGTATTGCAGGGACTTGCCTCGGGATCTGGGGCCACGCTACATGTCAGGTGAGTCCCCGGTGCAGGGCAGCTGCCCCACCCCTTACCCTGGGGCAGGGCCCCCAGCACAACTCACCCTCCTGTTCCCCCCAGATCCTACTGCTGGCACCAGCATCGCCGCAAGCCCACGGCCTCCTGTGGGCCCCAGGAGCATGGACAGTGAGCACCCCCAGGGCAGGGGGGTGAGATGGGGGGCAGGCTGGATGGAGAATCGTAGAGACGCGGGGCTGGAGAGGACCTTGAGAGGCCACCACCGCGTCCAGCCCCGACGCCGAGGCAGGGTCAGGAACCCTACAGCGGCTCCGAGAACCCCCCAGGGACGGGGACCCCCCAGCCTGTCCCGGGTTCGCTCACATCCGAGCTCACGCGCCCTGACTGCACACGACGCCCATCGCTGCTTGTCCTGCCTCAGGGGACAGAACGGACCCCGTCCTGGTTCCAGCCCCCCCAACCTACCTGAACGGCCCCCCAGTCGTCTTGTCTCTGCACTGAGCACCCAGGTTTAACCGCCCCTCACAGGCCTGTTCTCTGCCCCTTCGCCCGGGTCTGGGGCTCTCCTCTGGCCTCTCCCGCTCGTCTCCAGCTCTCCTAAAGCGCAGCCCTGGCCCCTGGCCCAGACGTGTGACCTGGGGCCCGGGGCGCCCCGCGGGTGACGGGGGCCGGGGGGGGTGGAGGGCTGCGTGGCTGGTGTCACAGGCACTGTTTCCCCTCTCTCTAGACGAGGACGAGGACGATTTCCAGTTTCGTAAGTACCACGGCGACAGACGGAGACCAAACATCCCGGGCAACCCTGGGACACACGGCGCACCCCCGTGTGACACGCCTCAGAGACACGCAGCCCCGAGACACGCACCCCGCATGGCACCCCCGCACTATGCACCCCCAGACACGCACCCCGCACCCCCAGACACACACCCCGCATTGCACCCCTGCACTATGCACCCCGAGACACGCACCCCGCACTACGCACCCCCAGACACGAACCCCGCACCCCCAGACACGCGCCCCGCATCGCTCCCCTGCACTATGCACCCCGAGACACGCACCCCGCACTACGCACCCCCAGACACGCACCCCCAGACACGCACCCCGCACTACGCACCCCCAGACACACACCCTGCATCGCACCCCCCACAATACACGCCCCTGAGACACACCCGCCCAAGATAACAGGCCTGAAAGGCCCTGCGGAGACCCCCCCCCTGCTCTACAGCTCCCCACTGCTGCCACCACCCTGCAGCGCGGCAGAATGGGACAGAACTGCCCTGGCGGCCGGGACCCAGACGTGGCAGCCAGCGTCTGGCATACAGCCTGCCCGGCCTGCTGCTGTGCCCCCATGTACGGGGGTGGGGGTGGGGTGTCTGTGCGGGGGAGTCACCGTCTCTCCCCCTCTCTCCTCACAGCTCCTGCCCCGCGGACAGAGTCGCGGCAGACCCCGTAGGTGTCAAATCCCTGGCCACACCTGGGCTCCCCCTCCGCCCACACTGCTCCCCCATGGGCCTTGCCCCGGCTCCCCGGAGACCTTCCCCAGCCCTGGGAGAGATGCTCTGTCTAGGGGTCACATCCCTAAGCAGGAGCTGGGTAATTGGTGTGGAGTCCCAGTTAGCTGGGAGGGTGCTGGCTGGGGAGAGGGGGTCCCAGCTAGGAAGGGGAGGGGGTCCCAGCTTGAGTGGGAAGAGGAGGATGTCCCAGCTAGGGAGGAGAGGGGGTCCTGGCTGGGGCAGGAAGAGGAGGGGGTCCCAGCTAGGGAGGGGAGGGGGTCCTGGCTGGGGCGGGGAGGGGGTCCCAACTGTGCTGGGGAAGGGAGGGGTTCCCAGCTGTGGAGAGGGGGTCCCAGCTTGGGCAGGAAGAGGACGGTGTCCCGGCTAGGGAGGAGTGAGGGTCCTGGCTGGGGCAGGAAGAGGAGGGGGTCCCAGCTAGGGAGGAGTGGGGGTCCTGGCTGGGGCAGGAAGAGGAGGGAGTCCCAGCTAGGGAGGAGTGGGGGTCCTGGCTGGGGCAGAAAGAGGAGGGGGTCCCAGCTAGGGAGGGGAGGGGGTCCTGGCTGGGGTGGGGAGGGGGTCCCAACTGTGCTGGGGAAGGGAGGGGTTCCCAGCTGTGGAGAGGGGTCCCAGCTTGGGTGGGAAGAGGACGGTGTCCCGGCTAGGGAGGAGTGAGGGTTCTGGCTGGGGCAGGAAGAGGAGGGGGTCCCAGCTGGGGTGGGGAGGACGGGAAGCACCTTGCTCTGACCCCACTTCTTCCTCCCCACAGGGTCTTTGAGTCCCTGAAGCAGGCCCGGGAATCTGGCACTGGTGAGTGGGGTCTGGGGGAATGGAGACCCGGCCCATGCTGGGTGGGGCGTTGTCCCGGAGTCCCTGGGCGATGCTCTGGTCCTGCTCCCCAGGAAGCCGGGCAGGACTCTGGGGCAGTCTCTTCTCGGGGAGCAGCCTGTCTGCAGGACACACAGCTCCCCCGGCTCCACCTTCCTAGGTCTGACCTCGGAGCATTCAGCCTCCTCTGCCCCTCCGTGTGCTTCCCACAGCGAGTCCGCTCAGGCGGGGCTCCTGGGGAAGCCAGGGGGTCCTGCACCCCAACTCCGCAGTCAGACGTGACTCTCAGCCAGCCAGGAAAACAGAGGTTTATTAGATGACAGGAACATGGTCTAACACAGCTTGTAGGTGCAGAGACCGGACCCCTCAGCTGGGTCCATTTTGGGGGGCAGTGAGCCAGACAACCCTGTCTGCCCTTCACTCCATGTCTCCAACCAGCCCCAAACTGAAACTCCCTCCAGCCCCCCCTCCTCTGGGCTTTGTCCCTTTCCCGGGCCAGGAGGTCACCTGATTCCTTTGTTCTCCTACCCTTTAGCTCTCACCTGGCAGGGGGGAAGGGCCCAGGCCATCAGTTGCCAGGAAATAGGGTGTCGGCCATTCTCTGTGTCCAGACCCCTGCACACCCCTGCCCTCTAGGGCTCTGCAAGGATCATACACCCCCTTACCCCACCCCCTAGATACTTAAGAACTGCCTAGGGGAAACTGAGGCACCCCCACACTATTCAGAGGAAACATTAAGAACAGTCCCACTTCGTCACAGCGGAGCACCAGGCAGTGCCAGCCAGCAGTCTGCGCCCGCCCCCTCCCCGCTGTTCCCCCACTGGGCTGGCAGCAGTCCGGTGTCTGTCTCTAACCCCCTGTGTTTCTCAGCAGATGTGGACAGCCACGGGAGCTACGTGAACATCAGTGAGTGCTGGGGCCGGGGGGCGCGGGGGTGGGGGGCAGGACGCGACGGGCGGGGCCCTCCTGGCTCTGCACCCCAAGTCCCGTCTCCAGCCCAGCGCTGCGGGGGGAGGCTGAGGTTGGCAGGAGTCCCAGCGGGAGGGGTGCAGGGGGGAGGGAATGGGAGAGCGGGGTGGGGCGGGGGCACTTTGATCTGCCCCCCGGGTCATGGGGCCAGGCGACTCAGGTTGCGTCTCTCTCTCTCAGACTCAGAGGAGAACTATGTGAATCTGGAGGGAGCCGAGGGGGGAAGTAAGTGAGACATGAACTGCAGCCGGACCCCCTTTGAAACCCTGCCCCACTGCCCTGCCCCATAGAGACCCTGCCCCGCTGCTCTACCCCATAGAGACCCTGCCACACCCCTTGCCCCCATAGAGACCCTGCTGCACTCCCCTGCCCCCAGCAGAGACCCTGCCCCACTGCCCTACCCCATAGAGACCCTACCCCACTGCCCTGCCCCCAAAGAGATCCTGCCCCACTGCTCTGCCCCATAGAGACCCTGCCCCACCCACTGCCCGAAAAGAGACCTTGCCCCCCATGGAGACCCTGTCCCACTGACCTGGCCCCCTCCTGTTAGAAACCCCTCTCCGGCCCTTCTGAGAGAGACTCTGACCCACTGCCCCATCCCTCTGTTTACCCATCCGTCCAGCCCCAGATAGCCCCCCACTCCATCCATCCATGGGTGCACCCCACGCTCCCTACCTTAGATCCCTCTAAAGCAGTGTTTTGGGGTCTCCTGGGTTACCAACAGCCCCAAGTGGGAATGTTCCCCACTAAGGACACATCAGCAAAGGCCCCTTGGGCCTGGGGGAAGCCATGGGGGGGGTGAGTTTGGCCCACGCTGAGCCATGGGGAGCGCCCCACACCTGAACCCAGATGGCCACAGGCTGGGCCAGTGCCCCACATTACATTGCCGGGGGGGGCAGCTTGGGGATGGCTCGCCCTGGGGCGGGGTGCTGTGTGCGGGTGCTGACGGTCCCTCGTCCCCCCAATCCGCGTTCCCAGCCGCGGCCTCTCAGCCCGCTCTTGTGCCTTGTGCTTTGCAGGCTCCGAGGAGAAGGACAAGGAGTATCTGTGAGTACTGGGGGGCTGCGCGCGGGGGGGGGGGGGGGGGGGACAGGGTGAGCTGCCGGGTGGGAGTGTAGGGCCTGACCCCTTTCTGAGCACATTCCCCTGGGGCTGGGCCCCTGCCCCGTCCCGCATGGTCACCCCTCTGCTCCTCCCCATCTGCAGGGAGGTGCTTCCATTGGAGACCGAGAGAACCAGGCCCCACAAGCAGAAAGGCCCCAGTCGCGGCAAGGGTAAGTGCGTGTGTGTGTGTGTGTGTGCACATGCCCTAGTGTGTGTGTGCATGCCCGGCGCGAGTGTGAATGAGTGTGTGCGCAGCCCGTGTGCGTGTGTGCACGCCTGGCGCGAGTGTGAATGAGTGTGTGCGCAGCCCGTGTGCGTGTGTGCACGCCTGGCGTGAGTGTGAATGAGTGTGTGCAGCCCGTGTGCGTGTGTGCACGCCTGGCGCGAGTGTGAATGAGTGTGTGCGCAGCCCGTGTGCGTGTGTGCACGCCTGGCACGAGTGTGAATGAGTGTGTGCAGCCCGTGTGCGTGTGTGCACGCCTGGCGTGAGTGTGAATGAGTGTGTGCGCAGCCCGTGTGCGTGTGTGCACGCCTGGCGTGAGTGTGAATGAGTGTGTGCGCAGCCTGTGTGCACGTGTGCACGCCTGGCGTGAGTGTGAATGAGTGTGTGCAGCCCGTGTGCGTGT
Source organism: Caretta caretta (assembly GCF_965140235.1). Lineage (NCBI taxonomy): Eukaryota > Metazoa > Chordata > Testudines > Cheloniidae > Caretta > Caretta caretta. Next base: position 224,168 of record NC_134211.1, on the reverse strand, counting down.
GAGTGCGTGACTCCTGCGTGTGCATTGCCTGGCTTGTGCATTGTCCCCTGGTTGGGAACCTGCCCCCCGAGCGGCTGCTCCATGCGACCGGCTCACGAGGCTGCGGCTGCTCCCAGCTGGGGTCGGGGGGCCAGTCCTTTCACGCCGGCGCTGGCAGCTGGGGGTCCCGCCTTCACGCCCCGCCTGTGAGGAGCCGCCGTGTGACTTGCCCTGGCGAGCGTGGGCCCACGTCTCCCTTTCACACGCACGAGGGGGACTCTGCACGTTGCCCCCTCCGGAGTCCCGCGGGGAACATTTCCTGCCCTACCCGAGGGCGCCGGTCCTGCCCCCGCGCACGCGTCCCTCACCCACAGTCCCCTTCCTTTCTCCCGGGCAGGTGAAAATGTCTCCTACGCGAACGTGGACGACAAGGAGCCGAAACCCTGTTAGAGCTCTGCCCCCTGAGCCCCACCCCACCCCCCGAGCGTGACCCAGCCACCCCCAGGCCCCGTGGGACTCTCCCTGACCCCGCAGGCCCCGGACACGCACTTTCTGCTGTGCCCGTGGAAAGAAGCCCCAGGCTGGGCGCACCAGGCAGCCATAGCCCCCCGGGCCGGCGGGGACCCCCAGCCCCATGTCCCGACGCCTGCACCCCTCTCCCTGGGGCTGAGCCCACCGTTCTCTCTCTCTCTCTCCCTCGCAGCCTCGCTGGATGAGCAGACGGCCGACTCCGACTATGTCAATGTGCCGTAGCCGTGTGGGGCTGGGGACCGGCCGCCTGCAGCTCTGCCCCCCGGCAGGTCCCTCCCTGGGGCTGCGGGCGGGGGCTCTTGGGAGGGGGCGCAGCACGACCCATGTTCAGTACCTGGGAGAGCCCCAGCTAAGGAGCCGTGGTCCTCGCCGCCCCACAGCACAGGGGCTGGGCTCCCCAGCGGGGCCGAGCCGGCTGCCCCACAGCACAGGGGCTGGGCTCTTCGGGAAAGGGCTCTCTAATTTGAGCACCAGGTCTGGCTTGGCCCGTGCGGCCCGGTCCGGAAGGGGAGCTGCAGAGGGGATTTGCCCAGCCCTGTGCAGGAGGGGGAAGGCACAGACCTGTCGTCTTCCCCACGCCTCCCCCGGGCCTAACTCGCCCGCAGCCTCCCCCATTGTTTACGGGCTTGTGAATATGTGTGTGTGTGTGAACCTTCCTGGTGAACCCGGGGATTCGCCCCAAATCCACCCCCGTGCCGGGGCCCCTGTCTCTGTCTACACCTGGGATCACGGTGTGAGCATAAAACCGTCCCAATAAACCGGGGATTTGCCCCTCAACCTCTGCCTGCCCCCGGTGGTGTCTGTGTTCTCAGCAACGGTGTTACCGCCCCCCAAACTGCTGGCTGCTCTGGACCCCGCTGAATGTCTCCCCATGAGCCTGCTCTCTGCTCCCTTGTATGGCCCTGCCCTGCTCTCCTGCCCCATCAGCCCTCCCCACGACCCCTCCCCGTGACCCCCTGCTCCCTCCCCCCATCATGGGCTTCATCTTGTAACCCTCTGTGGGCCCCCCCGTAACTCCCCACTGCCCCACAGTTCTGCCCCCCCATGGACCCCTGCCCACCGCCAGCCCCATCCCTGCCCTGTGCCGGACCCGCCCCTGACTCACCCCCTGCCCACCTCCCGCCCCGTGCTGGCCCCACCCCTGCCCTGCACTGCCCCACTCCCTTCCTTGTGCTGGCCCCACCTCTGCCCCAACCCCTGGCCCCACACTGCCCTGCCTCCTGCCCCATGCTGGCTCCACCCCCTGCACTGCTGACCGGGCCATTAAAAGTTGGGTCGACGCGGGACTGGCAGGCTCCCTTCCCGGGTCCATGCAGCTCTCGGGAAGCGGTGACACGTCCCTCCAGCTCCTAGGTGCAGGGGCGGCCAGGGAGGCTCCAAGCGATGCCCCCGCCCCGAGTGCTGGCTCTGCAGCTCCCATTGGCTGGGAACTGATACTGTGAATGACAACACACGGCCCCAGGCAGGCTGCCCTAAGCCTTGTGTGCACTAGAGTCTTGACTGATCTGTGCTATTAGTATTGACCCAGCTGACGTGCACACGATTATCCGCTGTATCCCTGCTGGCACTCAGCCCCCGGGCCTGGCCCAGTTCTGGGTGTGGGGCCAAAGCGGCACCAGGGCCCCGCCAGCTGGTGCCGTCTCTAGAGCTCCTCAGCTGAGTCCGGGGTGGGTAACAATTGTCATTGTACAAAATTGTCTTAAAATTTCAACCAATTTTCATTTGTTTCTTCCCGCTGATGGTGTGAAATTGCCGACGGGGCTGTAGTGTCTGGTCCTAGCGCCTTTAATCAGGTTTCTGAAGGAGAGTGGGTTTGTAGATTTTACATGGAGATGTTTTCTGCTAAGAAGTTTCACACTTACAAGGCTCAACTCCGCTGCAAAAGGCAAGTGCCAGGGCTTCACCCATAGATTGCCAAGACCAGAAGAGACCCCTGGCGTCTAGTCTGTATAGCGCAGGCCAGAGAATGGCCCAGAACAATTCCAGTTTGAACTAGCAACGAGCATCTCTACGATGAGCTCAGCACCACCCCAGCATAAGGCCCTGCTCTATTTTATGCCAGCAAGAGCAGGTTTTAGTAAGAAAACAGTTTTAGCCCTTGATCATGCACCTGCTTAAGGCCGCGTGTCACTCTGAGCACCTGACTATCCCCTTTGACGCGTTTGTCACTCTGAAGTCAAGGGGGGAAGTTACAGACCTGCGTGAGTGTGTCGGGGTGGGGGGCCTTTCCCAGGGGGTGGCTAGTCCATTTCACCGGGGTGCAGTACTGCAGAAGGGTGTGTCACGGAGTCCCTGGGCGATGCTCTGGAACTGCTCCCCATGAAGCCAGTCAGGACTCTGGGGCAGTCGCCTTTCTGTGAGCAGCCTGTCTGCAGGACACACAGCTCACACAGCTTCCACCTTCCTGGGTCTGACCTCGGAGCATTCAGCATTCTCTGCCCCTCCGTGCGCTTCCCACAGCAAGTCCGCTCAGGAGGGGCTCCTGGGGAAGCCAGAGGGTCCTGCCCCCCAACTTCGCAGTCAGATGTGACTCTCAGCCAGCCAGTAAAACAGAAGGTTTATTAGACGACAGGAACATGGTCTAAAACAGAGCTTGCAGGTGCAGAGAACGGGACCCCTCAGCTGGGTCCATTTTGGGGGGCAGTGAGCCAGACAACCACGTCTGCACTTCACTCCATGTCCCAGCCAGCCCCAAACTGAAAACCCCCTCCAGCCCCTCCTCCTCTGGGCTTTGTTCCTTTCCAGGGCCAGGTGGTCACCTGATTCCTTTGTTCTCCAACCCTTCAGCTCTCACCTTGCAGGGGGGGAAGGGCCCAGGCCATCAGTTGCCAAGAAACAGGGTGTCGGCCATTCCCTGTGTCCAGACCCCTGCACACACCTGCCCTCTAGGGCTCTGCAATGATCATACACCCTTACTCCACCCCCTAGATACTTAAGAACTGCCTAGGGGAAACTGAGGCACCCCCACACTATTCAGAGGAAACATTAAGAACAGTCCCACTTCGTCACAGGGTGAAACCTCCTTCGGGGTTGATTTCAATTGAGCTTGACGGCTGTGAACTCCCCCTTCGGTTAGTGGCTGCCAGGGCAGGACCAAAGGAGAAGGCAGCCTGCCCGAGAACGGTGCTGAGGATGGTTTTGGGTAGGGGCCACTGGTGGCTGTGAGAAGCCAGAACAGACACAAAACTGAAAGGCTGGGGGCTTATCTAACCAGCGCGTCAGTGAAGACGCTGTGTGCGCCAGGCCTTTGCCCATCCGCGTAGGCATCCACCTCCCCGAGAGGCAGTAGCCAGGCGCTTGGAGAATTAGTCCGTCGACCTAGCGCTGCCTACGCTGGGGCTGAGGTTGGTATACCGGCATCTCTCAAGTGTGTAGATTTTCACACCTCTGAGGGCTGTTGCTACGCCGAAGAAAATTCCTTGTGGAGACCAGGCCTGCGAGAGTCAGAGCCAGCCTGAGGGAGCAGCCGGCAGTGCGGTGTCTGCCCCTGAAGAAACAGGCGGAGAGGTTTTGGTTGGGGGTGCAGGCTTAGAAGAGCGGTCTTGGTGCTCTGAGCAAATAACCCCCCCGGTTTCCTGGTATCTGAGTCTCTCTGCGTTCCGCGACGCAGGACTTTGTACAGTTTGTAAATAAACAAAACTGCGTCAAAGAAATCCCCGACTGCCACCGATTTCTCCTCCTCACAGGAACAAGCTGCTGGATTTTTGGCTAGCTGCTCAGGTCAAAGGGTTACACTCCTGCCCTTGCTAGCGGCTCTGAGGACGAGGAGAATGCAGAGACCCCGCAGCCCCATGGAATCTGTCCCCCCAGAGTTGCCAGCTTTTCCTGTGGTGCTGGCAGGGCCTCCCAGCCGAGTCCCTTTTCCCTTTCCCTGGCTCACAGCGAACAACCCTGAGTTCATTGCTATTTACACAGCCCCATGGAGGAAATGCAGCCTCTCCCCCCCCCCCCGCTTGATATCGGTCTGCGACTTCCCGACAGGTGAGCTCTCTGTGGTGCGACTCACCCTCCAAGCAGCACCTGTGCCCCAGGGGACGGGAAGGATACTTGGGGGGGGCGGAGGGGGATGGGGGGGCAATTGTGGGCACATCCTGTCTCGGCCTGAAGGAGAAGTTTCCTGAGGCACCAGCCCCCACTCCCATCTCTGGGACACGCCCTCCCAGGTATCACAATGTCTGCGGTCAGGAGATAAACTTTTATTGCAGCGCTGTTCCCAGGGGTGGGGAGGCTGTCCACACCTGCGAGGCGGGCCCTAGATCTGGGTCCGGAAGTGCACGCCGGTCCCCTCCATGCGGCGCTGGTAATGGGCGTCGAATGCCTCGCTCTGCGCCACGGTGAAATGGTTCTTCCAGTCGCCAACCTCGCCTGGGGAGGAGAGGGGGTATCAGCGGGGAGACCCCTCACCAGCAGCAGCCGCCCCTTCCCCAGGAAGTGCCTTTCACCCCCAGCCAGGGGACCCCAGCTCCAGGGAGCGCCCCCCCCTCCATACCGTGCCCCGCAGCCAGCTGGGTCACAGGACAGGACTGCCGGGAAGAATGCCATGGGGACCCAGCCCAACAGGAGTTACCCAGAATCCCTGGGAAGAGCCGAAAGGACACGACCCCCCCCCACCTGTGACCTTATGGGGCGCTAATGCCAAGTGAGCATGGCCCCCCACAAGGGACTATGGGTAATAAGGCAAGGCTTCAGCCCAAGCAGGCATTACCCAGAGTACCTTGGGCAAGTCTCCTAGGCCCCGTTCCAGGGGGCCACGGAGCAGTGTACAGGGAACTTTCCAGACAAAGCCAGTGGGGTAAGGGGTCCCCACAATCCCCAGGTCCCCCTCCCCCTCCGCTCACCCTTGCGCATGAAGGGGCTGATGGTCTGGTCGAAGATGACGCTGGGGATACTGCTATAGTTGGCCATGGGGTTCTCCTTCATGATCTGGAAGGACGTTTGTTGGACGATTTTCTCCACCACCTCTGGAGGCAGCTCCACCTCCAAGAAGTCTATGACCCTGCGGATCTCCCGGGCCGGGTCCTGGTGAGGGAGAAGGATGCTGATCCAACGGCCTCTTGATGGCAACTGGCTGAGGGCCCAGGGGTGCATAAGGGTTACAGGGATCCCTTGGGTCTGGTAGCTACACAGAAGTTCGCCAAAGGACGTGGTGTGAGGTCTTTAATGAAAGCCTGTGTTGCACTGGACATGGGCATATGGCACTAGGTAACGAGTTATGTATAGACACTGAACTTTGCCACCTCACTGGTTACCCCTTTTTCCAGATAATGTATTAATATGTTGAGCAGGGCTGGGCCCAGGACAGACCCCTGGGGGACCCCACTATTTATCCCTCTCCACTGTGAAAACTGACCATTTATTCCTGCCCTTTGTTCCCGGCCTTTTAATCAGTTACTGATCCACGAGAGGCGCTTCCCTCTTATCCCAGGACAGCTCACTTGGCTTAAGAGCCTTTGGTAAGGGGCTTGCGAAAGGCTTTCTGAGTGAGCGTCTCCGCTGCAGTAAAATACCTGCAGCTGGCCTGCGTCAGCTGACTCGGGCTCTGTGACGTTATTGACTTGAACTGGGACCGTATAGAACATTGTTGCAAGGTCCTGTAGTGGCACCAAATCTTGTACAAAAGGGGTCAAATAAGGTGTCTAAGACGAGGTGATGGTTGGCTGGTTAGGATTATGCTGTCTGTCTGCATGTATCGTTTTTGTATTTAAAGTTATCAGTATTGGCTCTATACTGTCTGTATTCCAAACTTATGCTCTGCTTCCGGGGGATACCCCAGACAAGTTGGTGTCTTGTCCAAGCCCCATGATCAGCCTCAGTCAGCGACACGAGCCCCCCAGGGGCGTTTTATGGCAGTGTAGAACTACCCGGAAAGTCCGGGTTCACTAGATCCACTGGATTCCCCTTGTCCACGTGTTTCCTGACCCCCACAAAGAACTCTAGTAGATTGGTGAGGCACGATTTCCTTTTACAGACACAGTGTTGACTCTTCCCCAGTAGATCATGTGCATCTCGGTGTCTGATATATTCTGTTCTTCACTGGAGTTTCAACCAGCTTGCCTGGTACTGAAGTCAGGCTTCCCGGCCTGTGATTGCCAGAATCGCCGCTGGAGCCTCTCTTAAAAATCGGAGTCACATTAGCTGCCCTCCCGTCCGCTGGTCCAGAGGCTGATGTGAGTGACAAGTAACATGCCACATTTAGCAGTTCTGCCGTTTCATATTTGAGTTTCCTCAGAACTCTTGGGTGATGCCGTCTGGGCCTGATGGCTTCTCACTGGGCGGGGGAGGTGAGCCCACATGCCCCTCCACGCATCTCTTCTGGCTTCTGCCCACTGGGGAGAAGGATCTCGGGGCTTCACCCCCCCACACGGCATGCCTGTCGGGGCTCGGGGCTTCCACTGAAGCAGGGTTGAAGCCCTGAGACTCCCTGTCCCCGCAGAGCTGAAGCCCCAAGTCTCGGCAGGTGAGCCCCACAGGGCTGAAGCCCTGGCACACACTCCCAAGCTCTTAAACATCTGAAGATTGTTGTGTGCGGCTGGGTACGTCTGGCCACCCCTAAGTTATTCCCTCAGTCTGTGAGGAGAAGCTACCAGCGAGCTTGATCTTTTGAGATGTGATTTCAGCCAAACTGATTGAAAATGCTGGGAGAAGGACTTGGAATTAACGATCTTGCAGGAGACAGGCAGGGGAACGCCTTGTGAGTCAACTGAGGCATAGAAAGCAGGTTATGTAACTATTTCCAGTACTCTCATTCTATCGCTTGACGCCCTCTTCTTTGATACTAAACTTCTCGTGGTTCTCACTGTCACTGCATCGAAGTGCGGCACAAAGGGGAGCGGGGATCCAGAGGGGGGATTTTACCAGCCGGTGGGTTCTGACTCTGGGGTCTGGAAGCGCTGGGAGTGTGCAGAGGATCGGGGCTGGTAACTCCAGAGAGGGGCTCCAAGGGGCCAGGGTGTGCGCCAGCCACTCGCTAACCTGGACAGAGTGAGCCCCACGGAGGCTGGGGCGGCAGAGGTTGTACCCTTCCAGAGGTTGGTGGTTTCAGGGAACTGACCCACGGCGGGGCCAGACACGACTCTGTCATGCTAAGACCCCTGGGCAGCGTGACTTGCCCCTTGCCCCCCGTCCCATCCTTCCACACTCACCTCTTTCATATCCTCATAGAAGACGTAGAGGATGCGGTGATTGGCCCGTTCAGCCCAGTATCCACAGACGTGGTCATACCACGAGCCCCAGGCCACTGTGGGGAGAGAGGCCAAGCTGACATGACCCTAATCCCTTGGGCAGAGGTCATAGGATGCGACCTTTGGTGTGGTCACCATACGGACTCCTGCCAGAATTCCTTGCTAGCCTCCCCCAGCAGGTAAGGACCGGTCCGTATACCCCAACAGGGAAACCTCAGGTCTGGAACCAAGGGAGCTTCCTCACACCCACAATCCCTTAGGGCCCCCACAGCCTAAGAAGGGGTGGGGAGGGAGGTGGGGTGCCATGGGGCCTCTGAACCCTCTCGCCCAGTACTAACGTTTCCCATCCATGAACTTCTGCAGATAGAGCTCCCAGGGCCCCGGCTCGGGCTGTGTCTTGTTCATCTGGTCAAAGAAGTAATACGAGACCAAGTTATCCTTGGCATTTCGGGCCACGTAGATCACCTGGGGAAGAGAGAACAACGTGACTGTGGGTTGGGATTTAGGGGTACCGGCAGGGCTGTTGGGGGACCGGGGGGGGTGTCTCTTGCCTTGCATCCGTTCTCCCAGAAGGACTTGGGAACCAGCTGGAAGGGCAGGTGGGTCTTGATGACTCGGGGGGGAGGAACATTCGCCAGCTGCTGCACACCTGCGAGAGACGGGACCAGAGGGGGCGTCAGCCCTGCGGGGGGAGCCCAGCAAGGTGGTGGTGGGGTTGCAGCCTTGCCCTGTCCCCGGGCAGGTAGATCGGAAGCACCCACCTGAGGGCACTGGGGGAGGGGAGCAGATCTCCAGGAAGGGGATCCGGATGTGGGTCGGGGCTCGGCAGGCTTTTTCCACCTCCCCTCGGACCAGGATCAGGTCCACGATCTCCTGCATCCACGTGGTCCCTGCAGCGAGACAGTCACAGACAGAGACCCCACCATCCCTGCTCACGCCCAGGCAGCTTGATCCAGAACCCCTGGCAAGGGGCAGTCGTCGGACAGGATGCGACAGCACCCCCTGCTGGGAGAGCACCGCCCCTCCCTCACCCCACAGCGCCCCCCGCAGCGCCCCTCCCTCCCCACAGCGCCCCCTGCTGGGAGAGCACCGCCCCTCCCCCACCCCACAGCGCCCCCCGCAGCACCCCTCCCTCCCCACAGCACCCCGCTCCCTCCCCACAGCGCCCCCTGCTGGGAGAGTAGCGTCCCTCCCCCTCCCTATAGCACCCCCACAGCACCCCTCTCCCTCCCCACAGCGCCCTCTGCTGGGCCAGGCCAGGTCTAGAGTAGCCAGGAGCCGCCCCCCAACCAGCGCCCCGCCCCCTTCCTACAGGCCATGGCGGGAGTAGCCAGAAGCTCCCGGCACAGCCAGAGCCCCTCCCCCTCCCCACAGCACCCCCTGCTGGGACAGGCTGGGCTGGAGTATATGGCAGCTCCCCACGCTGCAAGTGCTTCTGCCCCACTCCCTACGGCGCCCCCTGCTGGGGGAGGCTGGGTCTGCTCTCTTACCTGCCTTGGGGTAGGTGGAGATGAGGAGGTCGTCAGGCCAGGCCTGGAAGTTCTCAATGGGGCCCCACTGCTGGGCGATGGGCTCCATGAGCGGGATCCCGTGGACAAGCTGGAGGGGGAAGCGGTGGAAGACGTCCTGGGATTCTTGCAAGACCCTAGTGTAGGTCTTTGGCGCTGCCATGGCACCTGCTTCAAGGGGCGGGGTGGGGAGCCCTGCTCAGGGGTAGAGACCCCTTGGGGGATTCCTAGCAGGGGAAGAAGACTGGTTTCTGGGGGACCTAGCCGAGGGGAGCAGGTGGGATTCGGGGGGGTGCTGCCTCAGGGCTCCCTGGCTGAAGGCGCAGGCTGGGTCCCTCCTGATCCTGTCGGAGCTGCTGGCCGTGTCCTTTGCAGCTGAGATTTTTCCCTGCACAAAGATCAGGAAATAACCTTTACCTTCAGTCCAGCTGGCCACGAAGGGGCTGAACTTGTAACCCTCCTGCCAGGTGGAGCTGGCAGCCACCAGGGCCGGGTTCAATATCTAGGGGGTCCTCTGCACCGACACAACCCAGAACCGGCTCCAGCCCCCACGCAGTGACCTGGGACAATTACCGCCCACCCCGGGCACCGCTGAGAGGTAAACCCCCCCCCCTCGCACGCACAGAGTCTGAGTGTAGAAAAGAGACTCTTAACGAGAGGAGGGAAGTCGCCCGGCATTAATTAGGGAAAATGCCACAAGCTGGATTCATACACGTAACGCTGTGAGCGGGACGCCCACACCAGGGTGTGGGGGGCAGAACGTCCGCTTCCTGTTCCTGAGACCTACAACCACCAGTTCCTTGTCTGTGCCCCCCAGTTTCCCTCTGTGAGGATGTGAGGCAGCAGGAAGGGGGGAGTGTTGACCTGGGACTGTGCCCTGGGGAGGGGAGACCTGAGAGCCTGTCACCTGAGCCGGGAGGGGGAGGTGACACCTCTGCCCGGGAATGTGAACAGAGGCTGCAGGAGGGGGCCTGCTGGGGGGGTTTAGTTTCAGTTTGGGGCTGGGTGGAGGAACGCAGGGAACCCCAGGGCTGGGGTCTGAGCTCCCTGCTCCCCCAGAAGGACTTGACTGAGGGGTCCTGGGGGTACGCACAAGCTCTGTTTTGGACTGTGTTCCTGTGGTGCAATAAACCTTCCGTTTTACTGGCTGGCTGAGAGTCTCAGGGAATCCCAGGAAGAGGGGTGCAGGGCCTGGACTCCCCCACACTCCGTGACACCCTCCACCCCACCCCACTCACAGGGGGAGTCCCTGGTCAGTGAGAACCCAGGGCTCAGAGGCGCGTCTGTGGGAGCTCCCCTCCCGCCCGGGGGAGAAGGCACCTGGCTTGTTCCCCCCTCTGAGAACTTGCTTTAGCTGCCCGCCCCCCCCCCCACAGCTGCTCATTCCGCTCTGCTGGCCCCTGGCCAGCCACGGTGCCTCTCTGCTAGTCCCCGGCCAGCCACGGCTCCTCTCTGCTAGTCCCCGGCCAGCCACGGCTCCTCTCTGCTAGCCCCCGGCCAGCCAAGGCTCCTCTCTGCTAGCCCCTGGCCAGCCACAGCTGCTCTCTGCTAGTCCCCGGCCAGCCACGGCTCCTCTCTGCTAGTCCCCGGCCAGCCACGGCTCCTCTCTGCTAGCCCCCGGCCAACCAAGGCTCCTCTCTGCTAGTTCCCGGCCAGCCACGGCTCCTCTCTGCTAGCCCCTGGCCAGCCACGGTGCCTCTCTGCTAGCCCCTGGCCAGCCACAGCTCCTCTCTGCTAGTCCCCAGCCAGCCACGGCTCCTCTCTGCTAGTCCCCTGGCCAGCCACGGCTCCTCTCTGCTAGTCCCCTGGCCAGCCACAGCTCCTCTCTGCTAGCCCCCGGCCAGCCACGGCTCCTCTCTGCTAGTCCCCTGGCCAGCCACGGCGCCTCTCTGCTAGTCCCCTTGCCAGCCACAGTGCCTCTCTGCTAGCCCCCAGCCAGCCACGGCTCCTCTCTGCTAGTCCCCCGGCCAGCCACGGCTCCTCTCTGCTAGTCCCCAGCCAGCCACGGCTCCTCTCTGCTAGTCCCCAGCCAGCCACGGCTCCTCTCTCCTGGTCACGCAGCCAGCCACGGTTGTCTGGCTCACTGCCCCCCAAAATGGACCCAGCTGAGGGGTCCTGTTCTCTGCACCTACAAGCTCTGTGTTAGACCATGTTCCTGTTGTCTAATAAACCTTCTGTTTTACTGGCTGGCTGAGAGTCCCGTCTGACTGTGGAGTTGGGAGGCAGGATTCTCTGGCTTCCCCAGGAGCCCCGCCTGAGCGGACTCACTGTGGGAAGCGCACGGAGGGGCAGAGGAGGCTGAATGCTCCGAGCTCAGACCCAGGAAGGTGGAGCCGGGGGAGCTGTGTGTCCTGCAGACAGGCTGCTCCCCGAGAGGAGACTTCCCCAGAGTCCTGCCTGGCTTCGTAGGGAGCAGTTCCAGAGCATCGCCCAGGGACTCCATGACACCCACCACAAGGGATTTCAGCTCTCATTTGAGCACTTTAACGTAACAAAAGGCTCCTAATAAAACCTATTTAGCTCTGTGATTGAACAATGGGAGGAACAGGCTAAACCAGTCTGGGGACCCCTAGGCAGGGTCCACACCTCCTGGCTGGGACGCCTGTCCCCACCCCTCTTACTTTCACAGGGCTCTAGCATGTCTGTAACACAGGCCATAGAGCTTCTCCCGAAACAATTCCTAGAGCAGATCCCTGTAGCATTTCATTTCACTAAGGGGGTGTGATGACGTGGGGGACTTTCTTGTTTTTCCTTAAAAAGAACAGGAGGACTTGTGGCACCTTAGAGACTAACAAATGTATTTGAGCATAAACTTTCCTGAGCTACGCTCACTTCATCGGATGCTGTAGCTCACGAAAGCTCATGCTCAAATAAATGTGTTAGTCTCTAAGGTGCCACAAGTCCTCCTGTTCTTTTTGCGGATACAGACTAACACGGCTGCTACTCTGAAACTTGTTTTTCCTTGTTTCCTATGGGGGATTTTCTTGGTTTTCCTATGGTTTGCATGCAGAGGGGGTGGGACTCAGTTTCCCTGGGTGCTACAGGTTTAATGAGGGGATGGGAGAGGGAGTTTGTGGTTACCCAGGACCAGCGAGGGAACTTGGGACCCCGGCCAGTGGCCTGGAGAATGGAGACCCCAGCAACGGGTGACCTGGGGAACCGGAGGCCCAGCTCGGGAGTCCCAGCTGGGTCTGGCCAGTGGGGGGACAATGGGCTGTGGAGAAAGGGGAGGGGGCCCAGGTGACGCTGTTTACGACCCTGTTTACCTGGAGAGGAGACAATGGACAGAGGTGGGGCTTGGGGCCAGTGATATTGGATGCCCAGCGGGGAACCGGGGGGGTCAGGGCTGGAGAGAGGGTTCAGGCAGAGCCCCCCTGGATGCAGGGGAGACTAGGATGTGCTAGGCTGAGGGAGGCCAGGCCTGAGGCCCGGAGAGTTTCCTGTGCTGGGTTCAGATGCTCAATAACCCTCCTGTTTTACGCTGGCGGAGAGTCGCTCTGGTCTAGAGAACAGGGTGGCATCATCCCCTTTCGGGAGGGCGGGGGGTGGAGGCCCCAGGGATCCAGAGCAAGGGGACTCCCTGAGGGGGCCCACAGCGAGAAACAGGCATGCTAAGGCTCAGAGAGGTGCGGCTCCAGGAGGTGAGGGGCTGAACCCCGAGAGAGAGTGGACCCCTGAGAAGGGCTGTCTCACTGAAAGGGGCACCCCCCACAGACCACACAGGGCCAAGAGTGGGCACGATCTGTGAGTCCATGACAGGGGGACTACACAAAAATGAGGAAGTTTATTAAACAGAAATTAAAAGGTACAGCGCAAAAAGTGAAACCTTTGCAAGCTGCATGGAAACTTTTTAAAGACACCATGATAGAGGCGTCACAGAGTGTGGGGGAGTCCAGGCCCTGCACCCCTCTTCCTGGGATTCACTGAGACTCTCAGCCAGCCAGTAAAACAGAAGGTTTATTGGGAAACAGGAACACAGTCCAAAACAGAGCTTGTGGGTACACCCAGGACCCCTCAGTCAAGTCCTTCTGGGGGAGCAGGGAATCATAGAATCATAGAATCATAGAATATCAGGGTTGGAAGGGACCCCTGAAGGTCATCTAGTCCAACCCCCTGCTCGAAGCAGGACCAATTCCCAGTTAAATCATCCCAGCCAGGGCTTTGTCAAGCCTGACCTTAAAAACCTCTAAGGAAGGAAGAAAAGGAGTACTTGTGGCACCTTAGAGACTAACCAATTTATTTGAGCTCAGATAAATTGGTTAGTCTCTAAGGTGCCACAAGTACTCCTTTTCTTTTTGCGAATACAGACTAACACGGCTGTTACTCTAAGGAAGAAGATTCTACCACCTCCCTAGGCAACGCATTCCAGTGTTTCACCACCCTCCTAGTGAAAAAGTTTTTCCTAATATCCAATCTAAACCTCCCCCACTGCAGCTTGAGACCATTACTCCTCGTTCTGTCATCTGCTACCATTGAGAACAGTCTAGAGCCATCCTCTTTGGAATCCCCTTTCAGGTAGTTGAAAGCAGCTATCAAATCCCCCCTCATTCTTCTCTTCTGCAGGCTAAACAATCCCAGCTCCCTCAGCCTCTCCTCGTAAGTCATGTGTTCTAGACCCCTAATCATTTTTGTTGCCCTTCGCTGGACTCTCTCCAATTTATCCACATCCTTCTTGAAGTGTGGGGCCCAAAACTGGACACAGTACTCCAGATGAGGCCTCACCAATGTCGAATAGAGGGGAACGATCACGTCCCTCGATCTGCTCGCTATGCCCCTACTTATACATCCCAAAATGCCATTGGCCTTCTTGGCAACAAGGGCACACTGCTGACTCATATCCAGCTTCTCGTCCACTGTCACCCCTAGGTCCTTTTCCGCAGAACTGCTGCCGAGCCATTCGGTCCCTAGTCTGTAGCTGTGCATTGGGTTCTTCCGTCCTAAGTGCAGGACCCTGCACTTATCCTTATTGAACCTCATCAGATTTCTTTTGGCCCAATCCTCCAATTTGTCTAGGTCCTTCTGTATCCTATCCCTCCCCTCCAGCGTATCTACCACTCCTCCCAGTTTAGTATCATCCACAAATTTGCTGAGAGTGCAATCCACACCATCCTCCAGATCATTTATGAAGATATTGAACAAAACCGGCCCCAGGACCGACCCTTGGGGCACTCCACTTGATACCGGCTGCCAACTAGACATGGAGCCATTGATCACTACCCGTTGAGCCCGACAATCTAGCCAGCTTTCTACCCACCTTATAGTGCATTCATCCAGCCCATACTTCCTTAACTTGCTGACAAGAATACTGTGGGAGACCGTGTCAAAAGCTTTGCTAAAGTCAAGAAACAATACATCCACTGCTTTCCCTTCATCCACAGAACCAGTAATCTCATCATAAAAGGCGATTAGATTAGTCAGGCATGACCTTCCCTTGGTGAATCCATGCTGGCTGTTCCTGATCATCTTCCTCTCATGCAAGTGCTTCAGGATTGATTCTTTGAGGACCTGCTCCATGATTTTTCCAGGGACTGAGGTGAGGCTGACTGGCCTGTAGTTCCCAGGATCCTCCTTCTTCCCTTTTTTAAAGATTGGCACTACATTAGCCTTTTTCCAGTCATCCGGGACTTCCCCGGTTCGCCACGAGTTTTCAAAGATAATGGCCAATGGCTCTGCAATCACAGCCGCCAATTCCTTCAGCACTCTCGGATGCAACTCATCCGGCCCCATGGACTTGTGCACATCCAGCTTTTCTAAATAGTCCCTAACCACCTCTATCTCCACAGAGGGCTGGCCATCTCTTCCCCATTTTGTGATGCCCAGCGCAGCAGTCTGGGAGCTGACCTTGTTAGTGAAGACAGAGGCAAAAAAAGCATTGAGTACATTAGCTTTTTCCACATCCTCTGTCACTAGGTTGCCTCCCTCATTCAGTAAGGGGCCCACACTTTCCTTGGCTTTCTTCTTGTTGCCAACATACCTGAAGAAACTCTTCTTGTTACTCTTAAAAAGAAAAGGAGTACTTGTGGCACCTTAGAGACTAACCAATTTATTTGAGCATGAGCTTTCGTGAGCTACAGCTCACTTCATCAGATGTTTACCGTGGAAACTGCAGCAGACTTTATATACACACAGAGAATATGAAACAATACCTCCTCCCACCCCACTGTCCTGCTGGTAATAGCTTATCTAAAGTGATCAACAGGTGGGCCATTTCCAGCACAAATCCAGGTTTTCTCACCCTCCACCCCCCACACAAATTCACTCTCCTGCTGGTGCTAGCCCATCCAAAGTGACAACTCTTTACATAATCAAGTAGGGCTATTTCCTGCATAGATCAAGGTTTTCTCACATCCCCCCCACCCCCATACACACACAAACTCACTCTCCTGCTGGTAATAGCTCATCTAAACTGACCACTCTCCAAGTTTAAATCCAAGTTAAACCAGAACATCTGGGGGGGGGGGGGTAGGAAAAAACAAGAAGAAACAGGCTACCTTGCATAATGACTTAGCCACTCCCAGTCTCTATTTAAGCCTAAATTAATAGTATCCAATTTGCAAATGAATTCCAATTCAGCAGTTTCTCGCTGGAGTCTGGATTTGAAGTTTTTTTGTTTTAAGATAGCGACCTTCATGTCTGTGATTCCGTGACCAGAGAGATTGAAGTGTTCTCCGACTGGTTTATGAATGTTATAATTCTTGACATCTGATTTGTGTCCATTTATTCTTTTACGTAGAGACTGTCCAGTTTGACCAATGTACATGGCAGAGGGGCATTGCTGGCACATGATGGCATATATCACATTGGTGGATGTGCAGGTGAACGAGCCTCTGGTGGAGGGTGAGAAAACCTGGATTTGTGCTGAAAATGGCCCACCTGTTGATCACTTTAGATAAGCTATTACCAGCAGGACAGTGGGGTGGGAGGAGGTATTGTTTCATATTCTCTGTGTGTATATAAAGTCTGCTGCAGTTTCCACGGTAAACATCTGATGAAGTGAGCTGTAGCTCACGAAAGCTCATGCTCAAATAAATTGGTTAGTCTCTAAGGTGCCACAAGTACTCCTTTTCTTTTAGCTTATCTAAAGTGATCAACAGGTGGGCCATTTCCAGCATATTCCACAAATTTGTGCTGGAAATGGCCCACCTGTTGATCACTTTAGATAAGCTATTACCAGCAGGACAGTGGGGTGGGAGGAGGTATTGTTTCATATTCTCTGTGTGTATATAAAGTCTGCTGCAGTTTCCACAGTAAACATCCGATGAAGTGAGCTGTAGCTCACAAAAGCTCATGCTCAAATAAATTGGTTAGTCTCTAAGGTGCCACAAGTACTCCTTTTCTTTTTGCGAATACAGACTAACACGGCTGTTCCTCTGAAACCTGTTCTTGTTACTCTTGACATCTCTCGCTAGCTGCAGCTCCAGGTGAGCTCCAGGAGCTTAGACCCCAGCCCTGGGGTTCCCTGCGTTCCTCCACCCAGCCCCAAACTGAAACTAAACCCCCCCAGCAGGCCCCCTCCTGCAGCCTCTGTCCACATTCCCAGGCAGAGGTGTTACCTCCCCCTCCCCCTCCCGGCTCAGGGGACAGGCTCTCAGGTCTCCCCTCCCCAGGGCACAGTCCCAGGTCAACACTCCCCACTCCCTGCTGCATCACATCTTCACATCTCTCCCCCCTTCGAGACTGAACTGAGCAGGGTCACTGTGACCAGTGACCTGGGGAAGTTCGGGGCCCCCTCTCCGGGACAGCGCATCCGCTATCAGGTTGGCCCTTCCCTTCACATGGACCACGTCCATGTTGTAATCCTGCAGGAGCAGGCTCCATCTCAGGAGCTTGGCGTTGGCTCCTTTCATCTGGAGCAGCCAGGTCAGGGGCGAGTGGTCGGTGTACACGGTGAAGTGCCGCCCGAAGAGATAGGGCTCTAGTTTCTTGAGGGCCCACACCATGGCCAGGCACTCCTTCTCAATGGCCGCGTAGTGTTGCTCCCGGGGTAGCAACTTCTTGCTCAGGTACACGATGGGGTGTCTCTCCCCCTTTTCATCCACCTGCATTAACACCACCCCCAGTCCCGTGTCGGAGGCGTCGGTGAACACCACAAAGGGCTTGTCAAAGTCTGGGTTTGCCAGAACTGGGCCATGGACCAGAGCCTCCTTCAGCGCCCGGAAAGCCTCCTGGCACTGCTCGGTCCAGACCACCTTGTCCGGCTTCCCCTTCTTGCATAGCTCAGTGATGGGGGTGGCTATGGCGCTAAAGTGGGGCACAAATCTTCGGTAGTATCCTGCCATCCCAATAAAGGCTTGGACCTGCTTTTTGGTGTGGGGAGCGGGCCAGTCTCTGATCACCTCCACCTTGGCTGGTTCCGGCTTTAGGCGGCCGCTCCCCACCCGATGGCCCAGGTAAGATACTTCCGCCATCCCCACCTTGCACTTCTCTGCTTTTACAGTCAGCCCAGCCCCCTGGAGTCGGTCCAGCACTTGTCTAACCTGGGACACGTGGTCCTCCCAGGTCTGGCTAAAGACACAGATGTCATCAATATACGCCACGGCAAAACTCTCCATCTCCCTCAGTAGCTGGTCCACTAGGCTCTGGAAGGTGGCCGGAGCTCCCTTGAGGCCGAAAGGCAGGGTCAGGAACTCAGAGCCCCAGAGGGGTGATAAAGGCCGATTTCAGCCGGGCATCTGCATCCAGCGGCACTTGCCAGTAGCCCTTTGTAAGGTCCATGGTGGTAAGGTACCGAACTCCTCCCAGCTTGTCTAGGAGCTCCTCAGGCCTGGGCATGGGGTAGGCATCAGATACAGTGATGGCATTGAGCTTCCGATAGTCCACACAGAACTGGACCGACCCATCCTTTTTGGGGACCAGCACCACCGGCGAGGCCCAAGGGCTGGCCGATGGCTGGATCACCACCAAAGCCAGCGTGTCCCAGACCTCTCTTTCCAGGTCCTGAGCAGTTTTCCCTGTGACTCGGAAGGGAGAGCATCTTATCGGCGGGTGCGACCCTGTCTGCACCCTGTAGACAATCAGATTAGTGCGTCCAGGCCGGTTGGAAAACAGCTGTCGGTAGGGATGGGAGGTCCCATGGTGACTCTCTCTCTGCATCGGTGGGGGCCTGTTCTTTTGGGACTTCTCCCTGCTACCCCCTGACCAACTGTTCACAAACTCGTCGGCCAACTGCCTTCTCTAGCTTTTTGTCCACCAACCACAGCCTCAGGTCAGAAGGGCACTGTTCATACAGTTGCTCCAGTACGATTAGGTCAAGCAGGTCCTCTTTAGCTTGGGCCCCAGCTGTCCACTTGCGGGCATATCCCTGCATCCGGTTGACCAGTTGTAGGTAGGTGACCTCAGGCGTTTTACACTGACTCCAGAACCTTCTCCGGTACATCTCGAGGGTCAGCCCAAACTCATGGAGCAGGGCCTGTTTGAACAGTTCATAGTCCCCTGCCTCCGCCCCTGTCATTTGGCTGTACACCTCCACGGCTTTAGGGTCCAGTAAGGGGGTGAGAAACTGGAGCCTGTCTGCAGGGTCAACCCTGTGCATCTCGCAGGCATTCTCAAAGGCCGTCAGGAAGCTATCTATGTCCTCCCCCTCCTTCCGGTGGGCCAGGAACCACTTATCAAAGCTTCTTGCAGTCTTGGGTCCCCCCTCACTCACTGCAGCCGGGGCCCCACTGCTCCTCAGCCTGGCCAGCTCCAGTTCATGCTGTCTTTGTTTCTCCTTCTCCTCCTGCTCATGCCTACGTTGCCTCTCCTTCTCCTGACGCTCCCGCTCCTTCTCCTGACGCTCCCTCTCCTTCTCCTGACATTCCCGCTCCTTCTCCTCCTGCTCATACTGACGCTGCTTTTCATGATCCTCCAGCTCCCTCATTTTCATCTCCCTCTCCCATTCCAGTCGCATCCGCTCCAGGGATGGGGAGCTCCGCCGGGAGGATCCCATGCTGGGTGCCGGGGTCAGGGTGCCCTCGGTATTCACCAGGCTTCCCCCAACCCCTCCCCTCCCCCAGGCCTAGGTAGGAAGGGTCTCGGGATGTCCTGGGCAGCAGTCCGACCCCTCCCAGCCCTGTCAGGCCCCAGGGCCCACGCTGCGTCCGCCGGGCGGCTTCCCTCAGGGGCAGGGATCGGGTCATCCAAGCGATCCCTCTCCTCCAACTGGGCAATCAGCTGTTCCTTGGTGGACCTCCCAATGCGCAGCCCCCTCTGCCTGCACAGCTCCACCAGGTCGCTCTTCAGGCATTTAGCGTACATCTCCCTGCTGGCCACTCGCAGGCCGGGCAGCTTCCCACGGTTTCCAGGAAAAACCCCTCATGTGCCAGTCCTTCTTGAGGTCACCACCTCTTTGCCAGGGTCGAGCTGCAGACTCCTCCACCCCTGGGACAGCTCGCTGCAATCCCCCGGGGGACCCTGTTACTGCAAAAGTCCTCTCTGGTCACACACTCCCAGGGGTTAACCGCCCCCTGGAATCGTCTCTCTCTGACTCTTCAGCACGCCTGGTCCCCATCAATTCCCCTTCGTTTTACTGCTCCCCAGTCACTTACTGCAGGAAGCGCTGTCCACGGGGTGCAGTCCATCCCACCCCTGCCACCAGTTGTCACGGAGTGTGGGGGAGTCCAGGCCCTGCACCCCTCTTCCCGGGATTCACCATGACTCTTAGCCAGCCAGTAAAACAGAAGGTTTTTTGGACAACAGGAACACAGTCCAAAACAGAGGTTGTGGGTACAACTAGGACCCCTCAGTCAAGTCCTTCTGGGGGAGCAGGGAGCTTAGACCCCTGCCCTGGGGTTCCCTGCGTTCCTCTACCCAGCCCCAAACTGAAACTAACCCCCCCCCCCCCAGCAGGCTCTCTCCTCCAGCCTGTCTTCAGGTTCCTGGCAAAGGTGTTTCCTCCCCCTCCCCCTCCTGGCTCAGGTGACAGGCTCTCAGGTCTCCCATCCCCAGGGCACATTCCCAGGTCAACACTCCCCCTGCTAAACAACCAGTGGGGCCACTGGACGATCGAGGTGCTAAAGGAGCACTCAGGGATGGCAAGGCCATTGCAGAGACATTAAATGAATTCTTTGCATCCGTCTTCACTGCAGAGAATGTGAGGGAGATTCCCAAAGCTGAGCCATTCTTTTTAGGTGAAAAGTCTGAGGAACTGTCCCAGATTGAGGTGTCATTGGAGGCCTCTTAGACCAGGTCACCAGTTGTTAGGGTTCCCCATCTCCAGGCCGTTGTCTGGGGGTCCCGGCTGCCAGGCGAGGTCACACCTGGTCCTCTGCAACAACAAACTCTCTCCCATCACCTTGTTAAACATGCAGCACACATGGAAACTGAGGCACACACTATTCATGTAAAGCACTACAAAAATCCCCAACCTCGTCACAATTAGGAAAGGGAGAGATAATAAGACAGAAAATATCACGCTGCCTCTATATAAATCCATGGTACGCCCATGTCTTGAATACTGCCTGCAGATGTGGTTGCCCCATCTCAAAACAGATCTATTGGAATTGAAAAAGGTACAGAAAAGGGCAACAATAACGATTAGGGGTATGGAGTGTCTGCCATATGAGAAGAGATTAATAAGACTGGGACTTTTCAGCTTGGAAAAGAGACGACTACGGGTGATCTGATAGAGGTCTATAAAATCATGACTGGTATGAGAAAGTAAATAAAGAAGTGTTATTTACTCCTTCTCGTAACACAAGAACTAGGGGTCACCCAATGAAATTAATAGGCAGCAGGTTTAAAACAAACAAAAGGAAGTACTTCTTCACACAATGCTCAGTCAACCTGTGGAACTCCTTGCCAGGGGATGTTGTGAAGGCCAAGGTTTCAAAAAAGAACTAGATAAGTTCATGCAGGATAGGTCCATCAGTGGCTATTAGCCAGGATGGGCAGGGATGGTGTCTGTAGCCTCTGTTTGCCAGAAGCTGGCAATGGGCACAGGGGATGGATCACCTGACGATTACCTGTTCTATTCATTCCCTCTGTGGCATCTGGCATTGGCCACTGTCAGAAGACAGGTTTCTGGGCTAGAATGACCTTTGGTCTGACCCAGTATGGCCACTTTTATGTTCTTATTCTCTATAACAGCCCATAAGTTGCTTTTTTGACAGAGTTGTTGGTCTAGTAATTAGCCGGGAAGCATTAGCCAAGATATATCTTGATATTTGGTAAGACTTTTGACACAGTCCCAAAGGACATTCTCATAAACAAACCAGAGAAATGTGGTCTAGATGAAATTATTATAAGGTGGATGTGACATTCTATACCTTGGGGGAGCATCCTGGAACCCCCATATTCCTCATTTTTATATACTCATGATCTTACACAGAAAACAGGCCTTATAAGGTATCAGGGGAAAGGTTATGACCTGCTGAAAGTCATTTCTCTATCCATATGTGTGTATCATTAATGCATGTGAAGTTATGAGAATTGTGTGGTACGGTTGTCACTCAACCATGCTGTAAATTGGGGAATTAACCAGATATGAGCTCCCCAGAGGCAACAGCAAGGAAAGTAACCAATGCCCGGGCAGGGTGTGAAACAGCAAGGGAGCTACAATCAATGAGGCCACACCAGGGGAATTGATCAACCTGGCCTGGAGACTCAGCAATGCCCCCAGACATGCCTGGACTTGTGCTCCCCAAGCACATGGACTGAGGATATAAAACAGACACAGGAGCCCCATGCTGGGCCTTCCTCCTTCACCCACCTATGCTGCAAGCAACAAGGACACTCTGAAGACTAAGGGGACTGTCCCAGATTTCAAGGGTGAAATCTGTGTACTAGGAACTGCAATATCCAGTGGGGTGAGAAAAACTGCTTAATCTAGATGCTGCCCCGTCTAATAGGGTTGAGGTGTTTAGACTGCGTGCTGATATTTTATTTCTTTTGGTAACTAACTCTGACTTTTTGTCACTTAATACCTCTTAAAATCTATCTTTTGTAGTCAATTAACTTTACCAGTGACTTTGTATGAAGTGTCTGGTGAATCTGCTCAGGTTTTGCAAAGGCTGGTGTATGTCCACTTTCCATTGTTGAAGTTGTGAACTAATTAATAAAGTAGACAATTGTGACGAAGTGGGACTATTCTTAATGTTTCCTCTGAATAGTGTGGGGGTGCCTCAGTTTCCCCTAGGCAGTTCTTAAGTATCTAGGGGGTGGGGTAAGGGTGTATGATCATTGCAGAGCCCTAGAGGGCATGTGTGTGCAGGAGTCTGGACACAGAGAATGGCTGACACCCTGTTTCCTGGCAACTGATGGCCTGGGCCCTTCCCCCCTGCAAGGTGAGAGCTAAAGGGTTGGAGAACAAAGGAATCAGGTGACCACCTGGCCCGGGAAAGGAACAAAGCCCAGAGGAGGAGGGGCTGGAGGGGAGTTTCAGTTTGGGGCTGGCTGGGACATGGAGTGAAGTGCAGACGTGGTTGTCTGGCTCACTGCCCCCCAAAATGGACCCAGCTGAGGGGTCCCGTTCTCTGCACCTGCAAGCTCTATTTTAGACCATGTTCCTGTCATCTAATAAACCTTCTGTTTTACTGGCTGGGTGAGAGTCACGTCTGACTGCGAAGTTGGGGTGCAGGACCCTCTGGCTTCCCCAGGAGCCCCGCCTGAGCGGACTCGCTGGGGGAAGCGCACGGAGGGGCAGAGGATGCTGAATGCTCCGAGGTCAGACCCAGGAAGGTGGAAGCCGGGGGAGCTGTGTGTCCTGAAGACAGGCTGCTCACAGAAAGGCGACTGCCCCAGAGTCCTGACTGGCTTCATGGGGAGCAGTTCCAGAGCATCGCCCAGGGACTCCGTGACAACAATATATTCCTGAGGTACGAGGCTGGGAGCTGGGGGGATTTGGCTGGTGCCTTTCTTGGTGTGATTGATGAGTGGCTCTGGGAGCATTCATGCTGGCTGTGGGGCTCCCCATGCGGTTGTGCTGAGTGATCACAGCACCTGGAGGGGTTGCTGCTGGTCACTAGCAGGGCACTGTGAGAGACAGCTCAGACTGGAGAGAGATCAGGGAGTGCAGTGGTCCCACGGTCCCAGGCTGCACCCCAGGGGGATCCCGTCACAGTCGGTGCACAGCTGGTTGAAAGACTGTACTCAAAGGGTGATTATCAATTGCCCGCTGTCAGATGGGGAGGGCGCATCTAGTGAGTTCCTTCAGGTATAAGTCCTGGGTCTGGTACTAATTGATATTTTAATTAATGATTTGGATAATTATGCTTATAAAATTTGCAGGTGACATCGAGGTGGGAGGAGTTGCAAACACTCTGGAGGACAGGTTTAGAATTCAAACTGACCTTGCCAAATGAGAGAACTGGTCTGAAATCAACAAGATGAAATTCAATAAAGACAACTGCAAAGTGCTTCTCTCAGGAAAGAAAAATCAAACGCAGGAATCCCTGGCCGGCGGTGATACTGCTGAAGAGGATCTGCGGGTTAGAGTGGAACAGTAGACGACAACGTGATGCCGTTGTGGGACAGGCGGCTCTCCGGCTGGGGTGTGCTCGCAGCGGGCGGTAGCTGTCCCACGCGCAATGGGCAGGCTCCAGCTGGAGTGCTGGGTGCAGCTCGGGGCAGCTGGCGTTAGCCAAGCTGGGGACGAAGTGGAGAGTCCAGAGGAGAGCAACAAAACTGATCCACGGGTCCGAAACCCTGACCTGACAAAAAGAACTGGGTGTGTTTAGTCCAGGGAAGAGAAGACCAGAGGGGGGCGGGGGGGGGGGGGGAATGGACACTCTTCAGCTAGTTAAGGGCTGTTAGAAAGAGGATGGTGATCAATTGTTCTCTCCGTCCACTGAAGGTAGGACAAGAAGAAATGGGCTGAATCAATCTGCAGCCAGGAAGACTAAGGTTAGATATTAGGAAACACTTTCTAACTCTAAGGCTGTTTAATAGGCGTCCAAGGGTGGTGGTGAAATCCCCGTCATTGGAGGCTACTAAGAACAGGTTGGACAAACACCTGTCCGGGCTGGTCTAGGTTTACCTGGTCCTGCCGCAGTGCAGGTAGCTGGACTTGCTGGCCTCTTGGGGTCCCTTCCAGTCCTATGATTCTTTGATCACCCCAAGGGCCATGGAACCTTAATGAAGATTCCTAATGTCTGTGCTAACAAGCTCTGTTCTACGCTGTGTTCCCGATGACTAATAACCCACCTGAGTTCCCCTGGCTGAGAGTCACTGCAGGCTGGAGATCGGGGGGCATTGCTCCCTCTGGGGGTGGAGGCCCGGGGGGCCAGAGCGAGGGGACTCCCTGAGGGGGCCCACGGCAGAGACGGGCGTGCTGGAGGCTCAGAGAGGTGCGGTTCCAGGAGGCGCTGGAGCCCAGGGCTTAACCCCGGAGAGAGAGTGAACCCCCGAGAAGAGCTGTCACACTGAAGGGGGGTCCTCCTGCGGACCGGACGGATCTGAGAGAGAGCACAGGGCCTGGGAGTGCATGACACCGGTAGATAGGCAGGGGGGACGGGACGGCAAATAGAAGAGTTTGGCTAGTTAGCCATGCCATGGTTCAGGTGGCAGACGTGCGCAGGGGACAGGGATGGCAGGGAGGAAGTTTGGCTAGTTAGCTGTGCCATGGTCCTGTTCCTCACTGGCATGTCCTGGTGCTGCCCCAGTCACACTTCCCTGTGGCTGGGCACTCGGGTACTCCCATGGCAGCAGACCCCTTGGGTTCTCCTGGGGCATTGGCCCTGTTCACAGGTTTGTGACCCCACATACCAACAGGAGGTGCCCCCCTCTTTCCAGCTGCCCCGCTGCCCCCATTGCGTCTGTCTGACAGCTGTCACTTCCAGCAGCCATGGAACCTTCCCACCCCCAATGTACCATCACCCCAAGGGCCATGGAACCCTCAGGTCCCCAACGTTCCATCACCCCTTATGGCCATGGAACCCTCAGGTCCCCAACGTTCCATCACCCCATATGGCCATGGAACCCTCAGGTCCCCAACGTTCCATCACCCCATATGGCCATGGAACCTTCCTTCTGCGTATTAAAGGGACTCCTCCCACAGGCAGCATTTCCTGCCTTGTAACCCAGCACCCCCCCATTCGAGGTGTCGGGATCGCTGACCCTCTTCATGCGGTGCAGGGTAAGGGCCCCTCACAACCTGCTGGGAATTTAACTACCACAGCACGACCCAGTAAGACACCTCCACGGAGTCCAGAGAGACAGTTTATTGCTCTGGTCTGGGCACTGGCCAGCCATTTGTGTGGGGCCAGAGTGAGGGGGGAACCACATTCCAGCCACACTCAGGAGTGAGGGGTCGGAGCAAGGCCCTGTGGGGCTGAATCTGAGGGTTTGCATGAAAGCGCCAGAGGGAGATACAGGGGTGTCTTGTGTCTGCCGCACAGGAAGGGGGATGGGCAGCTTTTATTGACACCCAGATCTTGGGGAGCGGGGATGCTGCTGAGACCTCGCTGGGGAGACAGGACTGACAGACGCAGGGATGGACCCATCAGCAGTTCAGCCGGGGGCCCCCGGTGAGAACGAGGCGCGATGCACAGGCAGCCCCATGGGCCGTGCTCACTGGGATCCCCTTCTCTAGCCGCTCAGCAGGGACGGCCCCGCCTGTCCCTCTGCCGCTTCCTCTGGCTGCGCCCCACGGTGATCTCCAGCGTCGGGGGGTCCAGATCCACTCCCGCACCTGTGCCGGCAACAAGGAGAGACTTAGAGCTCGGGGCAGAGGGGGACACGGTCACCGGCAGCGCTGGGTGGGCAGAGCTCTGGCAGGTCCCTCGGACCAGTTACCCCACAGGGGAGATGCAGCCGCGGGGAAGCGTCTCCCTCCCCAAGGACCTGGCTTCCTGCCTAGAGCTCATGTCACCAGACTAAGGGCTGGCGTCCCAGCAGGGCCATGCCAGTACCGATGCTGTGCTTGCTGGTCGGGGCCTCTGCCCTTAGCCCTTACCTGCCCATGCCTCCTCCCAGAGCAGTAACAGCTCCAGCCCCCCAGCGCCATGGCCAGCAGGAGAGCCCCTCGCAGCGTCCACAGCAGGATCCTCAGGCCCGGCTCCAGGAGGCCGCGCTGCTCCTCCGGCCCTGGCAAAGGGAGCAGGTGAGAGAGAGACGCCCTCACCTCTGCCCCTCCCTGCTCCTGCCATGGTCCCTGTGACCTGCTGCCTAGCCAGGGAGCTGAGCCCAGCCCCTGGGGAAATCATAGAATCATAGAATATCAGGGCTGGAAGGGACCTCGGGAGGTCATCTAGTCCAACCCCCTGCTCAAAGCAGGACCAATCCCCAATTTTTGCCCCAGATTCCTAAATGGCCCCCTCAAGGATTGAACTCACCGCCGAAATGCCTGGGGGTTCCCCCGCCCAGCCCGTGGACATTACGGGAGATTCACCGGGGACGTGCCTGCTAACGGGAGCCCAGTGGGTGTTACCCCCGGCACCAGAATGGGGGCCGGAGGGGGTCATGATGGGGTACATGCCCCATCCTGGCTCTGAAAGGGTTAATGTGGCTGGAGAGGCCCGTTACCCACCTGGCTGCACCTGGCGGAGGGCTGGCCCAGCTGAAGCTGAGTTTGAGGGGAGAGGGGCCGGGTCCTATGGAGGCAGGAAGTGTGGAGCAGAAGGGGCTGCGGGAGGAACCCGGGATTCGAGAGTTTGGGGGTGGCTCTGGGCTCCTCTCCCAAGAAGCAAAGTCAATAAGAGACCAGGAGGCCCACGGAGCAGCCGCCGGGGGAATAAGCCCCAGTGGAGAGGTAAAGGCAGGATCTGGCCCTCCGGGGAGGGAGGGTCCAATGGAGGAACAGGCTGTGGGGGAAGGTCCAGCTCCAGGAGGGCAGAGGTTGGTTTGTGTTTTGGGGGGTTACTGGGCACTGTGGGGCCCTGAGCAGGCCTGGGTTCCCCGGCCAGCCCCTATAGGGTGGCGTGGGGCCCTGAGCGGGCCGGGGTTCCCCGGCCAGCCCCTGTAGGGTGGCGTGGGGCCCTGAGCAGGGGATGAAGAGGAGCGAGTGCCTGCAGAGCAGGGTGTGAGGTCCAGGGCCCCCGAGTCAGCCTGAGCCCTGTTGTCAGGACATTGGGCTGTTACTCGTTGGCCTTTGGTTACCCTAGCAGGGGCAGCAGTAAAACGTGAATTTTCCGGAGAACGGGGTCAGGAGAAGAGAGACCGCGGCAGAGCCAGAGCGACAGCTGGCAGGGGGCACTGGCCGAGGCGAGCCCGATACACCACATCCAGCCACGCTGGGACGCCCCAGCCGTGAGTCGATTATTTACAGGGGAGCACAGAGACCCCGACAGGATCCGGCAGGGGGAAATCACGGGGGTCAGTGACTCTAACTCTGCACATGGGCATGGGCGGGGGGAAGGGTGGTTCTGACGTGGGGTGCTCCTGATGGGGGCGGGGAGGGAAAGATAGTGCAGGGGAGATCCAGGAATAACGGGGTGAAATGATACAAATGAAATGATACAGGGTGAAATGATACGGGGTTCTGGTTGGAGCATAGAATTAACCCCGGTGCTGGGGGGGGTCTCTTGAGCCAGGGGGATCCCCTTTCCGTGGTAAGGGCCAGGAGCCCCAGAGCTGGGGGGTTTGTGAGCCCAAAGGAAAGTCCGGGAGCCCCAGGGCTGGGGGACAGATCGTGGGGATCCTCCCGCCCTGGACGGCGCAGACGGGCTGAGGCCTCACCCCTGAAGGTGATCCGGAAGTCGGCCTGGCGGGACTGGTTCAGCGCGGGGTGCCGTGCCCGGCAGGAGAAGAGCGCCCCCAGATCCTGCTCCGTGGGTGTGAAGCTGTAGACGCTCACCAGGCTGAAGGTCTCGTCCCGGTGCCCCCGGTGCGCGGCAGAGACGAAGGAGGCGTTTAGCTCCTGCCCGTCCCGGAGCCAGGACACTGCGATGTCCTGGGGGTAAAACCCCCGCACGCAGCACACCAGGGCGCTGTCCTCCTCCCTCTGCACCACGGGGCTGGGCACCTCGACCCGCGGCAGCGCTGGGGGAGACAGAGACGGGGATCCAGAGAGCCGGGCAGGGGAAGCTCTGCAGGGAGAGGGGGTCGCAGGGGAAGCGGCTGGGGTGGAAGGTCCCAGCTGCACCAGCTGGGAACAGCTCTCCAGGTGCCCAGTGCCCCCCGCGGTGCCCGTCCCTGCTCCCCGTCCAGGGCAGCCTGGGGTGTCGGCTCCGTCACAGGCTTTCCCGCCAGCCAGCACTGGCAGCCCCAAACCCGCCCCGTCCCTTCTGCAAAAGCCCCCCGGCTCATCCGCCCCCCCGAGCGCCTCACTCGCCCCCCCCCCAGAGAATGCGGCTCCGAAGCCGGGCCGGGGCGGAGCTCGTCAGGGGCCCAGTGCCGCAGCCCTGCCTGGCCGGGAGCACGGGGCGAGGCCAGGCCGTGACTCTACCTGCCACCCGTAAGCGGACGGTGCCCTCTCCGCGCTGCCCCCCGTAGCGTACGGAGCAGCGGTAGGGGCCCTGCTCGGCCAGCGTGATGTGGGGCAGGAGGAGCGAAGCGTTGCCCCTGGGCAGCTCCGGGGCAAAGAGCTCTGCCCCCTTCCTCGTGGTGACCGCGATGCCGTCCAGCTCCATCAGCGCCTGGCCCTGGAAGTACCAGGTTACCCGCAGCTGCCCGTCCCCTTCGCCCGCCCCGCGCAGGGCCACAGGGAAGCTGCATGTCAGGAGCACGTCGGAGCCCAGGAGCGCCGTCACCGGGGAGGGGTCGGTGGAGACAGGGAAAGCGCCGGCTGTGGGGGAAGCAGGACACAGATCCAGGGTCCTGGGGGGGGAAAGGGCCCGTTTCCCATTCCCTCCACAGCCCACCAGCCCCCTGCCCTGGAGCTGGGTGGGAGCTGGCTTCCCCAAGAATGGAAAGGCCCCATGTGCTATTGCCACCCCCACCCTCTCCCCTTCCCGAGCCAGCCAGTCCGTGCCCTGGGGCTGGATCAGAGCTGGTACCCCCCAGGGGTAGGATTGCCATTTTTCTAATCACAGAAAACTGAATGCCCCTGCCCTGCCCCTTCTCTGAGGCCCTGCCCCTGCCCCACCCCTTCACCGAGGTCCCGCCCCACCCCTTCTCTGAGGCCCCCACCCCCGCTCACTTCATCCCGTTTCCTCTGTCCGCTCTCCCGCACCCTCATTCACTGTCACTGGGCTGGGGCAGGGGGTTGGGATGTGGGAGGGAGCTCCAGGCTAGGGGATGGGTCCCAGGGGGTCGGGGTGTGGGAGGGGGCGCTGGGCTGGGGCAGGGGAATGGGGTGCGGGAGGCATCTCTGGCCTGGGGTAGGGGGTTGGGGTGTTGGAGGGAGCTCTGGGCTGGGGCAGGGGTTTGGGGTTTGGGCTTCAGGCAGCGCTGACCTGAGGCAGTTCCTGGCAAGCATTGTCACGACCCACCGGCTCCTAGGCAGAGATGCAGCCAGGAGGCTCCATGTGCTGCCCCAGCCCACAGGTGCCACCCCTGCAGCTCCCATTGGCCGCAGTTCCTGACTAATGGGAGCTGCGGAGCCGGTGCTTGGGGTGGGGCAGTGTGTGGGCCCCCATGGGAGCCCCTGCGGCCTGCACCTGGGAGCTGGAGGACCATGCTGGCTGCTTCCGGGAACCGCACGGAGCCAGGTAGGGAGCCTGCCAGCCCCTCTGTGCTGCCGAGAGGAAAACCGGACGCCTGGCAACCTTACCTAGAGGGGATGGGGAGAGTTCTCGTATCCCATTTCCCCCCCAACCCCACCCCCGGCCCACCAGTCCCCACCATGGGGCTGGATCAGAGCTGGTGCCCCCTAGAGGGAAAGAGCCCATGTCCCTGCAACCCGGTGCCCCCCCCATAGCTGGTCGGTTCATGCCCCGGAGAGGGTTATGTCAGTTCCCCTCTAGGCCTGTGGGCAGGAGGGGGAAACAGCTACGGGGTGTCGGGAGGCGGTGCCGGGGGGGAGAGGCTACAACAGCCCCACACTGAGCCCTGTCAAATTGGGACCCCCCAGTTACACCCCAGCTAAAACTCAATGCGGATCCAGGCACCAGCCTGCGGCTCTGGAGCGAGACCATGGGCTGGTCTGTGGCTGCCCAGCCCTGGGCTGCCCTAGTGTAGGGGCAGGAGGAGAGGGGCTGGAGGGGAGGGGCTCGTACTACACAGAAACATCACACACCGCCCCTACCTGCCCTGATGCCCCCAGGGGGCAGCTCCAGGCTCCTGTTGGTCTCTGTGGGAGCCTTGACGCTCGGAGACGCTGCATTCGGGGCGCGGGAACTGGTTGTCATTGGGGAGCCTGAAAAGCCCCCAAAGAAGGGCAGATCAGAGCACAGCTTAGGCTGAGAAACCCTCGACTGCGGGCCCCCTGACTGCCTCCCTTCCCCCCACTGCCCCCCTGCTCCCCAAACACTGCCCCAGGCCCCCCACTGCCTCCCTGCTCCCCACACACTGCCTCCCCTGCCCTCACAATCCCCTATTCTCTGCCCCCCATTCATTTCTCGCTACCCCCTTACTGCCCCCCATGGCCCCCACAATCCCCTGTTCCCTGACCCCCACTTACTGCCCCCTCTCGCTACCCCCTCACTGCCTCCCCTACCCCCTGTTCCCCGGCCCCCCACTCACTGCCTCCTCTACTCACCCCCATCCCCCTGTTCCTGGCCCTGCCCCACTGCTCCATGCCCCCTCCCCCCCGAATGGCTGCTTCTCGTGTTCCCGCCAGCCCAGACCCGTGCGGCTCTCTGGGTTTGGGCAGCGCCTGCAGTTCCCCTGGGCGGTCTCTGCTGCCAGAGTCAGCCCCTCCCATCAAACCCCAGCCCCTTCCTGGGTCCCAGCTACCCCCCACGGGTCAGGGCTACTCCCAGTCCAGTCACTGGTTCAGCCCCGGCCGCACAGGGCAAGCAGGTGCGGATGGGGGGGTGTCATTTCATCCCCCTGCCCCGCGGTCGCCCAGGGAGCCAGGTGGGTCCCAGCTTGTAGACTCAGGTCCCGGCTGCCGTGCGGGTTGGCCCGGTGCTGGGGCCAGAGACGTGTCTGAGCGGCCAGACCCCAGGGCGTGGGGCAGCCGGGGGCTCTGTACTCACCGGCGCTCCCCAGCCACAGGAGCAGTACGATCCGCAGGGCCATGGCTGCACTGAGCCGTTCATCGCCCGGGGGGAGGCGGGGGGGAGCCCAGGGGTGCCGTGTCAGTTTCACATCATACCTCGGAGGTGTAACAGGCGGTGCAGGGTGAGCGTCTGGCTGGGCCTGTCTCTGCTGGGAGCTGAAAGCAGCCACAGAGCTGGGAGCAGCCCAGAGCTGCCTCTGACCGGCTATTTCAGTTCCTCCCCGGCCAGGGGCCTGAATTAGCGGCTGCTTCTGCTTGGCTGCGAGGCGGGCAGTGGCGTGCGGACGAGGCTCTTGGTCTGGGCTCCTGTGTGCAGTTCGTGGACAGCAACACCGTGCCCTGAAATAACATTGCAGTGAGTATTCAAGGGCCCTGTAGGGTCTGTGGCTGGGAGATTTGCTATCGCAACCACGCCTGGCCTCTGGGCTGCAGGGTCTGAGCTGTCATCAGCACAAATGCCGCGAGCTCCTGGGGCTGTAGGAAACCTTAACACGCAGCCGGAACATACCTCGTCTGCGACACTGCCCGAGTCTTCAGCAAGCCTGCGACAATCGCTCTGCGAGGGGATCTGCCCCCGGGGCAGCCTGTTCAGAGCCGATGGAAATCACGGCACCGAGGCAGCCCTTGCAGGACATCGGCCGGGCGCTTTTGTCCGGCACTTTGGGGGATTTCCCCTATGCAGTTTTGCAGAGCTCCTTGTGGTAGGAAGAGAGCCTGAGATATAAGCCTTTGTATTAGAGGCCTGGCAGGAGGCCTGAGCTAAAGTAGTGGCCAAGCTTTGCCGACATAAAGCAAAGTTGGCGAAAGTGAGGCTGTGAGCAAACGTCGGGGCTGATATTGCAGAAACATTCCTGAGAAGTGCTCGGCACAGAGTTCTCACACAAAGACTTTCCAGAAGTGTGTTACCAGCATGTCCCAGTACCAAGTGGTACCAGAACATCCCCATATAAAGGATGGTACAGACACATTCTCCAAGGATAACAGGAACACAGTGACCCCTTCTAAAAGATAAGGTCAGGATGACAGTACGTAATAAAGATGTTTTGATCGAACCAACATGTACAAGGAGATGGGTGATAACTAGCCACGTCAGGGGGCAGTAACTAACTATGTCAGGGGCAGTACTAACTTGTTTGTATCAGGGTATAAAGATGTACCCCAGAGAGAGTATCTTTGTCCAGCTGAAGGGGGGAATGGAAAGTCCTGCCATTCACTGAGCTGCGTCCATTGTCACGGGCATACGTCTTAGTATCCTCGTAGAGTCTGCCAAGTGCTATTACCGTGTTTTGTCGACAATGAACCTGGCCTGGCACCTTCGTCCCTTAACGGATCTTGTGGTCATTGGGCGGTTCGCTCGAGGTCTGCTGTGCTGACTGTCTGCGCAGAGCTGGGGCACTACACAGGGAGAACACACACACGCAGCCAAACATCTAACCACACTCCTGTGGCAGACAGCACCGCTGTCGGTGTGACAGCTGAATGGCTGAGCGTTGGCATTGCAGCAAGCCCCGTCTTCCTTTGCTTGTCGCGGTGCAGCTGGGGTGCTGCCTAATGCCAGATGGTCTGTGGGGAGTTCACAGCCTGGGGCAGCCTGGCTGCATATGGGCCGAGAGCCTCAGTGGCCTTTTGATCAGACGGATTGAAAATCCCCCTCTCATTTGTCACCTTTCTTCTAGGCACAAGGGATTTCTCCAGAGACCCTGGGAGGTGGGTCCCAGCTCCCTTCTATCCCTCTCTGCCGGGACACGCCGATGTGTCAGGAAGCCGTCCTTGCCCATCTCCTGCTGGGAGGGTGTTGTATGGATCCCCTGGGGCAGAGACCAGCTCCGGTCCCTCAGCACCGCTAAGCCCAGACAGAGCAGGGCCCCTGTGGCAGAGACCAGAGTCTCCTCAAAGGCCAGACGAAGAACTTCTCCTGACCCTGCAGCTCAGCCACGGCTCCCATTGCCTGCGGGACGGGCGGGTGCATCACACCCGGCCCAGGGAACACCGACTGACAGGACACGGGGACTCGCTGAGCGCCTGATTTATTCACCTGAGCACGAGCCCCGGGGCCAGACTGGGGCAGTGTGATGGGGCCAGCTGCCAGGAAGGGCGGCCCAGAGCCCTGGCCTCCCCCTGCCTAGCCCCTGAGCGAGCAGCCCCCAGACCAGCAAGTCCAGGGAGCCTCAGTTACAGTGGCCAGCTCCAGCCTGGGGCAGGGACCTGCGTCAGACATAGGGAGATCAGGGTGTGTGAGTGATGGCTCCCTCTCTCCAGTCACATGCGGCTCTCCCCAGCTGCCCCAGCAAGCTAGCGGTGGCCACACGGCCTCCCTTGGCTGGCCAGCTGGTCCAGCGCTGGCTCTGGCCTTTCCTCTGAACTGCCTGTCCCGTCCCGTTTCCAGCAGCTCAGCACCATCTGCATCACCCGTCGCAGGGCAGCGCCTGCTGGGGTGTCCGTGGCTGGGGCACTGGCCCGGGGCCGGCGGGGCGGCCGAGGTGCTGGGCCCGTGGCAGGAGGGGCCGTCTCAGTTGTGGTGCGGTCAGGGCTGGAGGACCTGGCCCTGGCTGGAGCCTGCTGGCTGGGCCGTGTCTGTGGCAGAAGGCGGCGTGGTCTGAGCTGTGGTGGGTGCGTGGGCCCAGGCCAGCCGTTGGCAGCGCAGCCATAGGGCCTGGCCCCGAGCCGGGCGCTGGCGGCTGCCCGCGTTTCACACAGCGGGTGGTGCTGGCTGGCGGGGCTCTGGCTGTGCTGGGTCAGTTCCTTGGCAGAACCGGAGCCTGCGGGGTCACCCTGGGCCTGGCAGGGCCACAGGCTGCCCCCAGCCCTGCCTGGGATGAAGAGTTAGATCAGGCCCCAGCCCCACAAGCCTCTGCCCAGTTACCCTGTGTGCCCAGCCCATGCCCAGCGCCCCAGGGGGGATGAGAGGCCCTGAGCCAGGGTGCGGATGCTGCAGGGTTGAAACACGGTGTAAGGCCGGTCGATGCACCCCACGGAGAGCAGACCTGCTTCCCAGGGACAGGCCTGCGTCCCCCCAGCCCCGCTCCACATGCTGCCCCAGCTGGAGAGGGTCCCCCAGAGCTGGCCCCTCACAGACGCCCCTTCCCAGCATGTTGCCAGTCACCCCGCACTGCCCATGGGAGCCAGGCCCCGCCCCGGGACCTCAGGGGGATCCTGCCCGGAGAAGCCAGGACCACCCCTGTCGTGGGGACAGCGCTGGGCTCAGTGCCGGGGGTGGCCCCGAGCACGGGACGCTGAAGAGCTCTGCAGGATGCGTGAGGCCAGAGCGGATGTTACAGCCCAGGCCCCACCCGGGGTCCACGGACAGTTCGGGGCTCGGGGTGGGGGAGTTGTGGGGGCAGAGGAAAAATGGGAACTGAGTTGATCGTTGGGGGACAACAGGCCAGGCCAGGCCAGGGGGCAGGGTGGGTGGTTTGCAGGGGATGGGCCATGGGGAGACAGGACTGTGGGCTTGTATGAGAAGGGGGGTGAAAGTATTTTGGGGTGAGGGCTGAGGGGAGGGGGTTAAAGTGGGACTGAGAGGGGGAAATGGAGGTAGAGGGGGTGTGATATGGCCTGGGGTACAACCTGGACTTGCAATTGCTGTACCCCCTTAACTCTCTAGCCCAGGGCACCTCTCCCACGACTCTGCCAGTGACCAGCAGTCCCTCCAGCCCTGGCTCTCCCCCAGCCATTAGCCTGTGTCCATACAACCCGCACAGTTACTGTGACGAAGTGGGACTGTTCTTAATGTTTCCTCTGAATAGTGTGGGGGTGCCTCAGTTTCCCCAAGGCAGTTCTTAAGTATCTAGGGGGTGGAGTAAGGGTGTATGATCATTGCAGAGCCCTAGAGGGCAGGTGTGTGCAGGAGTCTGGACACAGAGAATGGCCGACACCCTGTTTCCTGGCAACTGATGGCCTGGGACCTTCCCCCCCTGCAAGGTGAGAGCTGAAGGGTTGGAGAACAAAGGAATCAGGTGACCACCTGGCCCGGGAAAGGAACAAAGCCCAGAGGAGGAGGGGCTGGAGGGGGTTTTCAGTTTGGGGCTGGCTGGGACATGGAGTGACGTGCAGACGTGGTTGTCTGGCTCACTGCCCCCCAAAATGGACCCAGCTGAGGGGTCCCGTTCTCTGCACCTGCAAGCTCTGTTTTAGACCATGTTCCTGTCGTCTAATAAACCTTCTGTTTTACTGGCTGGCTGAGAGTCACGTCTGACTGCGAAGTTGGGGTGCAGGACCCTCTGGCTTCCCCAGGAGCCCCGCCTGAGCGGACTCGCTGGGGGAAGCGCACGGAGGGGCAGAGGATGCTGAATGCTCCGAGGTCAGACCCAGGAAGGTGGAAGCTGTGTGAGCTGCGTGTCCTGAAGACAGGCTGCTCACAGAAAGGCGACTGCCCCAGAGTCCTGACTGACTTCATGGGGAGCAGTTCCAGAGCATCGCCCAGGGACTCCGTGACAGTTACACACAGGCTCTGCCGGCCCCTCCTGCACGGTGTAGAGGGAGACACCCGCACATCCCCCAGCCCCAGCCTGGCCCCCCAGGAATGTGCCCCTTGCACAGCTCCAGACCCCCCTGGATCAGCGTAAGCTCGTTAATTAGTTCATCATACCATCAAAGGGTACGAATACACACCACCAGCGTTTGTAACCAGAATAATTCCCCAAACTTCAGTGGAAACCACACTGGCTGAGATAAAACATTAAAATAACAATATTAACTGCAGAAAGAGAGATGTTAAGGGCTTGTAAGTGGTATAAGCATAGAAGTTCAGAGTTGGTTACAAAAAGAAATAAAAGATAAAACCACAGTCTAATTTCTTTAAACTTTATCCAGCTGAGTCAAATTTGGAGCAATAAGGTTTCTCTTCCCCAAAAACCGACAGCAGCCGGTGCTAACTGGAAAGCTTTTCCCGTTAGGACCCCCCCCCCCCCCCAGTTCAAATGATTCTTTGTCTTTCAAACGACCCTGTTGCCTTCAGTGAGCGGGCGGGGGAGGAGAGGTGCCGTGGTGATGCCAGTGTCCCTGAGTTTATACTTTTCTCCAGGTGGGCTGCCCAGCCACCATGTACGTCCCAGTTCACCTGTGTCCCGCATCGTGGTCCAGCAACAGCACCCGCTCTCAGCCGTCACCTCTCTTGGGTGGGGATCTGCATGGCTCTCCCTCCTGACCGGCGTATTTCCAGGCTGCCCAGCACCCTGCCTACGCCGTGAGCTCCCCAGGAGAGTCGGACCGCCTGGCCACCAGCGGCTCTGCTTTGCTTTTCTCCTCAGAGACGGTAACCGGTGCAGGCCAGGTACCACCCAGCCCTTCTACGCCGGCCCCTTTATTCTGGAGGTAAAAGCATTCGAGAGAAAACACATTAAAACAACCAAAGTATCTACACCCGGGCTAATCAACTTACCAGGCATCACCCCTCCTCCCCACCTCCCCAAGGGCTCTGGTCTGCGTCAGTCCTTCCAGCCCTTCCCTAAGGTACGCTCAAGCCTAGAAGAGCCACTTTCATCCTACCTCTCTTCAGGGGGCTGGGGAAGTGGAGAGAGTGGGAAATCACCAGCAGGAAAACAAAGGAACCAGGGGTTTTTGATGGGATGTAAAAACTCAGGAGACTCACTGGGACAGGAAGAGGCAGCTTTGAGCAGGAAAGAGGATGGGCATAGACCAGCTAGGGCCAGAGACGGCTTGTGGGGCTAGAGAAGACTCCAGGATTCAGAAGAAAAACCATCCCACATGCCCCCAGAGGACTCTGACTCCAGCCCAAGGAATGCTCCAGAGTGGTGAGGAAACTGAGGCAGGGAAACACATGTACGGTTTATTGCTTTGGTCTAGATCTGTGTTTCTCACGCTGCTAAATATGGAGTGTGCAAATCTGTGTGCCCTGGCTTTCACTATCGCTTGTCCCTTGGAGTGGGGACAGCTGTCTCCTGGGTGTCCCCGCGTGGCCAGGAGTCACGCTGCATCTCCTGCCTCAGTTTCCCCCTGTTCGGGGCCCCTTTAAGAACTCACCCAGTTCAAATAGAAGTTCAAACAAACCCCACAAGGGATCCCATTTATTTAGTCTTCCAGGCCCCTCAGCCCCAACCCCAGGTCAGTCTCTCCCCCAGCAGCCCAAAGTATTTGAAAAACAAAGCACAAACTCCTACAGTCTTTATACCCCTCTCAGCTGGGCCCAGCCCCCTCCTCCCCAAGGGTGTGTCTGTCAGACTCTGCCCTGCTTCTTGGCCAGGGTCTCTGCCAGGCTCCCTGCCTGGAGAGCTTCCCCCCCAGCCCAAGGCAAGTCGCCCTGTTATGCTGCTTAAGAGGGAAACTGTAACCCCAGAGCGCCCACCCAGCGGGAGTTCTGGCGACGGTGTGTTTGAGATACAGGGGGAGGAAGTGGGGTTTGGGGGGGCATCACTGATCCTGGGGCTAGGCGGCGAGAGCACAGGGTCAGAGCTCTCGGGGGGGGGGGTGCAAGGCAGAGGATCTGCACCCCACAAGTAGGCAAAGAGAGCCCAAGCCCTGGGCTGTGGCTGGACTCTGGTCAGACTCTGGAGGCTTAAAGCACACGGGGCCCAGGGAAGTGGGTCACCCACACAACAGCCAGGAAAGGTGCAGCCAGGAAGCGCTCTCACAAGGGGTGCGTGTGTGCAACACACCATGTTGAGTCCCCACCAGCTGGGGTAACCACCTGCGTTAGGCTGTAGCCCCCGACGGCAGGGGTTTGTCCTGTCCTCTGGGGCAGCTGCCCTGGCCGCTGTCAAGGGGGAGGTGCTGCGCTAGAGGGGCCCTGGCCTGCTCCAGTTGGGAAATTCCTAACATCCTGTACGAGTTGCAGGCTTTTCAAGACGAAAGATCAGACCTGTGACCTGCAGTTCCCTGCTGCGTCTCTCCACTGGGGTCCGTAGGATGACGTGTCCCACCCGGCAGACGTACTCTGCCCCCTGGTCTCTCTGCACCGAGGGGGTGAAGCGGAGTCTCGTCTCCTGCTGGAAGCTTTTCCCGTCCTGTGTGTGGGGAGCTCCGGGCTCGATTCTGTACTCAGCTGAGTTCAGTATACGAACAGCCGCCCCAGCCCCCCTGTTCCTCCTGAGCCAGGTCACACACAGCACCCCAGGGAAATGCCCCGCCATGCGGCAGCTCAGGGTGATTTCCTCCCCCGCCGTCACTGACTCGGGTTGGGAGATTTCCGACACCTCCGGGGGCCGCAGGAAACCTGGGGAATGAAACATCCAGAGACAGTTACAGGCCCCGCAAGGGGGAGAGGGGGGCCTGGTGAGGGCTGCTTCCCCCTCCCTTCAGGCAGGAGAGATCTGACCCCTCCGTGGGGCTGTTACCCCATAAAATCACCCCCGGGTGTGACTCTGTTACACCCCGACCCATCGGCGTCTCCAGCCGGAAAGGGGGACGAGGAATATTAGCTCCCAAACCTCATTCATGCCTCAGGGACCCTGTGGGGGCAGCAATTCCTGCTCATTCCCCGTCCGACCCCAAGGAGCCCCCATCACCTGTGTCCCCGGCTCTGATCTCTCTCTCGATCGGGGGCTCTCGGGGGCTTTGCTGAATGGACACTCGGACTCTGAGCTCCGGACGGTTCAGTCCCCGGCTGGGGATTCTCCAGACGCTGGTAGCGCTGAATGTGAGATCCGGGTTCTGGCTGACTTCTGGGGTCTCGTCTCTCCCGCTCCCTGCCCCGTCCCAGCTCCACTGGATCCGGTGAATCTCCCTGGGGTAAAAGTTCTGCATCTGGACAGAAAACGGCACCTCCTCCCGGGGCTCCCAGTGCGGTAACACCTGGATCTCGGACACCTGTGGCTGGGCTGCAGGGAGACAGCAGGAGCGTCAGTGAGAGCAGGGGCTGGTAAGGGGGAGACCTGGAACGTGTCTCCCCAGAGAACTGAGTCAGGCCCCGATGGGGAAGGGGCGGATGGGGACAGACCGGAGCCGGGGACTACACCTCATGAGTCAGCAAGGCCTGTGTTATGCCTCGGGGCAGAGAGCTCTCAGGCTGCCAGGCCACGTGCTGGGCACATAGGCGCCAACTCCGAGGGGGCTCTGGGGCTGCAGCCCTCACGGAAAAAAATGGTGGATGTTGAGCACCCATCAGCAGCCCCCTGTGATGAAGTGGGACTGTTCTTAATGTTTCCTCTGAATAGTGTGGAGGTGCCTCAGTTTCCCTTAGGCAGTTCTTAAGTATCTAGGGGGTGGAGTAAGGGTGTATGATCATTGCAGAGCCCTAGAGGGCATGTGTGTGCAGGAGTCTGGACACAGAGAATGGCCAACGCCCTGTTTCCTGGCAACTGATGGCCTGGGCCCTGATGGTGAAGGTGCAGGGCAGCTGGATGTCGGAGCCCAGCACAGCCCTCACCGGGGAGGGGCCAACGGACAGGACCAGCTGGGAATCTGGAGAGGAGGTGGGGAGAGAGTTAGGCAGGGAGACGGGGGCTGGCTGTGGGAGGTGACAGCTCCAATGATGGGCACTGAATAAATGTCAGGTTAAATGCCGGGTGCAGCCCCCCCCACCTGTGTCTGGGCTCTCAGGCCCCATCCTCCCCCATGCTCGCTGGGATTCTCCCACATTTCCCTCAGCTCCTGTCTCACTCTGGGTCGTTCACACGGGCTCAGGGAAGACTCAGTGGCTGAGGCCGGGCAGAAGCCAGCAAAATCATGGAGCAGGTCCTCAAGGAACCCATTTTGAAGCACTTGAGGGAAAGGAAGGGGATCAGGAACAGTCAACATGGATTCACCAAGGGCAAATCATGCCCGACTAATGTAATTGCCTTCTATGAGGAGATAACTGGCCCTGTGGATGAGGGGACAGCAGTGGATGTGATATATCTTGACCTTAGCAAAGCTTTAGATACGATCTTCCACAGAATTCTTGCCAGCAAGTTAAAGAAGTATGGGCTGGATGAATGGACTATAAAGTGGACAGAAAGCTGGCTAGATTGTCGGGCTCAACGGGTAGTGTGTCATGGAGTCCCCGGGCGATGCTCTGAAACTACTCCATACAAAGCCAGTCAGGACTCTTGGGGAGCCTCCTCTCTCTGAGCAGACAGTCTCCAGGGCAAGAAGCTCACATGGCTTCCACCTTCCTGGGTCTGACCCCAGAGCATTCAGCATCCTCTGCCCCTCTGTGCACTTCTGTCACGGAGTCCCTGGGCGATGCTCTGGAACTGCTCCCCATGAAGCCAGTCAGGACTCTGGGGTAGTCGCCTTTCTGTGAGCAGCCTGTCTTCAGGACACACAGCTCACACAGCTTCCACCTTCCTGGGTCTGACCTCAGAGCATTCAGCATCCTCTGCCCCTCCAGGCGCTTCCCCCAGCGAGTCCGCTCAGGCGGGGCTCCTGGGGAAGCCAGAGGGTCCTGCCCCCCAACTTCGCAGTCAGACGTGACTCTCAGCCAGCCAGTAAAACAGAAGGTTTATTAGACGACAGGAACATGGTCTAAAACAGAGCTTGCAGGTGCAGAGAACGGGACCCCTCAGCTGGGTCCATTCTGGGGGGTAGTGAGCCAGACAACCACGTCTGCACTTCACTCCATGTCCCAGCCAGCCCCAAACTGAAAACCCCTCCAGCCCCTCCTCCTCTGGGCTTTGTTCCTTTCCCGGGCCAGGAGGTCACCTGATTCCTTTGTTCTCCAACCCTTCAGCTCTCACCTTGCAGGGGGGGAAGGGCCCAGGCCATTAGTTGCCAGGAAACAGGGTGTCGGCCATTCTCTGTGTCCAGACTCCTGCATACACCTGCCCTCTAGGGCTCTGCAATGATCATACACCCTTACCCCACCCCCTAGATACTTAAGAACTGCCTAGGGGAAACTGAGGCACCCCCACACTATTCAGAGGAAACATTAAGAACAGTCCCACTTCGTCACATCTCTCCCCCCTTCGAGATCGAACTGAGCGGGGTCACTTTAGCCGGTGACCTGGGGAAGTTCGAAGCCACCAACGTTCCCATGGATGCCCCAGCATCTCTCCCATTCCTTGGTAGGAGTTACACCAGGCCCTTCCAGTTTCACGCCCTCCCTTAGGTCAGGGTGGTCGATAGCACTCGCAGGCCGCATGTGGGAAGGTTTATGCAGCCCATGCCCTTTGGCCACCCCAAGAATGTCTCCCCATTGACCATCACCTTCTGCTCCCACTGGAGGTCCGGGGGGCCTGGCCCCAGGAAACTCCACACAGACATATAGGTTGGGGTCAGGAGTGGGAGCCTGTCCACATCCCCAACCACCTGGCTGACGGAGTCTGTGGCCTTGGGACCCAGCAAGGGAGCTAGACACCGGGGCTTTTCCGCAGGGCCCCCTTGGTTCAAATCGCCAGCCTGCTCAAAGGCAGTGAGGTGGGCATCCACACCCCCCCCCTCCTTAACCAGGGGCAGCAATTTACTCTCGAGGTTCCCTGCGGAACTGGCCCCCCGGGATCTATCCCCACTCACCCCGGGGAGGTCCCCTAGGCCTCTCCACCCCACCACCGCCAGTTCATGCTGCTGCTGCTTCTGCAGGTCTTTCTCAGGCTCTCGCTGTCTCTCACAGTCCTCTTGCTCTCTCGGACTCAGCTCCACTCCCGTCCGTCTTGATCCCCCGATGGGGAACCCGATCGTGAAGACCCCCGTCTGGTCGGGGACAGGAGTCTTGGCGATGCCTGGCTCCCGCTTCAGCTGCTCCCAGATCCTGCTATAGCCCCAGTTGGGGTCAGGAATCTGTTCCTTAGAGCGGTCATCCTCCTCCAGCTGCACGATTAACTCTGCTTTGGTGAACTTTCCAATGCTCAACCCTCTCTTTTTGCACAGGCTTACAATGTCCTTCTTAAGGAGACGGTGACAGGCCATCACTCCGCTCCTCCCAAGTTGTTGTGGACTCACAGGCTCCCCACGGTTTCCAGGGAGAACCCCTAGTGTGCCAGCCCTTCTCGAGGTCACCACCTCTTTGCCAGGGTCGAGCTGCAGACTCCTCCGCCCCTTGGACTGCTCGCTGCAATCCCCAGGGGAACCCTGTTACTGCACAGTCCTTCTAGCTGGTCACACACTCCCAGGGGTTAACCGCCCCCCGAAACCGCTCCTCTCTGAGCCTTCAGCAGGCCTGGTCCTCGGCAATCCCCCTTCGTGTTACTGCTCCCCAGTCACTTACTGCAGGAAGCGCCATCCACGGGGTGCAGTACATCCCACCGCTGCCACCAGTTGTCACGGAGTCCCTGGGCGATGCTCTGGAACTGCTCCCCATGAAGCCAGTCAGGACTCTGGGGTAGTCGCCTTTCTGTGAGCAGCCTGTCTTCAGGACACACAGCTCACACAGCTTCCACCTTCCTGGGTCTGACCTCAGAGCATTCAGCATCCTCTGCCCCTCCGTGCGCTTTCCCCCAGCGAGTCCGCTCAGGCGGGGCTCCTGGGGAAGCCAGAGGGTCCTGCCCCCCAACTTCGCAGTCAGACGTGACTCTCAGCCAGCCAGTAAAACAGAAGGTTTATTAGACGACAGGAACATGGTCTAAAACAGAGCTTGCAGGTGCAGAGAACGGGACCCCTCAGCTGGGTCCATTCTGGGGGGTAGTGAGCCAGACAACCACGTCTGCACTTCACTCCATGTCCCAGCCAGCCCCAAACTGAAAACCCCTCCAGCCCCTCCTCCTCTGGGCTTTGTTCCTTTCCCGGGCCAGGAGGTCACCTGATTCCTTTGTTCTCCAACCCTTCAGCTCTCACCTTGCAGGGGGGGAAGGGCCCAGGCCATTAGTTGCCAGGAAACAGGGTGTCGGCCATTCTCTGTGTCCAGACTCCTGCATACACCTGCCCTCTAGGGCTCTGCAATGATCATACACCCTTACCCCACCCCCTAGATACTTAAGAACTGCCTAGGGGAAACTGAGGCACCCCCACACTATTCAGAGGAAACATTAAGAACAGTCCCACTTCGTCACAACTTCCCACAGTGAGTCTGCCCAGGCGGGTCCTGGGGAAGCCCAAGGGCCCTGCACCCCAACTCTGCAGTCAGACGTGACTCTCAGCCAGCCAGTAGAACAGAAGGTTTATTAGACGACAGGAACACGGTCTAAAACAGAGCTTGTAGGTACAGAGAACAGGACCCCTCAGTCAGATCCATCTTGGGGGGTAGGGAGCCCAGATCCCAGCCTGGGCCTCCCTCCACGTCCCCAGCCAGCTCTAAACTGAAACTCCCTCCAGCCCCTCCTCTGACCTTTGGCTCTTTTCCCAGGACAAAGGTGTCACCTCCGGGGTCTCAGGTTACACAGCTGCAAATAGCTGGGCAGTCTCACCTGCCCTGAGGGCCTCAGCAAAATCACACACCCAATTCCCACCACCTAAGTATTGGTGCAGTACACAGGGAAAGTAAGGTACACACAGTATTCAGAGAAAACATTCAGAACATTCCCACTTCATCACATAGTGATCAACGGCTCCATGTCTAGTTGGCAGCTGGTATCAAGCGGAGTGCCCCAGGGGTCAGTCCTGGGGCTGGTTTTTTTCAATATCTTCATCAATGAGCTGTATGATGGGATGGATTGCACCCTCAGCAAGTTCACAGATG
Source organism: Caretta caretta (assembly GCF_965140235.1). NCBI lineage: Eukaryota > Metazoa > Chordata > Testudines > Cheloniidae > Caretta > Caretta caretta. Next base: position 180,524 of record NC_134211.1, on the reverse strand, counting down.
ACACTAAGTTGCAGGGAGAGTTAGATACGCTGGGGGGTAGGGATAGGGTCCAGAGTGACCTAGACAAATTGGAGGATTGGGCCAAAAGAAATCTGATGAGGTTCAACAAGGACAAGTGCAGAGTCCTGCCCTTAGGAAGAAAGAATCCCATGCACTGCTACAGGCCGGGGACTTACTGGCTAGGCAGCAGTTCTGCAGAAAAGGACCTGGGGATTACAGTGTACGCGAAGCTGGATATGAGTCAGCAGGGTGCCCTCATTGCCAAGAAGGCTAATGGCATATCGGGCTACATTAGAAGGAGCATTGCCAGCAGATCAAGGGAAATGATTATTCCCCTCTATTCGCCACTGGTGAGGCCACATCTGGAGTATTGCATCCAGTTTTGGTCCCCCTGTCATGGGGTCCCTGGGCGATGCTCTGGAACTGCTCCCTATGAAGCCAGTCAGGACTCTGGGGAAGTCTCCTTTCTGTGAGCAGCCTATCTTCAGGACACAAAGCTCACACGGCTTCCACCTTCCTGGGTCTGACCTTGGAGCATTCAGCCTCCTCTGCCCCTCCATGCGCTTCCCCCAGCGAGTCCACTCAGACAGGGCTCCTGGGGAAGCCAGAGGGTCCTGCACCCCAACTTCGCAGTCAGACATGAGTCTCAGCCAGCCAGTAAAACAGAGGTTTATTAGATGACAGGAACATGGTCTAAAATAGAGCTTGCAGGTGCAGAGTACAGGACCCCTCAGCTGGGTCCATTTTGGGGGGCAGGGAGCCAGACAACCACGTCTGCCCTTCACTCCTTGTCCCAGCCAGCCCCCAACTGAAACTCCCTCCAGGCCCCCCTCCTCTGGGCTTTGTTCCTTTCCCGGGCCAGGAGGTCACCAGATTCCTTTGTTCTCCAACCCTTTAGCTCTCACCTTGCAGGGGGGAAGGGCCCAGGCCATCAGTTGCCAGGAAACAGGGTGTCGGCCATTCTCAGTGTCCAGACTCCTGCACACACCTGCCCTCTAGGGCTCTGCAATGATCATACACCCTTACCCCACCCCCTAGAGACTTAGGAACTGCCTAGGGGAAACTGAGGCACCCCACACTATTCAGAGGAAACATTAAGAACAGTCCCACTTCGTCACACCCCCCAGCAACGGACGGCGGAATATGGCCCAGCTGGGCTAGCAAAGCACAGACGTGGCAACGTTCGCCCGCGCCCCTAGGCCCGTGCCTCCTGGGCCTCACTGGAAATCCAGCCCTGCCCAGGGTACAAAGAGTTCCCGTCCACCCCCTAGTGCGGGAGCTGCGGCTGTGGCGTGCCGTGTCCCCCGGCTGCAGGGGCAGAGCAGCTCTCTGCAGCCACCCTCAGCAGCGACTTCAGCCCTGAGCTGGGCCTGGTCAGAGCAGCGATTCCTACAGAGGCAGCTGGTGTTTCAGTTCCCCCGGCAGAGAGAGGCTCAGCCGCAGGCTGCAGACCACATGGGGCGGCCAGGCTGCACTCTGGGGCTGGGGTTTGTGGGGGCGAGAGCTGCTGGCTGCAGGCCCTGCACCATGCGGTGGGGCTGGATCGCTGCGCCGGGGCTGGCATCGCCCCGTGGATCCTGTGCACTGTCTGCTCAATATGGCTCAGGTGGTGCCCGTCTGGGGGAGCGAGAGCTGCTGGGCCCCCTGGGCTCCCAAAGAGCCTCCGCACGTCCCGGGCCCTTCATCTCACAGCCGCAGAGCTGGGAGCTTCGGGCGCCCCCTCTCCTTTCCAGGGCACAGGCTGCCGGCGGACTGTCTGGGGGTTCTCTCCACGGCCACTGCTCTCCGTCCCCCAGCCAACTCTGCAAGGGGACAAGGCAGGGGACCCTGAGGACAAGAGGGCCCCAGAGCGGAGGGGATGGTGCCCTGCGGCCGACCAGCCATCAAAGGGGTCAGGGGGCTCCGTCCTTCCCTGCCAGCCCAAGGGTTCACCGTGAGCACGGGTCCCCAGCCACATCCTGTCTCTGGGACCCAGACCTCACGTCCCTCCGACGGTGCCGCAGGCTCTGTCACTCCCGGCACACCCTGGCATGCAGGATCAGCAGGATGGCCGCCACGACACCCAGGGGGCCACAGGCTGCCCAGTGCCGCACCCCGGATCCTGGAGAGGGAACAGAAGGGAGCATGTGTGGGTTCCTGCAGAGGGGGCAACAATGGGCTGCTAGAGGTCCCCCATCATCCATTCCCCTCCTTCGTTCCTCCCCCTCCTTTCCTCCATGCTCCCTCTCCCCTTTCTCCTTCCCTCCATCCTCCCCCTGCTCTCCCTGCCCTTCCCCCTTCCCTCCATGTCCTGGCTCCCCTGTCCCCCAGGGGTCACATGGATGGGGGGGTACCTGGCCCCTCCCCCAGGATGCTGAGTTCGGTCCCGTTGCCGGCGTGGCTGCTGGTGGCCGAGGTCCAGATGAAGCAGCGGTAGAGCCCGGCGTCGTGCCGGGTGAGGTTGGCCAGGCGCAGGGACACGTCCCGCTGGTGCCGAAAGCGACCCGAGTCCAGGGCAATGCGGCCGTGCAGCTCAGTCACCTGGCTGGACGGGGGGTAGATCTGCACCTCCCCACTGCCGCCGGGTGCTCTCCGCACCCAGGTCACCACCAGCTTGGAGGCCTTTGGGGTGGCGGAGAAGGTGCAGTTCAGGAGCATGGAGCCCCCCGGTGAGGCCCTCTGCTCTGGTGGCTGGTACACCCAGACCTCTTGGCCGGGAGGAGAGAGACATAGAGCGGAGCAGGAGAGGCTGCGACCCTCCCGCAATTTCTGGACCCCCACTGCTGGGAACCCTCCCCCCTTCCCAGGCTCCCTGCTGCTGGAGACCTTCCCTGACCCTGCCCTTCCCCAGTTCCCCCAACTCTGCTGCCAGGGTCTCTCCCCAACCTCCCATCCCTCCCCCTGCTGCCAGGAGCACCCCTCCCCTTCTCACGTGGCATGTTCCCCAGGCTGCCCCCCTCCCCAGGAACCTCCCCCACTCCCCATCCCTGGCCTGCTCTCCCCACACCACCCACCTCCCCCTCAGGATCCCCTGAAATCAGCCCCCTCATGGTACCTGACCCTTGCAGCAGGAGGCAACGTTGGAGGACCAGCCAGATGGGCAGCTTGCGACACATCCTGGGCTGGTAACAAACCCTGGGACGGCGAATCTTTGGGGCGGCCGCCACCGGGTCTCCGAGGGCTCCAGGCTCTCGCAGGGCAGGGAGAGGCCCCGGCAGATTTTGTGCTCACACCTGGTTGGTTCCAGCAGCGAGAGCTGTAGCCTTGGACAGGCCTCAGAGAGACCAGCCTGTGGTGCCCACCCTGGGTGCAGGGCCTGCCCACTGTGCCAAGGGCACCAGGGAACAGAGATGTCCTGCAGCTGCCCTACAGAGCCAAGTCCCCAGCTGGGGAGAGCCTGGTGCGACCATCTCTGGGCGCTGCGTCCCGGGCTGCGCTCTGCAGCTCACAGATGGGGACACGCCGGGAAGGGGTTGGCAAAGGGCGACAGCCGTGACCTGGGGGCAGCAAAGGGCGGCCTGACAGAGCCTGGGGGAGTTGGAGCCGCACGAAGCGGTGGGGGGCACCGGCCCGGGGAGGGGATTCCTGAGAGCAGAGCCCTCGGCGGCCAGCAGAGCAGGGCAGAGTGTTTGGCCAGGAGGGGAATGAGCCAACAGAGTCGCTCACCTAGAGCCGGCGCAGATTCTCCATCAGCCCCTGACAGCGCCCCAGGCTTTCGCACGTGGGGGCTCCAGTCAGCTCACCAGGACGACGCCAAATCCTGTTGCCTCCCCCGGGCCGAGCCCCCGGGAGTTGCGGCTCTGAGCCAACCTGACCGAGAGCCTCGTTCCGCGGCGTCTGGTGCGGGACGGGCCCCTCAGGCAGAGCGCAGAACGCGTCATTTCCCACCCGCCCCCGAGGAGTGGGTTTCTCACTGTCAGCGAGTGAGAGCTGGAAGTGAAACCAGTCCGGGATCGGGGCTGCCCAGCACGCTCACAGCCTGGCCCAGAGGCCACGGGGAGAGCGGAGACACAGAGCCACCCCTGGGCCCGGGGTGGCACACACAGCAGGGTCCCCCCCACACCCACCTGGAGCCAGTGTCCCACAGAGACCCCCTCTCTTTGAGGGGGGGCCATACAAGGCCAGTGGTCAAAGAACTCAGCTTCCATTATTCTCAGTGGGGCGGGAGGGACAAGATTTTCCATTGTTCTCAGGCCCCAGGAGTCCTGGCTCCCAGCCGCCCACTCTAACCACTAGACCCCCCCCTCCCCGAGCCAGGGATGGAACTCAGGAGTCCTGGCTCCCAGCCCCACCCCCAACCCCATGTCCTTTCCACTTCTGACTGTGACCCCAGTGACACAAACGCAGGCCAAGGACAATATTATTTATTTTGGATGGAGGCACACTGGGGTGGGTGGGGGTTGCCTGCTGTGGCCCCTGCTCTTCGGACACTTCAGGCCAAGGGGCAGTGGAGATGTGTGGAGGAGAGATTGCTGCTAGGGAGGGTGTGTACTGGTGCCGACCCTGTCCCCAGCATGTCATGGGGGGGGGCCCAGGCACTGAGGGGCCCTGTCCCCAGCACGTCATCGGGGGGGGGGTACAGGCACTGGGGGGGCCCTGTCCCCAGCATGTCATCGGGGGGGGGGTACAGGCACTGAGGGGCCCTGTCCCCAGCATGTCATCGGGTGGGGTACAGACACTGAGGGTCCCTGTGTGACGAAGTGGGACTGTTCTTAATGTTTCCTCTGAATAGTGTGGGGGTGCCTCAGTTTCCCCATGCAGTTCTTAAGTATCTAGGTGGTGGGGTAAGGGTGTATGATCATTGCAGAGCCCTAGAGGGCAGGTGTATGCAGGAGTCTGGACACAGAGAATGGCCAACACCCTGTTTCCTGGCAACTAATGGCCTGGGCCCTTCCCCCCCTGCAAGGTGAGAGCTGAAGGGTTGGAGAACAAAGGAATCAGGTGACCTCCTGGCCCGGGAAAGGAACAAAGCCCAGAGGAGGAGGGGCTGGAGGGGTTTTCAGTTTGGGGCTGGCTGGGACATGGAGTGAAGTGCAGACGTGGTTGTCTGGCTCACTGCCCCCCAGAATGGACCCAGCTGAGGGGTCCCGTTCTCTGCACCTGCAAGCTCTGTTTTAGACCATGTTCCTGTCGTCTAATAAACCTTCTGTTTTACTGGCTGGCTGAGAGTCACGTCTGACTGCGAAGTTGGGGTGCAGGACCCTCTGGCTTCCCCAGGAGCCCCGCCTGAGCGGACTCGCTGTGGGAAGCGCACGGAGGGGCAGAGGATGCTGAATGCTCCGAGGTCAGACCCAGGAAGGTGGAACCTGTGTGAGCTGCGTGTCCTGAAGACAGGCTGCTCACAGAAAGGCGACTGCCCCAGAGTCCTGACTGGCTTCATGGGGAGCAGTTCCAGAGCATCGCCCAGGGACTCCGTGACAACTGGTGGCAGCGGTGGGATGTACTGCACCCCGTGGATGGCGCTTCCTGCAGTAAGTGACTGGGGAGCAGTAACACGAAGGGGGATTGCCGAGGACCAGGCCTGCTGAAGGCTCAGAGAGGAGCGGTTTCGGGGGGCGGTTAACCCCTGGGAGTGTGTGAACAGCTAGAAGGACTGTGCAGTAACAGGGTTCCCCTGGGGATTGCAGCGAGCAGTCCAAGGGGCGGAGGAGTCTGCAGCTCGACCCTGGCAAAGAGGTGGTGACCTGGAGAAGGGCTGGCACACTAGGGGTTCTCCCTGGAAACCGTGGGGAGCCTGTGAGTCCACAACAACTTGGGAGGAGCGGAGTGATGGCCTGTCACCGTCTCCTTAAGAAGGACATTGTCACCCTGTGCAAAAAGAGAGGGTTGAGCATTGGAAAGTTCACCAAAGCAGAGTTAATCGTGCAGCTGGAGGAGGATGACCGCTCTAAGGAACAGATTCCTGACCCCAACTGGGGCTATAGCAGGATCTGGGAGCAGCTGAAGCGGGAGCCAGGCATCGCCAAGACTCCTGTCCCCGACCAGACGGGGGTCTTCACGATCGGGTTCCCCATCGGGGGATCAAGACAGACGGGAGTGGAGCTGAGTCCGAGAGAGCAAGAGGACTGTGAGAGACAGCGAGAGCCTGAGAAAGACCTGCAGAAGCAGCAGCAGCAGCATGAACTGGCGGTGGTGGGGTGGAGAGGCCTAGGGGACCTCCCCGGGGTGAGTGGGGATAGATCCCGGGGGGCCAGTTCCGCAGGGAACCTCGAGACTAAATTGCTGCCCCTGGTTAAGGAGGGGGGGGGGTGTGGATGCCCACCTCACTGCCTTTGAGCAGGCTGGCGATTTGAACCAAGGGGGCCCTGCGGAAAAGCCCCGGTGTCTAGCTCCCTTGCTGGGTCCCAAGGCCACAGACTCCGTCAGCCAGGTGGTTGGGGATGTGGACAGGCTCCCACTCCTGACCCCAACCTATATGTCTGTGTGGAGTTTCCTGGGGCCAGGCCCCCCGGACCTCCAGTGGGAGCAGAAGGTGATGGTCAATGGGGAGACATTCTTGGGGTGGCCAAAGGGCATGGGCTGCATAAACCTTCCCACATGCGGCCTGCGAGTGCTATCGACCACCCTGACCTAAGGGAGGGCGTGAAACTGGAAGGGCCTGGTGTAACTCCTACCAAGGAATGGGAGAGATGCTGGGGCATCCATGGGAACGTTGGTGGCTTCGAACTTCCCCAGGTCACCGGCTAAAGTGACCCTGCTCAGTTCGATCTCGAAGGGGGGAGAGATGTGACGAAGTGGGACTGTTCTTAATGTTTCCTCTGAATAGTGTGGGGGTGCCTCAGTTTCCCCTAGGCAGTTCTTAAGTATCTAGGGGGTGGGGTAAGGGTGTATGATCATTGCAGAGCCCTAGAGGGCAGGTGTATGCAGGAGTCTGGACACAGAGAATGGCCAACACCCTGTTTCCTGGCAACTAATGGCCTGGGCCCTTCCCCCCCTGCAAGGTGAGAGCTGAAGGGTTGGAGAACAAAGGAATCAGGTGACCTCCTGGCCCGGGAAAGGAACAAAGCCCAGAGGAGGAGGGGCTGGAGGGGTTTTCAGTTTGGGGCTGGCTGGGACATGGAGTGAAGTGCAGACGTGGTTGTCTGGCTCACTGCCCCCCAGAATGGACCCAGCTGAGGGGTCCCGTTCTCTGCACCTGCAAGCTCTGTTTTAGACCATGTTCCTGTCGTCTAATAAACCTTCTGTTTTACTGGCTGGCTGAGAGTCACGTCTGACTGCGAAGTTGGGGTGCAGGACCCTCTGGCTTCCCCAGGAGCCCCGCCTGAGCGGACTCGCTGTGGGAAGCGCACGGAGGGGCAGAGGATGCTGAATGCTCCGAGGTCAGACCCAGGAAGGTGGAACCTGTGTGAGCTGCGTGTCCTGAAGACAGGCTGCTCACAGAAAGGCGACTGCCCCAGAGTCCTGACTGGCTTCATGGGGAGCAGTTCCAGAGCATCGCCCAGGGACTCCGTGACACCCTGTCCCCAGCATGTCATCGGGGGGGGGTACAGACACTGGGGGGGCCCTTTCCCCAGCATGTCATCGGGGGGGTACAGACACTGAGGGGCCCTGTCCCCAGCATGTCATTGGGGGGGTACCGGCACTGGGGGGGCCCTTTCCCCAGCACGTCATCGGGGGGGGTACAGACACTGAGGGGCCCTGTCCCCAGCATGTCATCGGGGGGGTACAGACACTGAGGGGCCCTGTCCCCAGCATGTCATCGGGGGGGGGTACAGACACTGGGGGGGCCCTTTCCCCAGCATGTCATCGGGGGGGTACAGACACTGAGGGGCCCTGTCCCCAGCATGTCATTGGGGGGGTACCGGCACTGGGGGGGCCCTTTCCCCAGCATGTCATCGGGGGGGGTACAGGCACTGGGGGGGCCCTGTCCCCAGCCTGGACATGCACATGTCAGACGCCGAGGGCTGCGATCCAGCCCAGCTGGATGGAGCTGTCCTTGTGGGGCAGCCGAGCCCAGGGTGGGGCAGGCCAGAGGCACCTGGGGGCACGGTGTTAGCAGCTGGCCATTGCAGAGCCATGGGAACAGCGTCTGGAGCCCACGGGCCCTCCGCAGCTTTGGGGCCGTCCCCAGCAGTGGGGCCCAGGACGTGGAGCCGGGATGGGGATCGGAGCCATGGGGGCGCGGGGCCCTCCCTGAGAGCCCTGTCCTCACGGGCTCAGATACTCTCGCTGCCTGTCTTGGCCCGGGGGCGGCGTGTCCTAGTCCCGAGTGAGGCTCCGGGGCACCGCTCGCCTGGCGGGTTCAGCTCCGACGGGCCCTGGGGCCCTCAGCCCAGCAGCTGCAATGACAGCAAAACAGGTGAGAGCCCAGGGGCGCCCCCGCCACTGACCTCTACCCCCAGGTCCCACCCCGGGGACCCCCCGTGCCCAGTCTCACCACCACCCACCCATCACTCACCGTCTCCACGCAGCTCCACGCTCCCCTCCCGGGGGGGCAGGACACAGCCCGGCCCCCCCTCCATGTTCTCATAGGAATCGGCGTCTGCGGACGGGAGCCGGGGTCAGAGCCAGGGCCTGGGGGGGCTGTTGCCCCCACTCCACCCCCCATACACACCTCATCTCCGGTGGAGGAGGTAGAGGGCTGAGCCCCTCCCAGCCCTTCTCCTGGGGAGCCTCCCCTTGCACCTCTGGGCCTGGGGAGGGGCAGCTGGCATGGTGGGGGCAGAAACATCTTGGGTGTTTCAGGGAGAGGGCCTGGTGTGGGGGCCCCAAGGCCAAGGATGGTCCCTGCATGCTGGGATATTGGGGTCACCCCAGGGAGGGGGGCTGGGAGATGGGATGACCCCAGGGGTGTCAGGATGGGGGTATGGGAGTGACCCAGGGAGGGAGGCTCAGGAGGATGACCCCTGGGATGGGGGTCAGGGCACTAGGATATGGGGTGACTCCAGGGAGAGGGACTCAGGGGGCTGGGATATGGGGGTGACCCCAGGGAGGGGGCTCAGGGTGCTGACTATAGTGGTGACCCCTGGGAGGGGGGCTCAGGGCACTAGGATATGGGGGTGACCCCAGGGAGGGGGCTTGGGGTGCTAAGATATGGGGTGACTCCAGGGAGGGGAACTCAGGGGGCTGGGATATGGGGTGACCCCAGGAAAGGGGGCTTGGGGTGCTGAGATATGGAGGTGATCCCATGGAGGGGGCTCAGGGTGCTGGGATATGGGGGGACCCAGAGTGGGATATTGGGGTCCCAGCCCCATTCCTGGAGCTCACCTTCCTCCTGGCTGCGGTCCCGTAGGCGGAGATGCCAGGCAGGGGCTGCATACAGAGCCCCGGCCATCTCCTCATAGGCCTGGGAGCCTGTGGGGAACAAGGGGGCATCAGGGAAAGGTCGGGGGGCCCTCTCGCCCTCCCAGGGGAGCTCCCAGCCCCTCTCACCAGCAGAGTCCTCGCTGTGTCCATCCTGCCGATCCCGCTCCGGCTCCTCACACGCACCCAGCAGCAACAACATCCGCAGGTCTGGGGGGAGAGACCAGCCACTGGGTGAGGCCACCCAGCGCCCCCTACAGGCACCCTGGGGTCCACACACACCCCCAGCGCCCCCTACAGGCACCCCAGGATCCCCCCCATAGCACCCCCTACAGGCACCCTGGGGTCCACACACACCCCCAGCGCCCCCTACAGGCACCCCAGGATCCCCCCCACAGCACCCCCTACAGGCACCCTGGGGTCCACACACACCCCCAGCGCCCCCTACAGGCACCCCAGGATCCCCCCCACAGCACCCCCTACAGGCACCCTGGGTTCCCCCCACACACACACAGTGCCCCCTACAGGCATCCCAGGTTCCCCCCCCACAGCACCCCCTACAGGCACCTTGGGTTCCCTCCCCCACACAGAGCCCCCTACAGGCACTCTGGATTCTCCCCCCCCCACAGTGTCCCCTACAGGCACCCCGGATTCCCCCCTCACAGCACTCCCTAGAGGTACTCTGGGGTCCCCACACATACACAGCGCCCCGTACAGGCACCCTGGGGTCCACACACACACCCAGCGCCCCTTACAGGCACCCCGGGGTCCCCACACACAAACACAGTGCCCCCTACAGGCACCCCAGAATATACCCCCCCACACAGTGCCCCCTATAGGCACTCTGGGATTCACACACAAAGACACACACACAGCACCCCATATAGGTGTGACGAGGTGGGACTGTTCTTAATGTTTCCTCTGAATAGTGTGGGGGTGCCTCAGTTTCCCCTAGGCAGTTCTTAAGTATCTAGGGGGTGGGGTAAGGGTGTATGATCATTGCAGAGCCCTAGAGGGCAGGTGTGTGCAGGAGTCTGGACACAGAGAATGGCCGACACCCTGTTTCCTGGCAACTGATGGCCTGGGCCCTTCCCCCCCTGCAAGGTGAGAGCTAAAGGGTTGGAGAACAAAGGAATCAGGTGACCACCTGACCCGGGAAAGGAACAAAGCCCAGAGGAGGAGGGGCTGGAGGGGGTTTTCAGTTTGGGGCTGGCTGGGACATGGAGTGAAGTGCAGACGTGGTTGTCTGGCTCACTGCCCCCCAAAATGGACCCAGCTGAGGGGTCTCGTTCTCTGCACCTACAAGCTCTGTTTTAGACCATGTTCCTGTCGTCTAATAAACCTTCTGTTTTACTGGCTGGCTGAGAGTCACGTCTGACTGCGAAGTTGGGGGGCAGGACCCTCTGGCTTCCCCAGGAGCCCCGCCTGAGCGGACTCGCTGGGGGAAGCGCACGGAGAGGCAGAGGATGCTGAATGCTCCGAGGTCAGACCCAGGAAGGTGGAAGCTGTGTGAGCTGCGTGTCCTGAAGACAGGCTGCTCACAGAAAGGCGACTGCCCCAGAGTCCTGCCTGGCTTCATGGGGAGCAGTTCCAGAGCATCGCCCAGGGACTCCGTGACAATAGGCACCCCCGGAATTCACCCCCCCCACACACACACAGCGCCCCCTAAGGCACCCCCGGAATTCACCCCCCCACATACACACAGCGCCCCCTACGGGCACCCCAGGATCCCCCGCCAAACACAGACAGTGCCCCCTACAGGCACCCCGGGATTCACACACCCCCACACAGCACCCCCTATAGGCACCCCAGGATCTGCCCCCCCCACACAGCACCCCCTGCAGGCTCCATGGTATTCACATACTCACAGTGCCCCCTATAGGCACCCCAGGACCCCACACACACACAGACCCTGGCAGGGGAGGACTGACCCTGAGCCCCCCACCCCAGGACCCCACACTCCCTGAGCCCATCACCTGTTACGAGCCGTGCAGCTCCAGGGCTCAGCGGGGCGCTGTCCTCCTCCGTGTTCTCATAACACTCGCTGCCTGCCAACACAGGGGGCAGGTCCCTGTCAGCAGCAGCCCCTGCCTGCTGCCCTCTGATGGGCTTCTGGGGCTGGGACACCCTACCGGGGGCAAGCCTCTGGATGGCCTGGAGTTACCAGGGATCCTGTTACCTAAGGCCATCGGCCAGTGTCACCAGGGGAGCCGTTACCAGGGTGATGAACAGGTTGCCAGGGGTGTTGTTACCAGGGTGATACTCTGGACCCTGGGAAACCATTGCCCTAGGTGTGCAGATCCCCGCCCACTCCCAATCCCCAGGGTGAGGGGCCCCTCCTGCCCTGGGGCATGCCTGGGAGTGGGGATGTGTCCTCCTGGTAGCCCCCCGCCAGCACCCCACACTGTTACCTTCAGAGACCTGGTCTTCGGCCCCGGGGCCCTGGCGAGCATTCGTGTAGTGGGAAGCATCTGGGGACAGGGAGGGGGGGGCAATAAATGAGAGATACGGGGGGGGAAGCTGTGGGGCTGGGGGTGCAGGGCAGGGTGCTCTGTCAGCCCAGGGGAGACCCCCAGAAACTCCACACTCAGCCCTGCTCCCTGCCACACCACAGCCCCACCTCCCTGCCCCCACCCCTTTCCCCACCCATGACCCCGCTCTCAGCCCTGCCCCCCCATTCCCCACCCAGCACTCCGCTCTCAGCTCTGCCCCCCCCATTCCCCAGCCAGGACCCCGCTCTCAGCCCTGCCCCCTCATTCCCCACCCAGGACCCCACTCTCAGATCTGCCCACCCCCCATTCCCCAGCCAGGACCCTGCTCTCAGCCCTACCCCCCATCCAAGTGCCCCCGTTACCTGAAGCCCAGTTGCCTCCTGCTCTGTTCTGCTCCAGACTGTTCTCGTAGCAGGCACCGTCTGGGGGAAGGACGGGAGGGCGTCAGGGGAGCGGATGTCCCTAAACAGGCCCTGGGCTTCGCCCCCTTTGGAGACCGCAGCCCCCAGTGTAGACTAGGGCCAGAAAGGCTGAGGAAGCGGGGAATGGGACCCAGGGCCTTTCTCTTCTAGGGGGCACTGGCTCCCATCCAGCCCCAGGGCGGGGGGGCGGGGCATGGGATATGGGGCCTTTCCTCTCTAGGGGGCGCTGGCTCCCATCCAGCCCCATTGCAGGGGCGCGGGGCATGGGACACAGGGTCATTCCCCTCTAGGGGGCGCCAGCTCCCATCCAGCCCCATGGCAGGGCATGGGACACGGGTCATTCCCCTTTAGGGGCGCTGGCTCCCATCCAGCCCCATCGCAGGGCATGGGACACAGGGTCATTCCCCTTTAGGGGCGCCGGCTCCCATCTGGCCCCCGGGCAGGGACTGGCTGGCTCCGGGGAGTCAGTCCCGTCTCACCCCAGGGCAGTGGGTGGTGTAGGGTGAGGGGGCCGGGGGTGGTTTTGCGGGGGCTGTTACCGCTGGACCCCTTGTCCCCCATGCACAGTTTCATGTCCCCGTTGGTGTTTTCATAGCCATCACCATCTGGAGCCGGGAGAGAAAAGCAGAGCAGGTGACCCCAAACCAGTTGCCTGGCAGCCCAGCCCCTTCCATCACCCCCTCCCCATGCCCCCCATCCTGTCCCCTCCCAGAGCCCCTCCCCACCCCATCACTGTCCTGTCATGCCCCAACCCCCTCTCTAACTCCAGCTCCCCGCCTTCTCTGCCCCCCACTCACCCTCGGCTGCTGGTTCTTCCTCACTGTCCGGGTGCTCGTACTCCTCCTCGTCTGGGGGGAGAGGGGGTGTCAATGTGGGTCTTGCGGCCCCCAGTCCCCTTTACTCTGGCCCCTCCCTGTGCTGAGCTGCCATCTCTTGCTCCATAGGGCCCCCTGGGGAGGCAAGGATACCCCTCCCCCATCTTCCTGCTTGTGGCTGGGCTCCCATCACCGCCCCCTTTCTCCCACTGTGTGCCCCTGCCCCCTCTGTACCCCTCACCCCATCCCTCATCTGGCTGTATCCCTCTCACACCCTGTGACATTCTATACCTTGGGGGAGCATCCTGTAACCCCCATACTCCTCATTTTTATATAATTGTGATCCTACATAGAAGGCAGGCCTGGTAAGGTATCAGTTGCCACATCTGGCTGCATTGACCCCCTTGTCCCCGTTCCCACCCAGGCCAGCTGGTGTGACTCCCCCTACTCATGCCGCCCTTCCCTCACTGTGCATCTTCTGGGGCCCTGCTCTGACCCTGCCCCCTGTTCCCAGATCAGGGGAAAGGTTATGATCTGCTGAAAGTCATTTCTCTATCCATAGATGTGTGTCATTAATGCAGTTATGAGATTGTGTGGTACGGTTGTCACTGAAATATGCTGTAAGTTGGGGAATCAGCCAGATATTAGCTCCCCCTGAGGTAACAACAAGGAAGGTAACCAGCGCCCTGGTGGGGTGTCAAACAACCACCAACAGCCATTGTCCAGCCAGGGAGCTGGGATGCAGTGACTCGCCTACATGAGGCCACACCAGGGGGATTGCTCAACCTGGCCTGGAGACTCAGCAATGCCCCCAGACATGCCTGGACTTGTGTTTCCCAAGCACATGGACTGAGGGTATAAAACAGACACAGGGGCCCCATGCTGGGCCTTCCTCCTTCCCCCACCTACGCTGCAACCAACAAGGACACTATGAAGACTCCAACTGAGGGGACTGGCCCAGATTTCAAGGGTGAAATCTGTATACTAGGAACCGCAATATCCAGTGGGGTGAGAAAAACTGCTTAATCTAGATGTTGCCCCGTCTAATAGGTTTGAGAGTTTAGACTGCATGCTGATATTTTATTTCTTTTGGTAACTAACTCTGGCTTTTTATCTTTCACATAATATCACCTAAAATCTGTCTTTTATAGTCAATACGTTTGTTTTACTGTTTATCTTCACCAGGGAGTTTGTATGAAGCGTGTGGCAAATTGCTCAGGTTTGCAAAGGCTGGTGTAGATCCGCTTTCCATTGCTGAAGTGGTGAACCAATTAATAAATCTGCATTGCTCATCCTGAGCAGTGCAAGACGGCATATTCCTGAGGTACAGTGCTGTGAGCTGGGGGGACTTGACTTTCTCTGCGTGAGTCACGAGTGGCCCTGGGAGCTTTCACGCAATCCAGCTGGGCGTTGGGATTCCACATGCGGTTGTGCTGAGTGATCACAGCCTGGAGGGGTTTGCTGCTGGTCACTAGCAGGGCATTGTGAGAGACAGCCCAGGCTGGAGAGAGTTCAGGGGGCACAGCGGTCCCATGGTCCCAGGCTGCACCCCGGGGATCCCGTCACACATCCCACCCCAATATGTGCCCCCCATCACTCCCATCCTCCCAGTCTGTGCCCCGGCCCCCTTTCTGCACCCTACTCCTGCGGTGCTTGGAAAGCCATGGAGGGGGGCTGGGTTGGGGTCACCTCGGGGGGGGTGTCACTCACCCTCTGACACAGCAGCACTGATGGGCCCCTCTGCAGGCAGTGGCCTCCCCTGCCCTCTTGCACCCAGTGCCACGATCTCATAGGGCACTGCATCCGTCTGCCCCACACCTGGGAACAGGGGGCAGGGTCAGAGCAGGGCCCCAGAAGATGCACAGTGAGGGAAGGGCGGCATGGGTAGGGGGAGTCACACCAGCTGGCCTGGGTGGGAACGGGGACAAGGGGGTCAATGCAGCCAGATGTGGCAACTGGCCATCCCTGGGGGTCAAGCCCCACAAGCCCTGGAGCTGGAAAGAGGCACCAGTACGCCCCTCCCTAGGCCGGCTGTGGGGACGCAGCCCCCTGGGTGACTGGAGGGAGGGTACACAAAGCGAGGGGGGCTCTGCATTAAGACAATGCCTATGATCCAATCGCATGCTTCAGGGCTGTGGCCTGTCACCTGCAGGGTCAGGAAGGAACTTGCCCCCCTTTGGCTGGCTGGATTCTCAGTTTTATTTTCCCCTTCCTCTGAAGCACCAGGGACAGCCCCACTGGGGAGGGGACACTGGGCGGGCAGGCTCTGAGGTGGGTCAGAGAACCCTCCCGACACACTTGGCCGGTGGAGCTGGCTCCCATGTGCAGAGCCAAGCTTGTGGCCCTTTGCAGAGTCAGGAAGGATTCTTTCCCCAGGTCAGACTGGCTGGGACAGAGGGGGACCCGTGGGGTGCTGCAGGCATTGGGGGCACCCCAGGCTCCCACATTCCCTGCCTGGGGCCACAACAGCTCAGCCGCCTTGGGACTAAACCACTTCAGTGCAACTGGTACATATGGGGGGGGGGGGTTACAATGGGCTGTCATACGCAGGGGGTCAGGCTGATCCAAAAGCCGCTTTGGGGCTTGATCGCTTTGAAAATATGGGGGGGGCACTCACCTGCGGGGCAGGGTGTTCCTGTAGAGGGTGGAGGAGCAGAGAGGAAATGGGGTGTGGGGGGCATTCACCAGCTGTGTTTGTAGGGGCTGACTGTTTTTGTGGGAGGCAGGGTGTGTGTTGGGGGGCAAAAGGAGTAGTGGGGATGTTGGGGGACCCAGCAGAGGCAGGGGCCACTCACTGGGCGTATCTGCAGGGAGCAGGACATTCTCATAGGGGGAGTAGGGTAGGGGGTGCTGGGGAGAAGGGAAGCAGTAGGGGAGTTGGGGGGTGGGGACACTCTGGCGGTGCCTACAGGGGGCAGGACGTTCCTGTGGGGGGCAGGGGCTGGGGGTGCTGGGTAGAAGGTGTTGGGGGGCAGTAGCTGTTGGGGGGCAGGGGCTGGGGGTTCTGGGTAGAAGGTGTTGGGGGGCAGGGGGCACTCACCAGCAGTGTCTGCAAGGGGCAGGACATTCCCATAAGGCGTGTGAGCCCCGTTCCCAGTCACCTTGAAAAACCTGGAAATGGAGGAATCATGACCGGGAAATCAGAATCACAAACTCCACACACGCACCCCCGCCACCGCCAGGCAGAAACTCCGCCCCCCCGCCCCTCCCAGAGACACCCCACAGGCACCGCGTGGGTCAGAGACATCCTGCGCCCGTCTGCCAGACACCCCAGGGCATCCCCCACACCCAGAGACCCTCCTGCTTCCAGCAGCCCCCTTCCCACAGCCCACACAGACCCCTCTTCCGGATCCCAGAGACGCCCTCATCCTGCCCGGGGCACAGACCCTTCCTTCCCACCCTGGGGTAGCAGGTTCTCCCCCAGCCCAGGTCACCTCCTGGCAGGATCCATCAGGCATTTCTTCCTCCTCCTGGTCTGCAGGGCTGGAACCAGACAGCACAGGGCTGTAAGGGGGGCACAGGGGAGCCAGCCCCCCTGGCCCCCAGACCTCCCCCAATGCTCCCAGCACCCAGTGCCCCTCCCCCACCCAGCCACCTCACTCAGCACCCCTCCCCCCGACCAGCCACTCGCCAAAACCTCCACACCCCACGCAGCACCCTCCTGCACCCAGCCAGCCCCCCTCCAGCACCCAGCACCCCTTCCCCCACCCAGCACTTCCCACCCCACTCAGCACCTGTTCCGCTCTCCCCCCACCCCCCTGACCTCTGCTCCCTATGGCCAGGGTCATCACCCCAGGACTGAAGGTGCCGTTTTGGGGGAGACGTGCCCCCCACAGTGTGGACCCCTCTCACCGGAGCCCTGAGGACTGAGCCCAGTCGCACCCACCCACCCCACAGCACAAAGCAAAGCCCGGGGCCGATTGGCGGGCTGAGGGGCAGGGCTACAAGGGGGGCCTGAGATGTGGGGCAGGGACTGGGGGCGTCCCGGATCCCAACTCACCTCGGCGGATCTGGTAGTATCCAAACAGGGAGGCCAGGCCAACAGCAACGTATCCAAGTCCCGCAGCCCCCACGATCCAGGGCTGCCACCCTCCTGGACAGAGACATTGTGACGGGCCTGGCCTCACCCCCCCTGCATGTGCCCCCCATGTCCCCCTGTGACGAAGTGGGACTGTTCTTAATGTTTCCTCTGAATAGTGTGGGGGTGCCTCAGTTTCCACTAGGCAGTTCTTAAGTCTCTAGGGGGTGGGGTAAGGGTGTATGATCATTGCAGAGCCCTAGAGGGCAGGTGTGTGCAGGGGTCTGGACACAGAGAATGGCCGACACCCTGTTTCCTGGCCACGGATGGCCTGGGCCTTCCCCCCCTGCAAGGTGAGAGCTAAAGGGCTGGAGAACAAAGGAATCCGGTGACCTCCTGGCCCGGGAAAGGAACAAAGCCCAGAGGAGGAGGGGCTGGAGGGAGTTTCAGTTTGGGGCTGGCTGGGACATGGAGTGAAGGGCAGACATGGTTGTCTGGCTCACTGCCCCCCAAAATGGACCCGGCTGAGGGGTCCTGTTCTCTGCACCTACAAGCTCTGTTTTAGACCATGTTCCTGTCGTCTAATAAACCTCTGTTTTACTGGCTGGCTGAGAGTCCCGTCTGACTGCGAAGTTGGGGGGCAGAACCCTCTGGCTTCCCCAGGACCCCGCCTGGGCGGACTCGCTGGGGGAAGTGCACGGAGGGGCAGAGGAGGCTGAATGCTCCGAGGTCAGACCCAGGAAGGTGGAAGCTGGGTGAGCTGTGTGTCCAGAAGACAGGCTGCTCACAGAAAGGCGACTGCCCCAGAGTCCTGCCTGGCTTCATGGGGAGCAGTTCCAGAGCATCGCCCGGGGACTCCGTAACACCCCCCGCTACTGCCCCCCTGTACCCACGCCCACTAGTTCCCCCACCCCTTGGGCAGAGCCATCATCACCCTCCTGCCCCATAACCCACCCTACTCCCCATGGTCACTCTGCCCCCTACCTGTGTGGCCCATGACCCCCACATCACTCTGCCCCCTACCTGTGTGGGCCGTGACCTCCAGCTCCACAGCGTGGCTGTGGTTGCCCCGGACACAGCGGTAGGTCCCGGCCTGGTCGAGCGTCACGGCCGGCAGCACCAGGGCTGGGCCAGTGCCCAGGGAGAGCTGAAACATGTAGGCTCCGTAGCGCCGAGCCGCCAGCTCCACCAGCTGCTTCCACGAGACCCCCGGGCCCAGCCGCTTCCAGGCCAAGGAGCCTTGGACCCAGGCGTCTGGCATGGAGCCATTGCAGGGGAGCCAGGCCGTGTCCCCAGCCAGCACCGAGAATGTCAGCTCCCCTGCGGGGGACAGGGACAGTCAGGGGTGGGACGGGAAAGATCTGGGGAGTTGTAGGGCAGGGAGGCAGGAGCAGAGGGCAGGAGGCAATCGGGGTGCCGGGGTATCAGCAGGAACTAGGGTTGCCAGGCATCCAGTTTTCGACTGGACAAAAAGGGACCCCGGCAGCTCCGGTCAGCACCACTGATCTGGCCATTAACAGTCCGGTTGGCGTGGGGCTGGCAGGCCCCGTGCCCGGCTTCATGCAGCTCCCGGGAAGCGGTAACATGTCCCTCGGCTCCTAGGTGAAGGGATAGCCAAGGGGGCTCCGCGCACTGCCTCCACCCCGAGCGCCGGCTCTGCAGCTCCCATTGGCCAGGAACTGCGGCCAATGGGAGCTGTGGGGACGGTGCCTGTGGGCGCGGGCAGCACGCAGGCCCCCTGTCCCCTACGCCTAGGAGCCAGAGGAACATGCTGAGGTCAGCACCACCCCGAGCCTGCACCCTGACCCCCGTCCTGTGCTCTAACCCCCTGCCCCAGCCCTGAGCCCCCTCCCGCACCCAAACTCCCTCCCAGAGCCCACACCCCACACCCCCTCCCGCACTCTGAACCCCTCAGCCCCAGACCGAAGCCCCCCTCCTGCAGCCCAAACCCCTCATCCCCAGCCCCAGCTGGAGCTCTCACCCCCTCCCGCACCCCAACCCCCTGCCCCAGCCCAGTGAAAATGAGCTAGTGAGCGAGGATGGGGGAGAGCGAGCGACCGAGGGAGGGGGGAAGGAGTGAGTCTCAGAGAAGGGGCAGGGGGCGGGACAAGGGTGTTCAGTTTTCTGCAATCAGAAAGTTGGTAACTCTAGCAGGGGGCACAGCAGGGTCCCTCACCTCCCAGGTGCAGGTGCACGGTCCAGCTCTGGTTCCTGGCCCGGCACCAGTACCGCCCAGCGTCCCCTGATTCCAGCCCCTTGATGCGCAGGGTGTTGCCGTTGGGCCAGTGCCGTGGGCCAGCGCGGTCAAACTGGTGGGTCCTGTTGTCTGTATCCCTGAACCAGTCCACAGCGGGGGTCTCGCGGGCATTTCCCGCAGCGCAGGGGAGCACGACCTGCCCCCCCTGGGTCCCAGAGATGTAGAGCTCCCCTGGCAGGGATGAGAGCAGGCTCAGACCACAGCCCAGCCCCCTGTCCACCCCAGTCTCTGCTCTCTGGATCAGCTCCCAGGTCTCCTGCCACCTGCCCCCCAAATCAGCCCTCCTACCCCCACTGCCTGCCCCCAAATCAGCCCCCCACTGCCTTCCCCCTTATAACCTCCAAACACCTGTCCACCAGATCAGGCCTCCTCCCCGCACCACCTGCCCCCCTGGGTGAGCCCCCAGGCCTCCCGTTGTCTCCAAAGTCAGCCCCCTGCTGCCTTTCCCACGGGTCAGTCACCCTCCCCACACCGCCTCAACCCCGGATCAGCCCCTCTCCCCTCACCACCTTCCCCCCTGGATCAGCTCCCAGGACCCCCACTGCCTGCTTGTGATGAAGTGGGGGGGTTTCTTAGTGTTTTGCATGAACAGTGTGTGCCTCAGTTTCCCTGTGTGCTGCATGTTTAATGAGGTGGTGGGAGAGGGTTTGTTGTTACAGAGGACCAGGTGTGATCTTGCCTAGCAGTTGGGACCCCAGACAGCAGCCTAGAGATGGGGGACCCTAGCAACCAATGACCTGGTGACTAGGAGGCCCACCCCAGCTTGGCAGTCAGCCAGTTCTGGCCAGTGGGAGGACAATGGGCTGAGGAGAGAGGACCCTGGTGACCTGAACAACCAGTTCCAGCCAGAGGGGAACAGAGGACGGAGAAGAGAGGGCCCCAGTGACCTGTTTACCTGAGACCGAACACAAAGGACAGAGGAGGGGCCGAGAGGGGAGTGGATATAGGACGCTGGGCTGGAAGGAGGGGGCTGCTGGACTCAGGAGAGAGAGAACAACCAGAGCCCACCTAGATGCAGGACAGACCTAGACATAAGGTGCTGAGACTGGCCAGGCCCGAGGGCCCTGAGACCTGCCTGTGCTGGGTTCAGATGCTCAATAAACCCTCCTGTGTTACGCTGGCTGAGAGTCACTGGAGGCTGCAGATCAGGGGGCATCGCTCCCTCTCGGCATGTGGGTCCTGGGGGTCCAGAGCGAGGGGACTCCCTGAGGGGCCCACGGCAGAGACAGGCATGCTAAGGCTCAGAGAGGTGTGGTTCCAGGAGGCGGAGGGGCTTAACCCCCGAGAGAGAGTGGACCCCCAAAGAGGGCTGTCTCACTGAAGGGGGTTCTCCCCAGGGACTGCACGGGGCCAAGAGTAGGCACGACCTGTGAGTCCGTGACAACGTGGTAGCAGAGGATGGTTGGCGGATGCACCCTACAGACAATTGGCTGCGAGCGCAGGTGCTTTGCAGTGAGTGGCTGCCAGCGATAAAACTAGGGAGTTGAAGGAACCAGCGAGGAAAGGGTCTAGAACCAGCTCTGTACGAGGGACCTGGCATGGCTGGGAGAGAGGGAGAGAGGGCTGAGCGTGGGGAGGCTCACCCAGAAGCAGCTGATTGCCTGGCTGGGAGAGAGTGAGCGGTTCGAGGAGCAAGTTCCAGTTCCAGCGGGCTTTCGGGATGCCCGGAGAGCCTGGGAGTAGCAGGGGGCAGTCGGAGTAGCAGCAGGGGGCCAGACCCAGTTCCCCAGCCAGGAGGGGGGCTTCCCAACCTGGGTTCCCCCCAGTGGATGTGAAGAGATGGAAACTGGAGCTGAGAGGGCAGGAGCTGGAGCTGGAGGAGCAGAGGTTATAGCTGACAGCTCGGAGCAGTGAAAACATGAGTTGGAGGAGAGGCGGGCCAAGAGGACCTGCCAGGGGGTAAGGAAGCTTAGATTCCAAAGTGTGACCCGGTGTAATGGGGGGGCGGGAGATATCGGTTCCTCCCTCACTGCCGGTGAGGACGTTTGTGATTTGAATCCGGCTGACCAGGCGGGTGGGCACGGCTGTCTAACCCCCTGCGATGGGGTGGACAAGGCCCAACAGCTCCCTGCTGGAGGCCTCAGGATTCTGCCTCACCCATCCCACGAAAGGCGCAGTGGAGAGGTCCTCCAAGAGGCTTAGCGCGGTGAGGACGCAATTAATCAGAGGGGCTGCTGGAACGGCCAATCCAGGGCCAGGAGGGCCCTATAAAAGGAGCTGCAGAACAGTGCAGTCATTAGTTGCTGGGTGGCGCTGGAGAAGAAGGACTGTGTGCCTGGCTGGACGAGCAGCAGGACCAAAGACAGTCTGCTGGCAGGGACCTGGGGGGAGTGAGAGGCTCCTGGCTGGAGGCTAGGACTGAGCTGAAAACAGTTTGCTAGCAGGGACCAGGGGAGCAATGAAGAAGCTCCTGGCTGGCTGCGGGAACTGAGTAAGAACTGAGCCTGGGGAGGGCTGCAGGAAGATAGTATCTCCAGGGAAGAAGCCCTGGGGATGTGGCCCCATACCAGCGCTGGACTACTTAAAATCCAAAGCCCAGGGAGGGCTACAGAGTCACCACCAGAGTGGCACTAGATACAGTCCACTGGGACCTATACACCGGCAGGGGTCTGTTCTGATTCACATGCAGACAGTGTGTGACTCGGCCGGAGAGCTGAGTCGCTGAAAAAATCATCTGAGAACCACCGAAAGGGGTCACCAGAACTAAAGAACGCAGGCATGCCCAACCAGAGGGGGCGCTCGCAAGAGGTGCGTGCTGACCCCGTTACACCCCCTTGCTTGGCCTCAAGGCGATAGAAGCGTTCAGTCAAATGGCTGGTGTAGGGACTGGGGACGATGAACGGTTCAAACAGGCTTTGCTGCTTAAGTTTGAGTGGACCACTGAGGCAGATAGGAAAAGATTCAAGGGTGTACGAGAAACTCCAGGTGTCTCATACAAGGAGGTCACCACCTTGCTGGGGGAATATCTCTGCAAGGGGGAAAAGGGTGCAGGGCCACCCCTGCAGAAGATGGGTATAATCGGGTGGGATTGGAGCAGCTGTAGGACGTCTGTCCTCAAAGCCCAAAGACCTGAGAAGTGCAGGTACTCTAGCAGATAAGTGTATGGGCAGCAGAGGGGGGAAGGAACCCACATTGGTGACTCGGAAGGGGAGTCACACAGAGACCTCTCAGAGGTGGGACTCCACCCCAAGCTTGTCCACCCCAATGCAGGGCTGCCCACTAATGCTGAAGAAGGCAGACTCCCTCCATGGGTCCCAAGAGACCTGAGCTGTAATTATTGTGCTGCAAAAAGACACCAGGTGGTGCAATACCCAAAGATAAAGAAAGTCTTGGCCCAAGAGACCCGCGAAGGGCTAACGTGGTGAAGGGAGGACAGCCTGTAATGCAGGCTCAGAGAGTCAGCTGTGTCTATCCCAACCAGCCAGCTTCTGGGGCAGGGGAGGGGAGGAGGCAGACGGGCTTCTACTCCGAGCCCAGCAGATACCTGAGCCCAGGGGTGCACAAGAAGACATCTTGGCTCCCCAGTGGGAGCGGAAGGTGGGGGTCAATGGGGAGCATTCATGGGATGGAGAGATTCTGGGACCAAGAGACTCCACTGGCAGCCAAGGGGCTGTGTAATTTGGGGGGAAGGCTCCCCAGCTGAAGCCATTCACCTGCCGATAGCTCAGATCCCGTGCAGACACAGGAAGGCTTGGAGGGGGTCGGGGGGACTGGTAGCTGGGGTCCTTCAGCACATCAGCTTTGATGTACTCTTGGGAAGTGACTGTGTCTCTGAGACAGGATCTGGACCAGGTGTCTGTAACCCCAGAAGAGTAAAGCGAGAGAGCCCGGATCTCGCTCCTCCAGACAGGGGCCAGGAGAGGGCTCAGTCCGCAGTGAAGCACAGGGCAGAGCCCAGTGGGCAGTCGCCACCTCGTCCCCATCAAAGTAGATGGGAGGGAGGTCTGGGGGCAGTGGGGTCCAGGCGCTGAGGTGATGCAGGCACAGCCGATGTGGTGGGCCCGGATGAGGTAGTGCCCAGTGCAAACCTAACCCTGAGGGGGGTCGTTGGACCCTCCAGGTTAAGGTGCCTGTAACAAGGGTACATCTAAAATGGGGGGCCCCAAAGAGGTTGGGGTGCCCAATCCACTTCCAGAGGCGGTGCTGATGGGGGGATGGGTCGGAGACCTGGTCTGACACCAGCAAACTACCTATCAGGGGAGGTAACACCTCCAACAGGGGTGTGAGTTACCAGGGACAGGGCTTAACAGGGCTGAGACCAAGGCTTTGTCCCCTGGTGGGGAAACAGACACAGTAACGGGGGCTGGGCCCCAACCCCACCAGCTGAATTCCAGACCTAGCAGCAGAAGGGTCCTGCCCAGAAGAAGCTGAGAGCAACGGTGTTGCAAGATCCTGGGGGAGGATCGCAGAGAAAGATTCATGTGAGAGAAGGGACCCGGTACCGGGAAAGGGCTTCCAGAGGGAAAACAAAACTTTGGGGGATCAGGAGGCAGCTGGTGGTCCACCAGCAGTATCTCCGGTGGTTGTACCTGGCTGTGAGGTACCTCTCTCTAGAGATCAGGGGGGCCAGCACACTGGGCGAAGGCTGCTGCACAACTTTTACAACCCAAGAAATGCACAGGGGTCCACCCTTTCAAGTTGGTGTCTGGAAAGATAGTGAGGGGTTCCCAGAGCTTGATGAGGGACAACTGGGAGGGGAAGACGAAAGGAAAATTCTGCAGAAGGCTCACGAAGCTCATGGATTTGGCCGGGGAGAATCTAGCCAGGGCCCAAGGGAAGCAGTGGGGCTGGTGCGACAGTGTGCTGGGTCCTATGGCACCTGGCGGTGGGATGGGGTTTGTTGTTGCAGGGGACCAAGTGTGACCTTACCTTCCTGCCAGGACCCCGGACAATAGCCTGGAGATGGGGGAGGCCTGGAAATGTGGGACCCTAGCAGACTGGTGACCAAGATGCTCAGCCCACCTTGGAAGGCAGCTGGTTCTGGCCATGGGAGGACAATGGGCTGCGAAGAGAGGACCCCAGTGACCTGACCAACCGGTTCCAGCCAGAAGGGAACAAAGGACAGAAGAGAGAGGGACCCAGCAACCTGTTTACCTGGTGTGATGAAGTGGGGCTGTTCTTAATGTTTCCTCTGAATATTGTGGGGGTACCTCAGTTTCCCCTAGGCAGTTCTTAAGTATCTAGGGGGTGGGATAAGGGCGTATGATCGTTGCAGAGCCCTAGAGGGCAGGTGTGTGCAGGGGTCTGGACACAGACACCCTCTTTCCTGGCAGCTGATGGCCTGGGCCCTTCCCCCCTGCAAGGTGAGAGCTAAAGGGTGGGAGAACAAAGGAATCTGGTGCCCTCCTGGCCCGGGAAATGGACAAAGCGCAGAGGAGGAGGGGCTGGACGGAGTTTCAGTCTGGGGCTGGGTGGTCGAATGCAGGGAACCCCAGGGCTGGGGTCTGAGCTCCCTGCCCCCCAGAAGGACTTGACTGAGGGGTCCTGGGTGTACCCACAAGCTGTTTTAGACTGTGTTGCTATTGTCCAATAAACCTTCTGTTTTACTGGCTGGCTGAGAGTTACGGTGAATCCCAGGAAGAGGGGTGCAGGCCCCGGACTCCCTCACACTCTGTGACACCTGGGACCGAAGACAAAGGTCGAGGAGGGGCCAAGGGGGGAGATGATCTTGGGGGCTCAGCTGGAAGGAGGGGGCAGCTGTACTGGAGAGGGAGAGCAGTCAGAGCCCACCTGGATGGAGCAGAGACCTAGATGTACAGTGCTGAGGGAGGCCAGGCCTGAGGGGCCGGAGAGTTTCCTGTGCTGGGTTTGGACGCTCAATAAACCTCCTGTGTTACACTGGCTGAGTCACTGCAGGCTAGAGATCAGGGGGCATCGCTCCCTCTGGGGGTGGGGCCCCGGGGGGTCCCGAGCGAGTGGACTCCCCGAGGGGCCCAGGGCAGAGACAGGTGTGCTTAAAGCTCAGAGATGCAGTTCCAGGAGGCAGCGGGGGCAGAGGGCCTATCCCCGAGAGAGAGTGCAACCTTCATGGGGGGCTGTCACACCGAAGGGGGGTTCCTCCCAGGGCCGTACAGAGCTGAGAACTTTGAATCCCTGACACTGCCCCCCTGGATCTGCCCCCCTCCCCTCACTGGATCAGCCCCCTAACATTCCCCAAAACACTATCACCCTCCTGGACCAGCCTCCCACATCTGCACTCTGCCTCCCACCCCACTGCCTGCCATTGCTTAGCCCCCTGGGCCAGGCCAGCCCCACCCCTTCAGTGCCTGCCCTCCACTGCTGCCTGCCCCCCAACTCCCCATCCCGCCCTCCAACCACCACCTTCCCCCCAGTCATCTCCTCCATCCAGACCTTGCCCCACGGCCCTGCCCCCCACATCAGCCCTTTGATCCTCCCGGACTCACGGCTCCCTGGCACATTGAGCAGCACGTTTCCCCCGCTGTCCCCGTCCCACTCGCAGCTGTAGACGCCTGCGTCTGAGGTGGAGACATTGGGCAGCACCAGTGACCCCCAGACCCCGATGCCCATCCTGGTGCGGGGGGGCGGCTCCCCCAGGCTTGCGTTCAGGCTCAGCAGCTCCTGGCCCCACGGGCCCCTCCACAGCCAGGAGAGTGACAACTGAGTGGGGGGGTCCCCATACACAGCCCCGGACCCCCCACAGGGCAGGACTGCAGCCTTCAACTCTGGGGGGGAGGGGTGGAAGAAGAGACACATAAATGGGGAACCAGCCTCCTCCCCAGCCATGACCTCCCAGCCTCCCCCCTCAGTCACAGCCCCCCGCCTTTCCCCAGCCCTGCCGTGGCCTGATCCCGCAGAGCAGCCTCCGCACCACGACCCTACGATCCCAGCCCGGTCCAGCCACTGCCTGGCCCATCCTCCACCTGTCACAGCTCGCCGGCCTCTCCCACACGCCCCCTGGCTCCCCCAGCCCTGAGACATCACCTGGGCCCAGCCCTGGCCCAGACACTCCCCTGCTCCCCCTTTAGCCTCCTGCCAGTCCCCAGGGCCCAACCTTCCCCACATGCACCCTGGCTTCCCCCCAGGGTCTCCCTGGGCCACTGCTTCCCCCAGAACCTCCCACCTGTGGTGTTGACCCGTCTGGCCATTTCCCCCTGCCTCGGGGGGGCCCCGATCCTGGCCGCTACCACCCAGACCAGCAGCGTCAGCAGCAGGAGGCCGTGCAGCTCAGGCGCCATCCCCTGTGCCCAGTGCAATGGCCCCGCGGCGCCTGGCGAGGGGAGGGCCCCGGGGGTGGGCGGGCCCAGAGCTAGGGCTGCTATTTCCAGCAGGGCCTTGTGGTTGTGGCGGGCGGGGCCCTGGACCATGACATTCTCAGCAGAGGGTCCCAGGGGGTAGCCAGGGGCCCTGCAGCTGGTGGAGAAGGGTCATGGGGCTCTACAGCAGAAGGGTGCCAAGAGGGGGTGCACCCCATAGATTGGGGGTGAGTTCTCTGCTTGGAGGGACGAGGCCTGAACGCCCCTGGGATTTTCTGCCTGTGACAAGGCATCGACTGAAGGGGAAAGGAGATGGGGGCAGACCACATCCCCTGACCCCATCTCCCCCCCACACACATCCCCCAACTTGTGACCACCCACCCTATCTTGCTGCCCCACATCCTGTGTCCCTTCTCGTGGGTAGCTCCACCCCATCTTCCCTAGTGTGTCCCCTTCACCCCATGGAACCCCCACCTGTGTCCTTCCCACCCTGCATCCCCGCCATGCTCCCTGTCCGCCCCAGTGCAGGCCCTGTGTCTGCGAGTGTCTCTCTCTACCCGGCCTCCACATTTCCTGGTATGTCCCTGGGGGACTCTGGGTGGTGTAAACACCCTTGCAGGTGCACTAGGAGCACGGGGGCGGGGGGGGGAGATGGGACAGGGAGGGGGCTGCTTTCTGCCTGGGGGTCAGGCCTGATGGTCTCACCATGTCCCAAGTTATCCCTAAATCCTCAGCTCCTAGAGTCAGGGATTGGCAGGGGAATCCCAGCTCTCACTGGCATAGACAGGGCGTGTGTGTGTGTGTGCAGGTGGTGGTGGTGGGGGGCTGGAAATGATGCCGCTGAAGGTTCAGTGAGGCAGCGAATCCACATTGTTCATTCGTGTGTGTGTGTGGTGCAAGGAGTAAGAACAGCCTTTAGAGTAACAGCCGTCTTAGTCTGTATTCGCAAAAAGAAAAGGAGTACTTGTGGTACCTTAGAGACTAACTATCGGATGAAGTGAGCTGTAGCTCATGAAAGCTCATGCTCAAATAAATTGGTTAGTCTCTAAGGTGCCACAAGTACTCCTTTTCTTTTTAAGAACAGCCTGTGATTCCTAGGCCTGATCTGTGATTTTCAGGCCCAACCCCACAGAAGAGGGGAGAGATGCTAGTGTGTGTGTGTGGGGATGGACGGACGGGGGAGGTGGTTGCCAGGGTCCCTAAGGCAGTGGTTGTCAGAGGAACTTGGTTGCTGGGGGTGATTGTGGGGGGGTGGGGGGTGGGGGCGGTTGCCAAGAGGATGTGGTTGCTGGCAGTGAGTAGAAAGAGGAGCTCATCACCAAAGAGCGGTTGTGACAAAGTGGGTTTTTTCCTCCTTATTATGTTATATGTGAGCCTATGTGAGTCTCACTGTTTTGCATGAATACTGTGTGTGCCTCAGTTTCTCTGTGTACTGCACCAGTGCCTAGGTGGTGGGAATAAGGGTGTGTGACTTTTGCTGAGACCCTTGGGGCAGGTGAGGTGGCTCCAGCTGCCTGAACATAGGTGATGGACGGTGCCCTTCATAACCTGAGACCCAGGAGGGGGATGCAACCAGGTCACACTTTGCCCAGGAAGCGAGACAAAGACCAGAGGAGGGGCAATGGGGGTGTCAGAGGCCAGGCAGATGGAAGTCAGTCAGTCTCTGCTGGCTTGGGCCTCAGGGGGAGGGTCAGGACCCTGGCTCTGGGCTTCCTTCCCACTACAATGGACTTTACTGAATGTTCCTGATGTCTGTGCTAACAAGCTCTGTCCTATGCTGTGTTCCTGTCGACTAATAACCCGTCTGTGTCACACGCTGGCTCAGTGTCCCGATTGGCTGCAGAGTTGGAGTGCAGGGCTCTCTGGCTACCCCAGGGGTCCGGCCTGGGCAGACTCCCTGCGGGAAGCGCACTGTGTGGAAGAGGATGCTGAATGCTCTGAGGTCAGACCCAGGAAGCAGAAGCCATGTGGGCTTCTCGCCTTGGTGACTCCTGACTGGCTTCATTCGAAGTAGTTCCAGAGCACTGATCCAGTGACTCTGTACACAGTTGCCAGGGGGATGCAGTTGCCAAGGGCAGATGCCGGGGTGGTTACCAGAGAGATTTACAAAAAGAAAAGGGGTATGTGGTTGCTGGGGTTGGTAGCTAGGGAGAGGCAGTTGCCAGGGTGGTTGCCAGGGGAGATGCGGTTGCCAGGGTGGTAGCTAGGGAGAGGTGGTTGTTGGGGTGGTTGCCAGGGAGAGGAGATAGCCAGGGGTGGTCGCGGGGGGGTGCCATGGAGAGGGGGTTGCCAGGGAGAGGCCGTTGCAAGTGCTGGTTGCCAGGGGGCTGCGGTTGCCAGGTGGTTGCCAGGGCGAGGCTGTTGCCAGGACCGGTTGCCAGGGGCGATGCGGTTGCGGGGGGCGGGGTTGCCCGTAGGCCTGGGCTGGCGGCCCCGCAGACAGACCCCGCCCCGCCCCTTCGGGCCTCTCCGCTGCCTCCCGAGACCCCTCGGCCGGGCTCGGGCTTTCGGCTCCCTCCGGATCCGCTCGGCTCTTTCCGGAACCACCCGGCTGGCCCCGCCCCCCGCTGGCCCCGAACGCGGAAGTGCGGAGCCTGCGGCGGGGGGAGCCGCGAGCCGAGCATGGAGGGTGCGAGGCGGGGGGTGCCCCCGGGGGGAGGGGCTCAGGGTGCGGGGGGGGGGAGTGACCCCCGGGGGGGGGAGTGACCCCGGGGGGAGGGGCGCAGGGTGCGGAGGGGCTCTGGTGGGGGGGTGACCCCGGGGGGAGGGTCTCA
This sequence comes from Caretta caretta, assembly GCF_965140235.1. Classification (NCBI taxonomy): domain Eukaryota; kingdom Metazoa; phylum Chordata; order Testudines; family Cheloniidae; genus Caretta; species Caretta caretta. Next base: position 151,310 of record NC_134211.1, on the reverse strand, counting down.
GGGTACGGGGGGGGGTGACCCCGGGGGGAGGGGCGGAGGGGGAGTGACCCTGGGTGGAGGGGCTCAGGGTGCCCCCGGGGGGAGGGGCTCTGGTGGGGGAGTGCCCCCGGGGGGAGGGGCTCAGGGTGCGGGGGGGGGAGTGACCCCCGGGGGGAGGGGCTCTGGTGGGGGGGTGACCCCGGGGGGAGGGTCTCAGGGTACGGGGGGGGGAGTGACCCCGGGGGGAGGGGCGCAGGGTGCGGAGGGGCTCTGGTGGGGGGGTGACCCCGGGGGGAGGGTCTCAGGGTACGGGGGGGGAGTGACCCCGGGGGGAGGGGCGGAGGGGGAGTGACCCTGGGTGGAGGGGCTCAGGGTGCCCCCGGGGGGAGGGGCTCTGGTGGGGGAGTGCCCCCGGGGGGAGGGGCTCAGGGTACGGGGGGGGGAGTGACCCCGGGGGGAGGGGCGGAGGGGGGGTGACCCCGGGGGGAGGGGCGCAGGGTGCAGAGGTGAGGGGAGTGACCCTGGGTGGAGGGGCTCAGGGTGCCCCCGGGGGGAGGGGCTCAGGGTACGGGGGGGGGAGTGACCCTGGGGGGAGGGGCGGAGGGGGGGTGACCCCGGGGGGAGGGGCGCAGAGGTGAGGGGAGTGACCCCGGGGGGAGGGGCTCTGGTGGGGGGTGCCCCCGGGGGGAGGGGCTCAGGGTGCGGGGGGGGGGGGGAGTGACCCCTGAGGGAGGGGCTCTGGTGTCCCGGGTGGGGGGTTAGGGGGTGACCCCGGCAGGCTGGGTCTGTGACCCCCCCATCTCTGCCCCCAGAGCCGTGTGGGGCGGATGGGCTGGGGGGGGGGCCCCGCAGCCCTGCAGGAGCCCGGTCTGCCGGTGGCAGTGGTGGGCGCGGAGCCGGGCCCCGACCCCGGGGGAAGGATCCAGGCGCTGCGGGGGGAGCTGGCGGCCGCGCTGGCCGAGGTGGAGACGCTGCGAGCCGTGGCCACCGTGAGCGAGGGCACCAAGCAGGAGGCCGTGGCCACCGTGCGCCGCCACTGCCAGGAGGAGGTGGCCTCGCTGCAGGCCATCCTCAAAGGTGAGACCCCCCCCCCCGGCAACCCCCCCTGCTTCCCCCCCGCTGCCTCCCGTGCTTCCCCACTGCCCCATACACCCCCCGCTGCCCCCCCGTGCTTCCCCGCTGCCCCCCCGTGCTTCCCCGCTGCCCCATACACCCCCCGCTGCCCCCCCGTGCTTCCCCGCTGCCCCCCCGTGCTTCCCCGCTGCCCCATACACCCCCCGCTGCCCCCCCGTGCTTCCCCGCTGCCCCCCCGTGCTTCCCCGCTGCCCCCCCGTGCTTCCCCACTGCCCCATACACCTCCCGCTGCCCCCTGTGCTTCCCCATAGGCCCCATACACCCCCCACGCTACCCCACTTCCCCATAGCCCCCATACACACCGCCCCACGCAGCCCCCCCGTGCTTCCCCCCCACTGCCTCCCATGCTTCCCCACTGCCCCCTGTGCTTCCCCATAGCCCCCATACACACCGCCCCACGCAGCCCCCCGTGCTTCCCCACTGCCTCCCCGTGCTTCCCCACTGCCCCCATACACCCCCCGCTGCCCCACTTCCCCATAGCCCCCATACACACTGCCCCACGCAGCCCCCCGTGCTTCCCCATGGCCCCCCTGTGCTTCCCCACTGCCCCCATACACCCCCCACGCTACCCCACTTCCCCATAGCCCCCATAGACATCGCCCCGCCCAGCCCCCCCGTGTTTCCCCACGGCCTCCCCGTGCTTCCCCACTGCCCCCATACACCCCCCACGCTACCCCACTTCCCCATAGCCCCCATACACACCGCCCCACGCAGCCCCCCCGTGCTTCCCCCCCGCTGCCTCCCATGCTTCCCCATAGCCCCCATACACATCGCCCCACTCAGCCCCCCCTGCTTCCCCACTGCCCCCCGTGCTTCCCCACTGCCTCCATACACCCCCCGCTGTCCCCTGTGCTTCCCCACTGCCCCCATACACCCCCCACGCTACCCCACTTCCCCATAGCTCCCATACACACCGCCCCACGCAGCCCCCTATGCTACCCCACTGCCTCCATACAACCCCCTGCCAAGCCTACTGCCACTCCCCACACCCCGCCATACTCTTACAGCTGTCTTCAGATGCCCCCCGTCTCCGTACATCTACCATGGCCCCCAGCCACCTGGTACTGCCCCATATGCACCCCCGTGCGCCCGCCACAGCCCCATACGCACCCCTTTACGCCTGCTGCCATGGCTCCCAGCCACCTGCCACAGCCCCATACGTACCCTCATATGCCTGCCTCGGCCCCCAGCCACCTGGTACTGCCCCATACGCACCCCCGTAAGCCTCCCCCCCCCCCATGCCCTTCAAACTTCTACCACCATCCTCATATGCCCACTACCCCTTCCGCTGCCCCATACTCCTGCCGCCATCGGCCGCTGTATACACACCCCCGTATTCCTACTGCCTCCATACGCCTACCACGGCTCCCGTCTGCACCCCACATGCCTACCGCCATTCCACACGCCCTCCATACTCCTACCGCTGTGCCCAATCTGCCCACTTGCCCATCCCCCCACCTCCGTCCCCCACCTGCCACCAGCCCGATACAGACCCCCCATGCCCAGCCCCCTTACATCCCAGGATACCGCCCCACGCCCCGTCCTGTGTGCCCCACTTCCTCAGTGCCCGTCACTGGGGATGTATGTCAGATGAGCTGGATGCAAGCTGCCAATGTCCAGAGAAGCCAGACACCCCTCCACACTGCCCCTGTCTGTGAGTGTCTGTGCCAGGCTGGGCCTCTGCTCCCAGAGGTCCGGAGCGTTTGCTGGGTGGGACCCGGTGCTTCCTGTCGCCTCACTGTGCCCTCTGCTGCTTCCCCAGACACCATCAGCAGCTATGAGGCGCGCCTGGCGGCCCTGCAGCAGGAGCAGCATGGTGGCGGCTCATGGGGGGGCCGGGAGCTGAGCTGCCTGCAGCAACAGCGGGCACAGGGAAACCCCCTGGACTCGCTGGAGCGGCAGATGGAGAAGGTGAGGCAGTGGAGGATGGGCCCCTGGGGGTGAGGAGAGGGGCTGGGCCCTTGAGGGGTGTTGGGGACCCCAGGTTGATCTTCCGGCCCAGGAGAACTCTGAGGTGGTGCTAAGGGTGAGGGGTGGGTGGGTCCCTGGCTCAGGAGGACTCTGAGTGGCTGTGGGAGAAGGGTGGGGGACGCTGGGGGCTGGAGAAGGTAGATATGGGGTGCTTGGGTTGGGGGGCTGTGGGGTCCCTGGCTCTTTCCCTGCTCCCCAGACTAAGCAAGACTCTGAGTGGGTGCAGGGTGGGGGGCACTGATGGGTGGGGCTGCATGGGGAACACAGAGCGGGTAGGTGGAGGGCCCTGTGGGTTCAGGGGTAGGGCCTGAGGGGGTTGGGGCTGTAGTTGGAGGTCTGGGGGGGTCCTTGGCACATGTTGTCCCTGCCCGTGATCTTTTTTGTGAGTGGTAATTAGCTGTTATCACTCAGGAAAGAGATCTTGGCATCACTGTGGCTAGGTCTCTGAAATCATCCACTCCATGGGCAGCGGCCGCCACAAAAGCAAACAGAATGCTGGGCACCAGTAGGAAAAGGTTAGATAAGAAGACGGAAAATATCATATCTCCTCTCTATAAGACCATGGTACGCCCACATCTCGAATACTGCCTGCAGATGTGGTTGCCCCATCTCAAAACAGGTCCATTAGAAATGGAAAAAGTACAGAGAAGGGCAACGACAGTGATGAGGGGATGGAACAGCTTCTGCTTGAGGAGAGATGACAAAGACTGGGGCTGTTCAGCTTGGGAGAGATGACTGAGGGGGCACATGACACAAGAACCAGGGGTCACCAAATACCATTAGTCGGCAGCAGGTTCAGGTCAAACAGAAGGAGTTTCTTCACACAGCGCAGTCAGCCTGGGGACCTCCTTGCCAGGGGATATCATGAAGGCCAAAAAGTATAACTGGGTTCAAAAAAGGGTTATAGCAGAACCTCAGAGTTATGAAGCCCTTGGAAATGGACGTTGGTCGTCACTCTGAACCAAATGTTGTGGTGGTTCTTTCAAAAGTTTACAGCTGAAGCTTGACTGAACACAGTTTTGGTGCTTTACTGTGCAGAGGAAAAGCGCTGCTTTAACCAGCTTAATTTAAATGAAAGAAACACAGAAAGTTTCCTTACCTGGTCAGATCTTTGTTTAAACTTTCCCTATATGTTTAGTAGTGCACATTTAACACACCACTGTCCTGGATTTGCTTGTTTTGGTCTCTGCTGCCTGATGGTGTACTTCCAGCCCCAAAGGAGGGGTGTGGTTAGTTCGTAACTCCGTGGTTCCACTGTAACTCAGTTCCTGGAGGGTCGGTCCATCAATGGCTATTAGCCAGGATGGGCAGGGATGCAGCCCCCTGCTCCAGGTACTCCTAAACCTCTGACTGCCAGGAGCTGGGACTGAACAACAGGGGATGGACACTCGATAATTGCCCTGCTCTGTTCATTCCCTCTGGGGCACCTGGCACTGTCCACTGTCGACAGACAGGAGACTGGTCTAGATGGACCTTTAGTCTGACCCAGTCGGGCCGTTCCTATGTTCTTATGCCTCAGGACTACGAGTGCCTGTGGGTGAAGGGCGGGGGGTGCTGGGCATTGGGGGATGGAGAGGGGGTGATTGGGTGCTATGGGGCGGGGGATGTCGGGGGACGGGGCTGTGGTGCGGGTGCTGAGGGGCCGGGGGTGCTGGTGGCAGGGGATGTTGGGGGGCAGGGGCTGTGGTTGGGGAGCAGGGGATGTTGGGGGGCAGGGGCTGTGGTTGGGGAGCAGGGCATGCTGGGGGCAGGGGCTGTGGTTGGGGGGCGGGTGCTGTGGGGCTGGGGGTGCTGGTGGCAGGGGATGTTGGGGGGCAGGGGCTGTGGTTGGGGGGCAGGGGCTGTGGTGCGAGTGCTGGGGGCGGGGGTTGTGTTTGGGGGGCAGGGCATGCTGGGGGCAGGGGCTGTGGTTGAGGAGCAGGGGCTGTGGTGCGGGTGCTGTGGGGCAGGGGATGTTGGGGAGCAGGGGATGCTGGGGGTCCCTGGCTCAGTCTCTCCCCACTCAGGCGCAGGAGGATTCGGAGCAGCTGCGCAGCATTGTCCTGCCCATGGAGGAGGAGATCGCCCAGCTCAAGAGCAAACTCTCCCGGGCCGAGGGGCTGATCCAGGGGCTGCGGGGGCCTGAGGTGAGACCCGGAGGGGGGGAACCGTGTGGGGGGAGTGGGGTAGTGGGTGCTGGGGGGCGGAGAGCCAGGCCATGCAGGAATGTGTTTGGGGGGAGGGAAGGGGTGCCCAATGTGGATGGACTTGGGCCGTTCTGACTGTGTGGGGGGGGCTCGCTCTGCCCTGTGACTCCTTCCCCCCCAGGGCTCACTCTGCTGCTCATCGGAGTCCCTGCTGTCTGATGCGGAGGATCCCAGCCGGGTGCCCCCTGCCCACCCTGGGGGAGAGGGGGATGAAGGCTCTGGACCGGAGGGTGAAGAGGAGCTGGGAGGTGGCATGGCCTTCGCCCGCGGCTGCGACAGCATCTCCATTGTCTCCATCGCCAGCTCCAGCGCTGGCTCCCCCCGGCCCCGGCGCCGGCCCAACCAAGAGCATGAGGACACAGCCTCCCTGCTGTCCACCGGCACCCTGGTGCCTGAGAGCATCTACCTGCCGCCCCCTGGCTTCCAGCTGGTGCCTGATGGGGAGTGGACGCACCTGCAGCAGGAGGTGAGACTGGAGGGGGAAGCTGTGGGCAGGGTGGGGGGCCGGGAGGTGGGAGTGGGCTGGGGGGGTGACAGATGTGTGGGGAACAGGGAGGAGGGCAGCTGGGGATGTGGGGAGCGGAGATCCTGGGAGGGATGGGAGGATGCTGTGCAGGGTTGCTAGAGCTGGGGTGCGGGGGATGTGGCTGGGACAGGGTGACCTGTGACCTCGGCCCCTCCCAGGCCAGGCGGCACCAGGAGTCCTGGCAGCAGCTGAGCGAGCAGCTGGAGGCGGTGATGCAGGAGAAGCTGCGACTGCAGGAGGCGTTAACTCGGAGCAGCGAGGATTGTGCCAAGCAGGTACCATGGGCAGCTCCCCCTCCCCCAGCGCTGCCGGTGCCCCGCAGCCCCCTGCTAGCCCGGCCTGGGCTTCCCCTGCTGCCCCTCCAGCGCTGCCGGTGCCCCGCAGCCCCCTGCTAGCCCAGCCTGGGCTCTCCCCGCTGCCCCTCCAGCTCTGCCGGTGCCCCGCAGCCCCCTGCTAGCCCGGCCCTGGGCTCCTCCTCCCCCAGCGCTGCCGGTGCCCCGCAGCCCCCTGCTAGCCCGGCCCTGGGCTCCTCCTCCCCCAGCGCTGCCGGTGCCCCGCAGCCCCCTGCTAGCCCGGCCCTGGGCTCCTCCTCCCCCAGCGCTGCTGGTGCCCCGCAGCCCCCTGCTAGCCCGGCCCTGGGCTCCCCCTTCTGCTCCCAGCGCTGCCGGTGCCCCGCAGCCCCCTGCTAGCCCGGCCCTGGGCTCCCCCTCCTCCAGCTCTGCTGGTGCCCCGCAGCCCTTGCTAGCCCAGCCCTGGGCTTCCCCTGCTGCCCCTCCAGCTCTGCTGGTGCCCCGCAGCCCCCTGCTAGCCCGGCCCTGGGCTTCCCCTGCTGCCCCTCCAGCTCTGCCGGTGCCCCGCAGCCCCCTGCTAGCCCAGCCTGGGCTCTCCCCGCTGCCCCTCCAGCTCTGCCGGTGCCCCGCAGCCCCCTGCTAGCCCGGCCCTGGGCTTCCCCTCCTCCAGCTCTGCCGGTGCCCCGCAGCCCTTGCTAGCCCAGCCTGGGCTCTCCCCGCTGCCCCTCCAGCTCTGCCGGTGCCCCGCAGCCTCCTGCTAGCCCGGCCCTGGGCTCCCCCTCCTCCAGCTCTGCCGGTGCCCCGCAGCCCTTGCTAGCCCAGCCTGGGCTCTCCCCGCTGCCCCTCCAGCTCTGCCGGTGCCCCGCAGCCTCCTGCTAGCCCGGCGCTGGGCTCCCCCTTCTGCCCCCAGTGCTGCCGGGGCCCCGCAGCCCCCTGCTAGCCCGGCCCTGGGCTCCCCCTCCTCCAGCTCTGCTGGTGCCCCGCAGCCCTTGCTAGCCCGGCCCTGGGCTCCCCCTTCTGCCCCCAGCACTGCCGGTGCCCCGCAGCCCCCTGCTAGCCCGGCCCTGGGCTTCCCCTGCTGCCCACATCTCTGCCGGTGCCCCGCAGCCCCCTGCTAGCCTGGCCCTGGGCTCCCCCCCTCTGTCAGTGCCCCTTATTTCCAACCCGCAGCCCCCTGCTAGCCCAGCCCTTCCCCCAGCTCTGCCAGTGCCCTGAGGGCTGACATGCAGCCCCTCTCCCTGTGGCCAGGTTGCTTCGTGCTGATGGCTGAGTCTCTCCCAGGTGCTGGTGCTGCTGGATCAGATCCAGAACTCGGAGCAGCTGCTGCAGAACCTACAGGCGACCGTGTCCCAGACCCAGCACCGGACCCAGGAGCAGATTGTGAGCAGGGGTGTGCCCGGCAGGGTGGGGAAGACTAGGTGCAGAGGGTGGGTGGGGGGAATGGAGGGTGGGTGGCTGGGGGGCTGGGATCCATGGTGGGGGTCACTGGTGAGGGGGATCCAATCCCTCTGCTCACCCCACCCCCTCCTCCAGGCTGACCTGGCATCATCTCACAAGCGACTCAGCTACGAGGTGCAGCGGCTGAACGAGGAGAACGAGGGGCTGCGGGGCTCCCGGCCCACCCTGACCCCTGCTGAGGAGCCACCACTGCCGAGCTCCGTGCAGGTACCGCAGGGGCTGAGACCAGACATCCAGGGGGTTGGGGGTCTGTAGGTCATCTCCCTGACCCTCCCCGGGGGTGTGTGTGGGGCGGGGCAGGGGGTGCACTCCCATGCAAACCTCCAGTCCCTACCAGGACCTGTAGGCGTTGGTGGAGGGTGGGGATATCGAGGTGTGGGTCTCACCCCCAGTCCCCCAGGTGCTGAAGGTGCAGGGTGGGGATATTGCAGTGTGGGTCTCACCCCCAGCCAGCCCCCCAGGAGCTGTAGGTGCAGGGGGGGATGTCGAGGTATGGATCTCACCCCCCCTCCCCCCTGGAGCTGTAGGTGCTGGCATTGGGGGTACCGACGTACGGCTCTCCCCCATCGCCCCCAGGAGCTGTAGGTGCAGGGGGGGATATCGAGGTATGGATCTCACCCCCAGCCAGCCCCCCAGGAGCTGTAGGGGCAGGGGGGGATATCGAGGTATGGATCTCACCCCCCCTCCCCCCGGAGCTGTAGGTGCTGGCATTGGGGGTACCGACGTACGGCTCTCCCCCATCGCCCCCAGGAGCTGTAGGTGCTGGCTTTGGGGTACAGCTCTCCCCCCCCATCTCTCCCCAGGAACTGCAGGCACTGGTGCGCCGGCTGCACGAGGAGGCTGGGACCCTGCGCCGAGCTAGTGAGCACCATAGCGAGCGGCTGCGCATTGAGATTGTCACGCTGCGTGAGCGACTGGACGAGGAGGAGGCCGCCCGGGCCCGGCTGCAGGGGGTTCTGGAGGCCCAGCTGGGGGCCCAGCGCGAGGAGAGCCGTAAGGGGGTGGCTGGGGGCATGGGGACAATGGTGGGGGAGGGGAAAGGGGTCGGGCTGGGGGTGTCATGGCAGGTAAAGCACCCCCCCTCGCTGTAACACTGTCTCTCTTCTCCCCCCCGGCCCCCTCCCGTGGCTCCATCGCTCCCACCTGCAGAGGTCATGGAGGGTAAGTGGGGACTAGGGGAGGGGGGTGGGTGTGTCGGTCGCTCACCCCCACCCCTCATGGTGACCCCCTGCCCCATCTGTGTCTCCCCAGCCTCCCTGTGCAGCCTCCGGTCAGAGATGGAGAGGCTACAGCAGCAGCTGGGGCAGGTGAGGGGGCTGGTGATATGGGGGGAGGGTCCTTGGGAATGGGGAGGGGCCTGTTCTGTGCCCCCTAGAGGTGTGTGTCTGGTGGGGAGGTCTATGCTGAACTCTTCCCACACAAGCAGGACATGCCGTGGGGGGCGGGACACTGATTTCCCCCCCCCAACCGCTGCCCAGGCACAGCACTGGGGGCAGAGGGGATGGTGGGGTCACGCTGGTTTCCCCTTCCCCCCTGAAGGCAGAGCAGCGGGCACAGGGGCTGGAGCAGGACATGCAGCGGCTTCAGGGGGACCTGACCCAGCGTGACCGGCAGGGCCAGGCCTGGGAACAGGAAAAGGTGAGTGAGCCGAGCCAGCCCCTCCCCTGCACAGCACCCCTCACCCCCACTGGGGCAGGCTGCCTGTTCAGACACCCTTGGTGCCCCCACACGGGTCTCTGGGGGTTTGGGGCACTGGCTGTTAGGCAGTGCCGTGGGGGGCGCCCCTCATCTGTCCTGGACTCACTACGCCATACGTACCTACCAGGACAGGTCTGGGCATGTTGCCTGGGAGCCAGCTTATCCTCTGGCTCTGCGCCCGTTCACTGAGAGCCCCAGCGGTTGGCTCCCACGTGTCCCCCTCCCGGGCAGGCCTGGGACCTTCCTGTTCAGTAGCCCCTGCCCTGCCTTCCAGCCCCCCTGCTCCGCAGCGCTTCCCCAGGCCAGGAGCTAGCTGGTCCTGGTTCACAACCAGCACCACATCTAGCCGCCTGCGACTGCCCTGCCCCAATGGGCCAGGAACCCCGCTTACAGCAGGTTGGCTGCCGGTGTGAGATCGAAGGGGCATCGAATGACACCTTAATCCCGCTGCCAGTGCACCTGGGGGGATGAATCCTTCCGCCCCCAGGACAAAGGGGCGTGTGTGTAAACTGAGCCCCACACCTGGTTCAGAAAAGTGTTACATTTCCCACGTTGCTCCTTCCACCCTACACCTCCCCTGAGTGCTCTGCAACCACCCCAGTGGGGCATGTAAGGCAGGGACCAACCAGCTGTAGCTGGTCCCAAGGCCCTCATGCTCTCTCTTTCCCAGGCTGGGCTGGAGTGGGGGTGCAGAGGAGTCAGGGGAGGGGGCTGGTCCCAGGACTGTGACAGTCTCTCCCCGAGGCCGGGATGTGTGCGGGGGGTGTTGCAGAGGAATGGGGAGAGGTGGGAGGGGGCTGGTCCCAGGACTGTGACAGTCTCTCCCCGAGGCCGGGATGTGTTCGGGGGGTGTTGCAGAGGAATGGGGAGAGGTGGGAGGGCTGGTCCCCGAGCTGTGACAGTCTCTCCCCGAGGCCGGGATGTGTGCGGGGGGTGTTGCAGAGGAATGGGGAGAGGTGGGAGGGCTGGTCCCCGAGCTGTGACAGTCTCTCCCCCAGGCCAGGCTGGAGGCAGCACTGTCCGAGCAGCGGGGGAAGCTGCAGCGGTTGCAGGCAGAGCTGGACACCAGTGAGCAGGTGCAGAGAGACTTTGTCCGCCTCTCGCAGACTCTGCAGGTACCGGCTGGGGGGTGTCTTGGAGCAGGTGCTGTCTGTCATGGGGGAGCTGTGCCCTGTCGGGGGTGAAGGGGGGTGTCTCCGCGGCCCAGGATCTCGAGCTGTCTCTCTCACTCTCCTCTCATCCCTCAGGTGCAGCTGGAACGGATCCGCCAGGCCCCCTCGCTGGAGCAGGTGCGCAGCATTGTGGACGGGACACGGCTGAAGGATGTAACGGAGCTCAAGGAGCCCTGAGACGCTGGGACAGCAAGAGGCCCTCCCCTGGGTGGGGGGGCATGGATGCCACCCACCCTTCCCCTGGGCAGGCACAGACTCCAACCCCTTCCCTTCCCCACTAGGGGGGCCTTGGACACTGCCCATGCCCCAGGCCAGGCTCTGAGTGGCCATCCTCTACTAACCCCCCTCCCCAACCACCTGTGGGGGATTAGGGCCATCAGCCTGGGGAGACGGGTCCCAGCCTCTCTCTGCCCCCCTCCCCGCCCCAGCTCAGGGATGGTGCCCCCCACCTGCACACTAACCAAAAATGCAGCTGCTGTTCACCCCCCACAAGAGCAAGGCCTATGGGGCAGGGAGTCATGGTGTGGCCCCCAGCTCTGGCTCACACCACAGGAGACAGCATGTTACTGACAGTTACTAACACTGAGGACTGGGGCTGGGGGAGGCCAGCTCCAGCTCAGTGTCCATCCTCCATTTCCCCCCTTCCCCCAGCTTCCTCCTCCCACAATGGGTGGGAAGGGGCAGGGCCAAGCAGGGCCCGTTGGCTCCCCTGCCACTAACAATCCACCAGCCTGCCTTTGTGTGGAGGGCCCACAGGGGGCAGGGTTAATAAAGGTGACTTTGTGACCATACTCTCTGAGCGACCTGCATCCATCTGTCTGTTTTAACGTTAAAGTGGTCCACTTTCTCCAAGTCAGTTGCCCGGGGCAATGGGAGGCCTCAGTGGGACAATGGCATGAGACTGACCGAGGCAGCGCAGGCGAAGATGTAGGGCCTGGAACCCCATGCCCCCACCTGCGCATTTGCCAGCCTAACCTGTGCTAAAATCACTAGTCCCACCCTGTAAAATGACGCTGGTTCTTTTTCTTTGCCTCAGCTTTTCTCCCCTGCTGCTACAGCTGGAACCAGGTACTGGGTATTAAATGAGAGCTGAGCGCCTCCTGCAGCCAGGGCTTCAAGAAACACACTAGTGTCCTGAGCAGGGGAAGCTGGGGCTGGCCAGTGCCCGCTCAGTGCTGCTCCACTTCATGTTGTGTCTGGTTCCTACTGCCTGGACAAGCCAGCTCCATGAGTGTCCCAGCTCCCTGCCTGGGGAGCTCAGCTGGGGACAGCCCCAGTCTCAATCTCGCTGGTTGTAGTGGCCCTGCTCCCCCCTAGGGGCTAGTGGGGGTGGTGGGGAGGGGGCTGCACCAGGTGACGCCCCTCGCCCTCCACCCCTACCTCTATCCAGTGCAGCCTGGATGTGGGGAAGCTCCAATTCTGGACAAACTGGAGAAATGGTCTGAAGTAAATAGGATGAAATTCAATAAGGACAAATGCAAAGTTCTCCATTTAGGAAGGACCAATCAGGTGCACACATACAGAATGGGAAATGACAGCCTAGAAAGGAGGCCTGGGGAAAGGGAAGGGGGGGTCAGAGTGCACGACAAGCGGCCACCCCTCTGGTCTGTGATGGGATATTAGATGGGGTGGGACCTGAGTTACCCAGGAAAGAATTTTCTGTAGTATCTGGCTGGTGAATCTTGCCCATGTGCTCAGGGTTCAGCTGACTGACATATTTGGGGTCGGGAAGGAATTTTCCCACAGGGCAGATTGGAAGAGGCCCTGGAGGTTTTTCGCCTTCCTCTGCAGCATGGGGCACGGGTCACTTGCTGGAGGATTCTCTGCTCCTTGAAGTCTTTAAACCGCGATTTGAGGACGTCAGTGGCTCAGACGTAGGAGAGGGGTTTTTCGCAGGCGTGGGTGGGTGAGATTCGGTGGTCTGCGTTGTGCCGGAGGCCGGACTGGATGATCAGAACGGTCCCTTGTGACCGTAGCGTCTGTGACTATTAGCCGGCGGGCGCCCTGGAGCCAGCCCGGGGCAGAGGGAGGGAGGCGCGAACCCGCCCCAGGGGCAGAGCGAAACGCGGTGGGTTCAGGCCCAGGATCTGGCAGCACCTGGGACGCCCCCAGTTGAGCAGCCCCCACAGTCCTCCAGGGCCATAGAGTCTAACCCGGGGGCAGGGGTAGAGTTGGTCCCTTTGAATCATCCTCCACTCTGGAGGGGCAGAGTCCTCCTTGGCCATAGAGTCCCCGCAGGGAGATAGAGCGGCTCTGCCCGAGCCTCGCTGGGGGGTCACGGCCCCTGGCAATCGTCGAGTCTCCAATGGCTAGCCAGGCTCCCACCGACAGTCAGTGGGCAGCGCGCCTCCGCGAGCGCCATAGAGTCCCCGCTCCCGTGCCGACGCGGGGACGCCTGGCGGAGGATAGAGCGGCTCCAGTGGCGCCATAGAGTCTCCCTCAGCCGGGGCTAGAGAAGCGCCTCCTGCGCAATTCTGTCTCCCCCTGGCGGTAGAGAGCCCGGCTCCCGGCACAGCATAGAGTTCTTACGAGGCGCTAGAGCGGCCGCGCCACATTTCCGGTGTGCTCGCGACGCTTTGCCGGAAGCGGCTGTCTCCCGGTTCATTCATTGGCTCTGGCGCCCGCCGCATTTGAGTCACTTCCGGTCCTGTAGAAAGATGGCGGCGCACGCGATGTTTGCCCGCGGGGGATGGAGCAGGGCCGCCGGTCAGTGACTGGGGAGTACGAAGGACGTGGGGGCAGGTCGGGGGGTCTCTGCCGGGTGGGGGCAGGTTAGGGGGCAGGAAGGACGTGGGCGGGAGGTTGGGGGTCTCTGGGGGGAGGTTACAGGAGGTGGGGGGCAGGAAGGACGTGAGGGCAGGTTAGGGGGCAGGAAGGACGTGGGCGGGAGGTTGGGGGTTTCTAAGGGGAGATTATAGCAGGAAGGATGTGGGGGCAGGTCGGGGGGGGTCTCTGGTGGGTGGGGGCAGGTTAGGGCGCAGGAAGGATGCGGACGGCAGGTTGGGGGTCTCTAAGGGGAGATTATAGCAGGAAGGATGTGGGGGCAGGTCGGGGGGGTCTCTGGTGGGTGGGGGCAGGTTACGGCGCAGGAAGGACGTGGGCGGGAGGTTGAGGGTCTCTAAGGGGAGGTTACAGGAGGTTGGGGGCAGGAAGGACATGGGGGCAGGTTGGGGGCAGGAAGGACGTGAGCGGGAGGTTGGGGGTCTCTAAGGAGAGGTTACAGGAGATGGGGGGGCAGGTTAGGGGGCAGGAAGGACGTGGGTGGGAGGTTGGGGGTCTCTAAGGGAAGGTTACAGGAGGTGGGGGGCAGGAAGGATGTGGGGGCAGGTCGGGGGGGTCTCTGGGGGGTGGGGCCAGGTTAGGGAGCAGGAAGGATGTGGGTGGGAGGTCGAGGGTCTCTGGGGGGAGGTTACAGGAGGTGGAGGGCAGGAAGGACGTGGGGGGCAGGTTGAGGGTCTCTGGGGGGTGGGGGCAGGAAGGACGTGGGCGGGAGGTTGAGGGTCTCTAAGGGGAGGTTACAGGAGGTGGGGGGGCAGGAAGGATGTGGGGGCAGGTCGGGGGTCTCTGGGGGGTGGGGCCGGGTTAGGGGGCAGGAAGGACGTGGGTGGGAGGTTGGGGGTCTCTAAGGGAAGGTTACAGGAGGTGGGGGGGGCAGGAAGGATGTGGGGGCAGGTCGGGGGTCTCTGGGGGGTGGGGCCGGGTTAGGGAGCAGGAAGGATGTGGGTGGGAGGTCGAGGGTCTCTGGGGGGTGGGGGCAGGAAGGACGTGGGCGGGAGGATGGGGGTCTCTAAGGGGAGGTTACAGGAGGTGGAGGGCAGGAAGGACATGGGGGCAGGTCGGGGGGGTCTCTGGTGGGTGGGGGCAGGTTACGGCGCAGGAAGGATGTGGGTGGGAGCTGGGGGGTCTCTAAGGAGAGGTTACAGGAGGTGGAGGGCAGGAAGGATGTGGGGGGCAGGTCGAGGGTCTCTGGGGGGTGGGGGCAGGAAGGACGTGGGCGGGAGGTTGAGGGTCTGTAAGGGGAGGTTACAGGAGGTGGGAGGCAGGAAGGACATGGGGGCAGGTTAGGGGGCAGGAAGGACGTGGGTGGGAGGTTGGGGGTCTCTAAGGGGAGGTTACAGGAGGTGGGGGGGCAGGAAGGATGTGGGGGCAGGTCGGGGGTCTCTGGGGGGTGGGGCCGGGTTAGGGAGCAGGAAGGATGTGGGTGGGATGTCGAGGGTCTCTGGGGGGAGGTTACAGGAGGTGGAGGGCAGGAAGGATGTGGGGGGCAGGTCGAGGGTCTCTGGGGGGTGGGGGCAGGAAGGACGTGGGCGGGAGGTTGAGGGTCTCTAAGGGGAGGTTACAGGAGGTGGGAGGCAGGAAGGAGATGGGGGCAGGTTAGGGGGCAGGAAGGACGTGGGTGGGAGGTTGGGGGTCTCTAAGGGAAGGTTACAGGAGGTGGGGGGCAGGAAGGACGTGGGGGCAGGTTAGGGGGCAGGAAGGACGTGGGTGGGAGGTTGGGGGTCTCTAAGGGGAGATTACAGGAGGTGGGGGCAGGAAGGACGTGGGGGCAGGTCGGGGGGTCTCTGGCGGGTGGGGGCAAGATAGGGGGCAGGAAGGACGTGGGCGGGAGGTTGGGGGTTTCTAAGGGGAGGTTACAGGAGGTGGGGGGCAGGAAGGACGTGGGGGCAGGTCGGGGGTCTCTGGGGGGTGGGGGCAGGAAGGACGTGGGCGAGAGGTTAGGGGTCTCTGAGGGGGAGGTTACAGGAGGTAGGGAGCAGGAAGGATATGGGGGGAGGTCGGGGGTCTCTGGGGATGCGGGGAGGTCTGGTTTTCACAGTGTTTAGGGGTGGAAAGGCCAGTATGATGATTTAGTCTGACTCCCGGACACAGGCCAGGGATCTGCCTCACAATAATCTTAGAGCTGATCTGTTTGAATCCACCAGAACCCTTGATAAATTGTCCTAGTCATTAATTACCATTGGGTAATTGGATGATCTGGGAAGGGCAGGGGATTTTTGCAGGGAGAAAGGATCCTGAGAGGGGAGAGAAGGATCTGGGGGTGGAATGTAGGGGCAGGTTATGTGGTGGATGGAGATTATGGGGAGGAGCAGGGGTCAAGGGAGAGGTTGGTGGGGGCAGGGAGGCTCTGGGGGCCGGAGGTGAGTTCGGGAGAGCAGGTGGCAGTGGTGGGGTGTTTGAGGGCTCAATCATGGTGGAAGGGGGGCTAAGCAGGGAGCTGGGATCCCGAGAGAAAAGGGATGACTCTGGATCAGGCCAGAAGGGATTGTGTGGAGAGCAGATGGTGCAGCACGCAGCTTACGCTGTGGAGGGGAGTTACGGGGTTATGGGGAGGAGGAGGGATCTGGGTTTGGGGGTTGGTGGTGAGAGGAGGGAGAAGGGATTTGGAGGGTGGCTGGAGTCAGGTTGTGGGACAAAAGAGGGTTATGGGGTGATGTGGGGGGAGGAATTTTGGTGGGGGCAGGGTGGTGGTGGCAGGGGAGCAGGGATTCTGAAAGGAGAGGGATGGGGTCTGGGTTGGTGGGGGTGGGGGTGGGGAGCAGAGTAGTCTGGGGGGCGTTGGAGGAAGTGGTGGGTGTGGGAAGGGGGTTACTGGGGAGAGAGGAGAACAAAGTGGTCAGGGTTAAGGGGCGATGACACCTATTGAAGGAAATTCTGAGGAGCATGGCATGGAGTCTGAAAGAGAGGGGGCAAGGCTTTGCAGGATGGAGTGCAGTAGGGTGATGAGGGCTTTGGCGGGAGAGTGACTGAGTTTGGGTAGAAACTACTGGGGGCTGCAGCTCTGGGGACGGGCTGCCTCCGCGCAGTCAGCAGGAGACACTGATTGAGATTCTCCACCAGGACTAGGTGGGAAGTCAGACTGGATGGTCACAGAATGGGTGCTTCTGGCCTGGACAGCCAAGAGTCTGAATCCATCTGGTCTGCCTCTTGCCCCATTCACCGAGATCCATCATAACCCAGGCCCTGCCTTCACCCCAGCACTGCAAGCCCTGAGTGTTTGGACCAGCAGTGCCAGCGACCACTGATCTAAAAGGGTGCCCCCTGCTCCACCCCATGGAAGGGCGCAGTCCCTGCCCCCACTGGAGCTGAGGCCAGTCAGCCACAAGTACCACCAGACACTGGGCTGGAAGGGACCTCGAGAGGTCGTCTAGTCCAGCACCAGCACCGAGGCAGGGCCAAGTAACCCTAGTCCAGCCCCAGCTGGGGTTTGTCCAGTCTGTTCTCAAAACCCTCCAGAGACAGGGACCCCACAGCATTCCTAGATAACCTGTTCCAGAGCTGAACTAGCTTCCTAGTTTGAAAGTTTTTCCTACTATCTTACTTAAATCTCCTTTGCCAAGATTGAGCCTGTTACTTCTTGTCCTGCCTTCATAGAATCATAGAATATCAGGGTTGGAAGGGACCTCAGGAGGTCATCTAGTCCAACCCCCTGCTCAAAAGCAGGACCAATCCCCAATTAAATCATCCCAGCCAAGGCTTTGTCAAGCCTGACCTTAAAAACTTCTAAGGAAGGAGATTCCACCACCTCCCTAGGCAACGCATTCCAGTGTTTCACCACCCTCCTAGTGAAAAAGTTTTTCCTAATATCCAACCTAAACCTCCCCCACTGCAACTTGAGACCATTACTCCTTGTCCTGTCCTCTTCTACCACTGAGAATAGTCTAGATCCATCCTCTCTGGAACCACCTCTAAGGTAGTTGAAAGCAGCTATCAAATCCCACCTCATTCTTCTCTTCCGCAGACTAAACAATCCCAGTTCCCTCAGCCTCTCCTCATAAGTCATGTGTTCCAGACCCCTAATCATTTTTGTTGCCCTTCGCTGGACTCTTTCCAATTTTTCCACATCCTTCTTGTAGTGTGGGACCCAAAACTGGACACAGTACTCCAGATGAGGCCTCACCAATGTCGAATAGAGGGGGACGATCACGTCCCTCGATCTGCTCGCTATGCCCCTACTTATACATCCCAAAATGCCATTGGCCTTCTTGGCAACAAGGGCACACTGCTGACTCATATCCAGCTTCTCGTCCACTGTCACCCCTAGGTCCTTTTCCGCAGAACTGCTGCCTAGCCATTCGGTCCCTAGTCTGTAGCTGTGCATTGGGTTCTTCCGTCCTAAGTGCAGGACCCTGCACTTATCCTTATTGAACCTCATCAGATTTCTTTTGGCCCAATCCTCCAATTTGTCTAGGTCCCTCTGTATCCTATCCCTGCCGTCCAGCGTATCTACCACTCCTCCCAGTTTAGTATCATGCACAAATTTGCTGAGAGTGCAATCCACGCCATCCTCCAGATCATTTATGAAGATATTGAACAAAACCGGCCCCAGGACCGACCCCTGGGGCACTCCACTTGACACCGGCTGCGAACTAGACATGGAGAGATTGATCACTACCCCTTCAGTGAACACAGATCGTTGTTCCCCGTGAAAGAAAGCGTAGAATCAAATAAAGTAAAAATCTTAAATGAACCAAACTGTACCACAGAATCTTTATGGATAGTAATTCCATGCTCTAAGAATAAGGATATAGCAGTAGGGATATATCACCAACCATCTGACCACGATGGTGTTAGTGACTGTGAAATGCTCAGTGAGATTAGAGAAGCTATTAAAATAAAAAACTCAGTTGAAATTCCCCATTATTATTATCTCCATATTGACTTGGTACTTATCGCCTCAGGACGGGATGCAGAGATAAAGCTTCTTGGCACCTTAAATGACTGATTCTTAGAGCAGCTGGTCCTGGAACTCACAAGAGGAGAAGCTGTTCTTGATTTAGTCCTAAATTGAGCACAGGATCTGGTCCAAGAGCTGAAGATAGCTGGACCACTTGGTAATAGTGACCATAATATAATTAAATTTAACATCCCTGTGGCAGGGAAAACACCACAGCAGCCCAACACTATATCATTTAATTTCAGAAAAGGGGAACCACACAAAAATGAGGAAGTTAGTTAAAAATTAAAATGTACGGCGTCAAAAGTGAAATGCCTGCGAGCTGCATGGAAACTTATGGTGTCCTTAAAAAAAGAGGCTCAACTTAAATGTACACCCCAAATTGAAAAACATAGAGAACCAAAAAAGAGCCACTGTGGCTAAACAATAAAGTAAAAGAAGCAGTGAGAGGCAAAAAGGCATCATTTAAAAAGTAGAAGTTAAATCCTAGTGAGGAGAATAGAAAGGAGCACTGGGAAAGAGAGTATAAAAATACAATTAGGAAGGCCAAAAAAGAATTTGAAGAACAGCTGGCCAAAGACTCAAAAAGTAATAGCAAAAATGTTTTTAAGTACATCAGAAGCAGGAAGCCTGCTAAACAACCAGTGGGGTCACTGGACGATCGAGATGCTAAAGGAGCACTTAAGGACGATAAGGCCATTGTGGAAAAACTAAATGAATTCTTTGCATCAGTCTTCAAGGTTAAGGATGTGAGGGAGATTCCCAAACCTGAGCCATTCTTTTTAGATGACAGATCTGAGGAACTGTCCCAGATTGAGGTGTCATTGGAGAAGGTTTTGGAACAAACTGATATACCATCTATTACTATTTAGTTTTCACCCAAGAGTTCTGAAGGAATTCAAATGTGAAATTGCAGAACTACTAACTGTAGTCTGTAACCCATCATTTAAATCGGCTTCTGTACCAAATGACTGGAGCATAGCTAATGTGGTGCCAATTTTTAAAAAGGGCTCCAGAGGTGATCCCAGCAATTACAGATCGATAAGCCTGACTTCAGTACTGGACAAACTGGTTGAAACTATAGTAAAGAACAAAATTGTCAGACACGTAGATGAACATATGTTGGGGAAGAGTCAACAGAGTTTTTTGTAAAGAGAAATTATGCCTCACCAATCTACTAGAATTCTTTGGGGGGGTCAAGAAGCATGTGGACAAGGGGGATCCGGTGGCTACAGTGTACTTTAATTTTCAGAAAGCTTTTGACAAGGCCCCTCACCAAAATCTCTTAAGCAAAGTAAGCTGTCATGGGATAAGGGGGAAGGTCCTCTCATGAATTGGTAACTGGTTAAAAGATAGGAAACAAAGGGTAGGAATAAATGGTCAGTTTTCAGAATGGAGAGAGGTAAATAGTGGTGTTCCCCAGGGATCTGTACTGCGACCAGTCCTATTCAGCATATTCATAAATGATCTGGAAAAAGGGGTAAACATTGGGGTGGCAAAATTTGCAGATGATACAAAACTACTCAAGATAGGTAAATCCCAGGCAGACTGCAAAGAGCAACAAACGGATCTCTCAAAACTGGGTGACTGAGCAACAAAATGGCAGATGAAATTCAGTGTTGATAAATGCAAAGTAATGCACATTGAAAAATGTAATCTCAACTATAATATAAAACGATGGGGTCCTAAATGAGCTGTTACCACTTGTAAGAGAGATCTTGGAGTCACTGTGGAGAGTTCTTTGAAAACATCCCCTCAATGTGCAGGAGCAGTCAAAAAAGCGAACAGAATATTGGGCATCATAAAGGGAGAGATAAGACAGAAAATATCATATTGCCTCTAATCCGTGATACGCTCACATCTTGAATACTGCCTGCAGATGTGGTCACCCCATCTCAAAAAAGATATATTGGAATTGGAAAAGGTACAGAAATGGGCAACAAAAAATGATTAGGGCTATGGAACGGTTGCTGTATGAGGAGAGATTAATAAGACTGGGACTTTTCAGCTTGGAAAAGAGACGACTAAGGAGAGATATGATAGAGGTTTATAAATCATGACTGGTGTAGAGAAAGTAGATAAGGAAGTGTTATTTACTCCTTCTCATAACACGAGAACTAGGGGTCACCAAATGAAATTAATAGGCAGCAGGTTAAAAACAAACAAAAGGAAGTATTTTTTCATACAACACACAGTCAACCTGTGGAACTCCTCACCAGAGGATGTTGTGAAGGCCAAGACTATAACATGATTCATAAAAGAACTAGATAAGTTCATGGAGGATAGGTCCATCAATGGCTATTAACCAGGATGGGCAGGGATGGTGTCCCTAGTCTCTCTTTGCTAGAAGCTGGGAATGGGTGACAGGGGATGGGTCACTTGGTGATTCCCTGTTCTATTCATTCCTTCTGGGGCACCTGGCATTGGCCACTGTCGGAAGACAAGATACTGGGCTAGGTGGATCTCTGGTCTGACCCAGTAGGGCCGCTCTTATGTTCTTACCCTCTATAACAGCCCATAACCAAGCTGAAGAGTTCCTCCTCCGTCTTCTCTTCTCTAGACTAAACAGGCCCAGATTCTTAACCTTTCCTCACAGGTCAGGTTTTCTAAACCTTTGATCAGTTTTGTTGCTCTTCTGTTGACTCTCCAGTTTGTCCCCATCTCCCCTAAACTCTGGCACCTTGAATTGCACCCAGCACTCCAGCTGAGGCCTCACCATTGCCAAGGGCAACAACTACCTCCTGTGTCTTACATACAACGCACCTGTTAATACATCCCAGACTGAGATCTGCCTTTTCGCTCCTGTGACTGCCAGCCAATGAGTCCCTGATTTGTAGCCATGCATTGGATTTTAACTTAAGTGCTTGTCTTGTCTTTACGGCTTGTTGATTTCAGTCCAACTCTCCACTTTCTCGAGGTGGTTTTGTATTGTGAGGATAATGACTAGCTGTCCGTGCTAGATCCCAGTGGAGAATGGGCCCCGGCATGCTGAGGAATGTGCAGTCTAGGTAGAGTCGGAGAGGGAAAGTGAAATATGGAAAGGAGATGGGGCTTGTTCAGTGCCGGAGCTGGGGAGTGAACCCAGGAGTCCAGCCCAGGGCCCCACCACTTGGTGTGCAAGGTGCTGCACAAACACAATAGAGACAGTCCCTGCCCCAAAGAGCTTCCGATCCAGGCACCAATCGAGAAGCACCAGGGGCTCCTGATGACCAGGGTGGGGTGGGGCCTCCAAGCTGACAGGAGATGGGTGCGCAGGGCAGTGACTGAAGAGCACGACAGGGTGATCACAGCTTTTCCCTGTCCCTCTTACAGGCCTCCGGGGCTGCCTCTCCCACCATCTGCTGGGCGTCTTGGGGACGGTAAGGAGCCACCTGGCTGGGATGGACTGTGGGGGAAACTGCCATGACCATACAGACGTACACACACACACTACCCCAGTGCACTGGGGTGTTTGGGGGCTTGGCCATGGAAGAGGGAAACTGGGGGTGAGGAGGGAGTTGGGGCAGCTATGTTGGGATGGGTTGGAGTTGTGGAGTTAGGGTAGGGAGGTGAGGGGGACATGGGTAGGGGGCCATAGGATGGGGGTTTGGGGGCTGTGATGGGGTGTGATTGGCAAAATGGGTTGTGGGGAGCCTAGCTGTGTTGGGGGGGGGGGGCTTGGAGAACCCTGGTTGGCTGGTGAGGTTGGGGGTGGCCATGGAAGCTATGTTGCATGTCGTGGATGGATGGGGAGCTGGGGCGGGGGGGATGGGGATGTGGGGGGTGGAGCCCGGGTGTGGTCAGTGGAGGGATGTGGGGAGCTGTGGTGAGTGGGGTTGGGGATGGGGATGTGGGGAGCTGTGGAGAGGGCCATGGGGGGTATACTCGTGCCAAGGCTCCCTGTGCCCCTAGGTGTCCCTGCCCAGCCCAGTCTCCCGCCTCTGCCCCATCCTGGTGCGCAGCTTCGCTGTTGAGGCCAAGAAAACCTACGTGCGGGACAAGCCCCATGTCAACGTGGGCACTATTGGGCACGTGGACCACGGCAAGACCACACTGACAGCTGCCATCACCAAGAGTGAGTGGGGGGGCCTGGAGCAAGGGGTTGTGCGTCCTGGGGTTTCCTGTGCCCCTGGCCCCATTGGTTGGGTCACGGTAGCCGCCAGAGGACCCTGCTGAGACGAGGTGCTGCCCACAACCACTGCCCAGGCGTGCCGATGCATTGTGCTGGGTGCTGCAGAGACCCAAAGGGAACAACTCCTGTCCCCAAGAGCTCCCCGGCTAAAGGGCTGAGAGTGGAAACAGGAGCCAAGTGGAGAAAGGACTGGCCCAAGGTCATAGAGAAGGTCACTGGCAGAGCTAGGAATTGAACCCAGGAGTCCTGGCTTCCAGCCTGCCTCTCCTCCCCAGCTGGTTACTCACCCCCTTTTTCTGCACCCCCCCCCGCTCCCTCCCAGTCCTAGCTGAGGCTGGAGGTGCCAGGTTCAAGAAGTACGAGGAGATTGACAACGCGCCGGAGGAGAAGGCTCGTGGTATCACCATCAACGCCTCCCATGTGGAGTACGCCACAGCCAACCGGCACTACGCCCACACCGACTGCCCTGGCCACGCTGACTACGTCAAGGTGAGGGGGATGGGGGCGGACCTGCCCCTTTCAGCCTGTGGGTGAGTCGTTGTGGCTGCCCAGTAGTACCACATTTCCCAGAATTCTGCTGTCTTAAAGGGCCAAGCCCCCCCTTGCCTCCTAGTCCCCGAATGTGCCCCCTCAATCTCTTCCTCTGTCCTCACGTGCCCACCCCCAATTGCCCCACTGTCCCTGCCCACACCCTCCTGTTCCTGCCTCTATCCCTAACCCCACAGCCCTGTGCCTGTCTCTCTGCACCTCCGTACCCCCAAAACTCACCCCCTCTAGCCTGTCCCTCCTTCTGTCCCCAAACATACTCACCTTTGTCCACCTCTGTGCCCCTCCCTTTGTCCACCCCCCTGTCCCCACATTCACCATCCTTCTGTTCCCAAAGACAGATTCTCCCCCGCAATCCCTTTGTCTGTCCTCACACACCCCCTCAGTTCCTTCGTCTGGCCCCCAAGACACCCCCACTCACCCCTGCTTCCTCCTCCTGGCCCCCGAGACAGCCCTCTGTCCCCAAACACACAGCCCACCGTCCACCCAATCCCTCCCTCTGTTCTCACATGCACCCTGCTTTCTCCTCCCGGCCCCAAGATTCTCCCCCCTCTCCCCCGCTTCCTTCTCTCGCCCCTGAGGAACAGTGGGCAGGTGGGGAGCGGCAAAGGGCAGGGGTAGACAGGCGGGGGAGCAGCAAGGGGCCTGGGTGGGGAGCAGCTGTTCTGGGGATTGGGTCTGTGTGTGTCACCCTGACAACTTCACCACCAAGCTCGGTGCATCAATAACACATTCCCGCCCCCCAGTTCTGTTCCCTCCCCATACTGTGCTGGCTCCACGGGCTCCCCTGCCCCCATCCCCTGGTCCCGGCACCTGAGCACCGCCGTCCCTGTCTTCCAGAACATGATCACTGGCACCGCTCCCCTAGACGGCTGCATCCTTGTTGTGGCGGCAACAGATGGGCAGATGCCGCAAACCCGAGAGCACTTGCTGCTGGCCAAACAGGTGAGGGGGGGTGATGGGTTCCCCAGGTGCAACCTGGAACTGGGGTACTACTGAGCCCTCTAGCTTACCAGCCTGGGGTCACTCCCTCACTGTGATGCTGGGACAAGCTGCAAACCCCTCCAGGTCCTGCACGCACACAGCCATCCACAGGCAGGGACACCGCCAGCTGAGTTAAATGAATGCTTCTCCTAGCTACTCATGAACCAACACTAGAGAGACTCCAGCCAATTTCCCCCAGCTCCGCAGCCGAGGATCCCAGACCTGGACTGTCCTGCCCTGGTCAGAAGCCTGGCTGGTGTAAGTTTATTACCCAGTCTGCCCCTTCTACAAAGGAAAGTGCATGTGCACCAACCCTTGCACCCTGAGCAGATTCCCCAAGCACTTCAAGCAAAATGCGCTGTTGTAGGTAAAATACCAAACAGATTTGTTAGCGACAGACAGATGGATTGTAAGTGATTATAAGTAATAGGCATGCAGCTCAAAGTTGGTTACCTAAGAAATAAAACACATTTGCAGTCTGAGTTCTATTAACTAGGCAGGATTTGAATCAGGCCGTATCTCACTCTGGGAGATGGTAGAGTTTCTGAATACGCGGGCTGGGGTTCTCCTTTCCAGCCTGGGATCCCCTTCCCAGTTCCGTGTCTTCCAGCCGGGTTTCCAGGTGTTGAGTTGTGGTGGGTGAGGACCAGTGATGATGTCACTTCCCCCTTTTATAGCTTCTTCCAGCTTGCGGGAAAGAGCCTTTGCTATGATTGAGTCAAGCAGCCTCCATTGTGTACCTGCTCGCTCTGAGACGTCTCCATTGTACACACTCCTGGGACAGGCCCTGGGAGTGTGGATTCCCCTTAATGGGCCATCAGCGTTGTCTGGCCCTTCTGTTGTTGTACCTGAAAGGCTGGTTGTGGTTGTCTCCCAACAACATATTTCACAAACACATACACAGCAGAACTTCATAACTTCCCATCCAATGACAGCACCTACAATCCAACAGGAGATTAATGTTCAACAGCTCAAGACTTTTAACATGATACCTCCCAGTTCCACCTGCAGGGCCGATTAGACAGGCAGAACTGCAGGGTCTCAATGCGTGGATGAGACAATAGTGTAGGGAGGAGGGGTTTAGATTTATTAGGAACTGGGGAAGCTTTTGGGAGAGGGGGAGTCTATACAGGAAGGATGGGCTCCACCTAACCAAAATGGAACCAGATTGCTGGCACTTAACATTAAAAAGGTCATAGAGCAATTTTTAAATTAGGGGCTGGGGGAAAGCCATCAGGTGTGGAGGAGCACATGGTTCGGACAGAGACATCCCTTAGGGGAGGATCTATTAATAGAGATTCTCTATGTCCTAGTGAGGATGAGAGGATGGGAAATGATAAAATACAGGCAGGGTCTGATCAGAAACAATCAAATAAGAGTCCCATTCAATTACATCATGTAATGGCAGACAGCTAAAAAGAGACAAGTTTTTTAAGTGCTTATATACCAATGCTAGAAGTCTAAATAATAAAATGGGTGAACTAGAGTGCCTTGTGTTAAATGAGGATATTGATATAATAGGCATCACAGAAACTTGGTGGAATGAGGATAATCAATGGGACTCAGTAATACCAGGGTACAAAATGTATCAGAAGGACAGAACAGGTCATGCTGGTGGGGGAATGGCACGATATGTGAAAGAAAGCATAGAATCAAATGAAGTAAAAATTGTAAATGAATTAAATTGTACCATAGAATCTCTATGGATAGTAATTCCATGCTCTAATAACAAGAATATAGCGGTAGGGAGATACTACCGACCCCCTGACCAGGATGCTGATAGCAACTGGGAAATGATCAGGGAGATTAGAGAGGCTATTAAAATTAAAAACTCAATAATAATAATAGGGGATTTCAACTATTCCCATATTGACTGGGTACATATCACCTCAGAATGGGATGCAGGAATAAAAGTTTCTTGACACCTTAAATGACGGCTTCTTGGAGCAGCTGGTCCTGGAACTCACTAGAGGAGAGGCAATTCTTGATTTAGACCTAAGTGGAGCACAGGATCTGGTCCAAGAGGTGACTATAGCTGGACCGCTTGGTAATAGTGACCATAATAAATTTAATATCCCTGTGGCAGGAAAAACACCACAGCAGCCCAACACTGTAGCATTTAATTTCAGAAAGGGGGACAACACAAAAATGAGGAAGTTAGTTGAACAAAAATTAAAAGGTACAGCGCAAAAAGTGAAACCCCTGCAAGCTGTGTGGAAACTTTTTAAAGACACCATAATAGAGGCTCAGCTTAAATGTAGCCCCCAAATTAAAAAACATTGTAAGCGAACCAAAAAAGAGCCACCGTGGCTAAACAACAAAGTAAAAGAAGCAGTGAGAGGCAAAAAGGCATTGTTTAAAAAGTGGAAGTTAAATCCTAGTGAGGAGAATAGAAAGGAACACTGGGAAAGAAAGTATAAAAATACAATTAGGAAGGCCAAAAAAGAATTTGAAGAACAGCTAACCAAAGACTCAAAAAGTAATAGCAAAAATGTTCTTAAGTACATCAGAAGCAGGAAGCCTGCTAAACAACCAGTGGGACCACTGGACAATCGAGGTGCTAAAGGAGCACTTAAGGACGATAAGGCCATTGTGGAAAAACTAAATGAATTCTTTGCATCAGTCTTCAAGGTTGAGGATGTGAGGGAGAATCCCAAACCTGAGCCATTCTTTTTAGATGACAGATCTGAGGAACTGTCCCAGATTGAGGTATCATTAGAGGAGGTTTTGGAACAAATGGATAAATTAAACAGCAGTAAATCACCAGGACCAGATGGTATCATCCAAGAGTTCTGAAGGAACTCAAATGTGAAATTGCAGAACTACTAACTGTAGTCTGTAATCCATCATTTAAATCCGCTTCTGTACCAGATGACTGGAGGATAGCTAATGTGACTCCAATTTTTAAAAAGGCTCCAGAGGTGATCCCGGCAATTACAGGCCGGTAAGCCTGACTTTAGTACTGGGCAAACTGGTTGAAACTATACTAAAGAACAATATTGTCAAACATATAGATGAACATAATTTGTGGTAGGAAGAGTCAACATGGTTTTAGTAAATGGAAATTATGCCTCACCAATCTACTAGAATTCTTTGAGGGGGTCAACAAGCATGTGGACAAGGGGAATCCAGTGGATATAGTGTACTTAGATCTTCAGAAAGCCTTTGACAAGGTCCCTCTCCAAGGGCTCTTACGCAGGGGTTCTCAAACTGCGGGTCGGGACCCCTCGGGTTCATGAGGTTATTACATGGGGGGTCTTGAGCTGTCAACCTCCACCCCAAACCCTGCTTTGCCTCCAGCATTTATAATGGTGTTAAATATATAAACAAGTGTTTTCAATTTATAAGGGGGGGGTCACACTCAGAGGCTTGCTATGTGAAAGGGGTCACCAGTGCAAAAGTTTGAGAGTCACTGCTCTTAACGCAAAAGTAAGTTGTCATGGGATAAAAGGGAAGGTCCTCTCATGGATTGGTAACTGGTTGGTTAAAAGATAGGAAACAAAGGGTAGGAATAAATGGTCAGTTTTCAGAATGGAGAGAGGTAAATAGTGAGGTCCCCCAGGGGTCTGTACTGGGCCCAGTCCTATTCAACATATTCATAAACGATCTGGAAAAAGGGGTAAACAATTAGGTGGCAAAATTTGCAGATGATACAAAATTACTAAAGATAGTTAAGACTTTGGGAGACTGCAAAGAGCTACAAAAGGATCTTTCAAAACTGGGTGACTGGGTAACAAAATGGCAGATGAAATTTAATGTTGATAAATGCAAAGTAATGCACATTGAAAAACATAATCCTAACCACTCAAGAAAGATCTTGGAGTCATTGTGGAGAGTTCTCTGAAAACATCCACTCAATGTGCAGCAGCAGTCAAAAAAGCCAACAGAATGTTGGGTATCATTAAGAAAGGAAGAGATAAGACAGAAAATATCATGTTGCCTCTATATAAATCCCTGGTTCGCCCACGTCTTGAATACTGTGTGCAGATGTGGTTGCCCCATCTCAAAAAAGATATATTGGAATGGAAGAGGTTCACAAAAGGCAACAGCAATGATTAGGGCTGTGGAACGGTTGCTGTATGAGGAGAGATTAATAAGACTGGGACTTTTCAGCTTGGAAAAGAGATGACTAAGGGGAGATATGATTGAGGTCTATAAAATCATGACTGGTGTAGAGAAAGTAGATAAGGAAGTGGTGTTTACTACTTCTCATAACACAAGAACTAGGGGGTCACCCAATGAAATTAATAGGCAGCAGGTTTAAAACAAACAAAAGGAAGTATTTCTTCACAGAACGCACAGTTAACCTGTGAAACTCCTTGCTAGAGGATGTTGTGAAGGCCAAGACCATAACTGGGTTCAAAAAAGAACTAGATAAATTCATGGAGGATAGGTCCATCAATGACTATTAGCCAGGATGGGCAGGAATGGTGTTCCTAGCCTCTGTTTGCCAGAAGCTGGGAATGAGCGACTGGGGATGAATCACTTGATGATTCCCTGTTCTGTTCATTTCCTCTGGAGCACCTGGCATTGGACCACTGTCATTAGACAGGATACTGGGCTAGACAGACCTTTGGTCTGACCCAATAGGGCCATTCTTATGTTCTTCTGTACCTCACAAGGCAGACTTTGTACCAATCAAGTCATAATCCTATCCCAGTGGTGAATATGGGGCTGACAGGGTGCTGTTGTGGGGTACAGAGTGTCACGGGTTTGCCAGAAGTCCTGGGTGTGGGCTGTGAGCCAGGGGATCCCCTCCCCAAGGACTGGGCTGGGGTTGGCTGGGTTGTCCCTCACCCTGTGGCCCCCTCAGATCGGGGTGCGGCACATTGTGGTGTACATCAACAAGGCGGATGCGGTGGAGGACCAGGAGATGCTGGAGCTGGTGGAGCTGGAGATCCGGGAGCTGCTCTCCGAGTTTGGCTACGAGGGGGAGAAGACGCCCGTCATTGTGGGCTCTGCCCTCTGCGCCCTGGAGGTGAGTGCCCCCTTCTCTTCCCCACCCTCTCAGCAGTGCCTCACCTGCCCGCTGCCCATGATAATGCCCTCCCTTCCCCCAGCACCGCAGCCCCGAGCTGGGACTGAACTCCATTCTGAAGCTGCTGGACGCAGTCGACATGCACATCCCGCTGCCCATGAGGGAGCTGGACAAGCCGTTCTTGCTGCCCATCGAGTCAATCTACTCCATCCCAGGTAATGCCCGCTGTCCCCCCTGCCCTGTGCCTTTCCAGGGACCCCCCCACTCCCCAGGGTGCCGTGGCACTGACCCCTCTGCCTTGCAGGGCGTGGGACCGTGGTGACAGGGACACTGGAGCGTGGCATCATCAGGAAGGGGGAGGAGTGCGAATTTGTGGGGCACAACCGGAACCTGCGCTCTGTGGTGACAGGTAGGGGGTGCAGCTAACAGAACCCCTCACCTCTCTCCTCCCAGTGCTGGGAGAACCCCACTGCCCAGGCTGGGGAACCCAGGCTCACCCCATCACTTCCCCACAGGCATTGAGATGTTCCACCAGAACCTGGAGCGGGCCGAGGCTGGGGACAACCTTGGTGCGCTGGTGCGGGGGCTGAAGCGGGAGGACATGCGGCGTGGCATGGTGATGTGCAAACCGGGCTCCATCAAGCCCCATCAGAAGATCGAGGCCCAGGTGGGGCCTGTGCTGGGGCAGTTGCAGCAGTGGGCTGGCTGGGGCGGGAGAAGGAGGGCTGCTGGGTGGTAACAGTTTCTCCCTCTGTCCCCCCAGGTGTACATCCTCAGCAAGGAGGAGGGTGGGCGGCACAAGCCTTTTGTCTCTAACTACATGCCTGTCATGTTCTCCCTTACCTGGGACATGGCCTGTCGGACCATCTTGCCCCCTGGAAAGGTACAGAGCCCCCCTATCCTGCCCCCAGCCACAGCCCTCCTTTTCCCCAAACTTCCTCCCCATCCCTGTCAGTGGTGGCCAGTAGCCAGCCTATGCCGCTCTGACCTGCCCCCACTCTTCCCCCATGGCAGGAGATGGTGATGCCCGGCGAGGACACAGCCCTGACCCTCACCCTGCGGCAGCCCATGGTGCTGGAGGAAGGTCAGCGCTTCACGCTGCGTGATGGCAACCGCACTATTGGCACTGGCGTGGTCACCAAGACGCTGGAAATGGGGCCAGATGATGACAAGTGGGGAGCTTAAAGGCTGGGCTGACCCAGCTCTGCCCCCAGGGCTGTGTCTGCAAACAGTGGGGGAGGGGCTAGTTCTGTCTGGTGTCCTTCTCTGTGTGGGGATGCCCCAAGAACCTGTTTATCACGGCAGCATTGCAGTCACCCAGAGCTGGGTGCAAGCTGCTGCTGTGGGGCAACAGAAATCAAACTGCTCCCCTGCCCAGAGCCCCTCCAGCAGGGGGCTAGCAGGGCTTAGGCAGCTTCCTGCTGTTTGGTTTCTTTTGTTAATAAAGGTGCGAATCACAGCTGGGTTCTTCCTGCTTCTTGGGGGGGTGCGGTGTGCTGGAGGGGACTTCTGGCATGGGAGAGCTGGTGCTAGAGGCTCACATCCCCCCAATGGGTTGGGCTCTGATAGTGATACTAGCCCTGCAGGGACCAGGCAACACTGATTCCTTAGAGGGTCCTGCTCTTGTCCAGGGCCCAGTGGACTAGCAGAGGGGCAGCACCCAGCTTTGGGTGCTTGCCAAGCAAAGCAGTGGGAGAAGGGGGTGGATTAGCTCCCAGGGAGTGGATTAGCTCCCAGGGAGCACAGCTGGGGGCTGATGAAGCTGAAGGAGAATGGTGGAACAAGGGCAAATAGGGACAAACTACCCTGGCTGAAGTCAGGGCAGAGATGGGATGGGAGGGAAAAGCCTCCCCCCAGCATGGATAGCAGGGCCCTAGTTGGTGCAGAGCCCCAGGCTCCTTCACCCCTTCCAGGAGCAGCTGGAGGCCACTAAGAGGGGGAGTCCTGCCATCAACCCCCTGCTCCAGCTGAGGGGCAGCAGCAGGGTGGAAGCTGCAGATCTCACTTCCCCCTTCACAGGCTTCTTTCTGGCTGCCCCACACTACTTTTAGCCACTCCTTTACAGGGATCATCAGCAGTGAGTGCATAGCCGCCTCACAGCCAGGCTCAGGCTAGGGCCCACCCCGCACAGCAGAAATGAAGGGACAGAGAGAAGAGAACAGAAGCCAGGACTCCAACCCCCCCCAGGCTATTCTTCCCCCCCCCCCAAGCCCCCAGAGACTCACCCCAACACCCACAATGGAGTTAGTTTAAAATTTTATTTTATTTTTTTTCCCACTTTTTAAATATTTTTATGTAATAAAAAGTCGGTGGTCATCAGTCTGGTCTGCTCCTGTGTTCGCATTACTAGGGGAGGGGAGCCCAACGCTCTGTTTAACAGCCCGATTGGAGTTATAAATAATAGAAAATAAAACCATGGCGGCTCCAGAAGCCAGGGGCAGGTGGCTCTTGCCGCTGTGCGCTCTGCAAACCAACAAAAAAGGTGCTTGGTAAAGCCCCGCCCCCAGCTGTGGCACCGTAAGGGGCAGGCTGGGGGCTCCACCTCAGGGCCCAGCTGCCAGGCCGGGGCACATACAAGGGGGCAGAAGGAGCAAACCGGATCCCGGGCAGGGGCCGGCGCTGGGAGTTCAGTTCACAGTCAGGAATCGAGGCTTCAATTTCCAGGGGGGTGGAATGGGAGCTGCTGGGATGGGTGAGACTGAACTAGAAAGAGAGCAGAGATTGTTAGTGAGCAAAGCAGGACAGGACCCCCAGCAGGGAGACAGGGCAGCAGCCCACCTGCCCGCCCACCTACCCACCCAGGTGGCCTATTCCACCCCACTCCACCCCGAGCCCCCCTCATGGGCCCTGCCCCAGGATTAGGGAGATGGGAAAAACAAGCCCACAACACCTCTCCTTCCTCCTGCAGCCAAACAGGCCCTATCCTCTCCCCTCATACTGCTACATCTATGCCCTTCATCACACCCATCTCCTGGGGCAATGAGCACTGCAGGCCTGTTCCACTTGTTGGACCCTCCATCATCTCTCAGAGCTGCCACAGGCCCGCCCCCCCAGCTCAGGGAAGGAAGGGTAGCCCCTCGACACCCTGCCAGCATGGAGGGTGGGGGGTTACTCTGGTACCAGCCTGGCCCATCACACACACCCACCAGTCCTGAGCCTCTGAGACATCCCCCCACCCCCAGCACTGACCTTGATGGTGTCCTATATAGGTGTATGGAGATGGTGTGGAGGCTGAGAGGGTGGGCACCCCGCTCTGTGGCACGCCGCCTTGGGGGGGCCCCCCATGGGTCTGCGAGGGGTGGAGCAGCATGACCTGGGGGGGATGAGGCGCCCCGGGGTGGGGGGGCGGTGCTGCTGTTATTCCAGTCTGGACATGGGCCTGCGGGAGGGGAGAGCAGGGGGATGAGCGTGGGCGGGTGGGGCCCACGCAGTGCCCGCAGCCCTGCTGCCCTACCACCTACCTGGGTGACATGGGCCATGTTGGTGTAGCTGTGTTGCAGCTGCTGGTGGGCGTGGATGGCGTAGACAGCCGGCTGGGGGAAGCTGCTCTGGGGGGACTGGGCGCTGGGCCCTGGCGTGATGGAGGGTGGCGTGGCCGTCAGCGTGGCTGTGTGGTACAGATTCTGCTGCTGCTGGGCACCGGCCAGGTGGGGCGGCTGCCCAGCCTGGTGCTGCGCCAGGACACAGGAATGTAGTGAGCAGGGTCAGGGGGTCAAACCCTCCCCCCCCACTACCCTCCCCCTCAGCCCTGGGGGAGGTCCCCCCTCACCTGCACGGGGCTGGGGGCAGCATGCTGGGCCTGCTGTTGGTTCCCTGTCGGGGTGGTGGCTGGCTGAGGCTGGTGGGGGTGCAGCTGTGTTGCATGGTGGGGATAAGACTGATGAACTGTAGCTGAAGAGAGACACCCAGTCAGACCCAGAGCAGCAGAACTGGTCCCAGCCCCCGGGGCTCCCCGGCCCCAGCCCACAGACTCACCATAGAGCGTCTGGGGCGTGGGCTGCTCCGAGGGAGGGTACTGGGGCGTGGAGGACGACACAATGGCCTGGGGGTGGCTGCCAGATGTCATCATGCGGGGATTGCTCTGCAGCATGGGGGCGAATACAGGCTGCAAGGGAAGAACCATACCTCACGGCTGTTAGAGGGACCATCCCTGCGTGCTCACCCCTCACCATACCCCTCTGTCCCCAAAGGCTGGAAGGGCCGGCCCCCATGGCTGTTAAGACAGACCATCCCCACACACTCACCCCTCTGCCCAGAGATGGCCCCACCGAGGCTGCAATGGGACAGAAGGGCCCTTCTCACCTCACCCCCATGCTCTGCCCATGCTCCTCCCTCCCCTCCCCGAGGCCCTTACCTGAGAAGGGTAGTGCGCCATAGGCTGCATCATGGTGGGTTGCCCCGTGAACTGCTGGGGGTTGTAGGAAATGTAGGAGGAGTAGGGCGTAGCTGCTACCAGGGGGGGCCCTGCTGCCGCTGCCGCCTGCATAATGGGGGGGGCGGATGTTGGCTGATGCTGGTCCGAGCGCTGGGGTGGGAGGGAACCTGTGGGAAAAGGAGCCAGCTGCTCAAAACGGACCCCAGAAGCCCCTAGGCCATATGGCTGCCTCAACCCCATGATGAGGGACCCTCCCCTCCAGCCCCACACGATGGTCCCTGCTGCCACCTCTCCCCAGACATCCCATCATCACTCCAGTGGATCAGCATCTGCTGCCCTGGGAGGGGCCCCAGGCTAGCCCCACCCAGCCCAATCTTGCCCTTTGGCCCAGCCACCAGGGAGGGGAGCTCTGCCCATGCTTTAGCCAGCTCCCCTCCCATCAGCGCAGCTGGTGCCAGACTTGCTATGCCACACTGGGAAACGCCAGGCTCACCTTTGGCCCCTCGGTACTTGCCCTGCTGGCCAGGCACAGAGCTGGAGACAGGGTAGGGGTACATCTGGGGTGCCTGCAACGAGAGAGCAGCAGTAGGGTGATTATTTGAGAACAAGGAGAGCTCCCCCCAGAGGACAGGGACCCCTAGCCCCATTTACCCACCCTCAGCAGCACCCCCTCATACTCTGGATAGGCTCTGCTCCCACACCATCCCCCACACCCTTCCCAGTTGCCCCCGCTCTGGACAGGCCCTGCTCCCCCATCCCTGCAGCCCCCACCCCAACAGACCCTGCTCCCTCATCCCCCCATCCCTGCAGCTCCCCCCCAACCCCGCACCCCTCTGGACAGGCCCTGCTCCCCCCACACCCCTGCAGCTTCCTCCCAGTACAGCGGTGGGGTGGGGCTCACCTGGACAGCAGGGCTCATGTGGATCTGAGGTATGTAGGAAATATACTGGGGGCTGTACATGCCCGTCTGGCCGGCTGTGATCACTGGGATGGAGGGAGTGGAATGGGCGCGAGGGCCCGGTGACGTGGGGGTGCTCGTTGACTTGTTCTGGAAGCAGACAGAGCAGCTGAGCATGGGGCCCAGCCAGATCCCCACCAGTGATGGGGAGGACCAGCAGCCGCTGGAGCCAATGGGGCTCCCACTCCCCCCAGCCCAGACCACTCACCACGGAGAGCAGTGTTTTCGAGGGATTGAACTCCTTGGCGTTGGGATTCAGAGTCGATTTCTTCACTTGCCTGAAACCAGTGCAGGACAAATCAGGGTTAAAAACCCTGGAAAGCTCAGCGTCCCCATCCAACCTGCCCCCACCCACTCCCCAGTGAGAACCCCCCAGGCCCTCCACTGCAGACTCACTCGGACACAGGTCCCTCTTCTTTGTCCTCGGGCTCGCCCTTGCCCGGGGGGCTGGCCACCTGCTGCTCGGCCACCTCACACAGCCCCTTCTCCTCTTTGCCACTCTCTGGCAGCAGCTCCAGGCTGGTCCCACTGGGCTTTGGCACCATGCTCACGGCGGGTGCCTGCTCGGGCCCCTCGCAGATGCCTGGCTCAAGGGCCTTCTCCTTGCCCTCCAGAGGCTCCTTGGGCCTGGCACTGAAGGACTCCAGGCTGGCCTCTGGGGAACTGCTCGGCTGGAGCTGTGGGGGAGGCAGATACTGGTGGTAAGCCCAGCCCAGACACGCCAACTCCCCCCGTCCTCCCTGCGGTCACCAGGCCTTACCTTGAACTGGGCCCCAAACTTGCGCAGCTCCTCCAGCTGGGTCCGCTTCTGCTCATTCTGCAGCCCTGCTGTGGAGAACAGCACAGAGTGAGCTGAGGGGCTGCTGCAGCCTCAGGGTGCCCCCAGGCACAGGGCAACCCCCCACTCCAACCCTGCAGCATCACTGAAGCTCTGCCAACACAGATGGATTATGCTTCCATGGGAGAGACAGATCACAGAAGACACCCCCAACAGGAGGATGCAGGCCCCTGCGTCCCTTCCCCAGGTCCCTTCGCTTGGGAAGTGGAAGCTTGGAACAGTCTCCCTCAGGGGTACACACCAGGTTCAGAGGCTTCACAGGGTGGCTGGGGGCCCGGCCCTGTCAGTGCTGACTCCCAAACTCACATACCTTTGTTGGTTGCCTTGTTGAGCTCACATGATCCGGTCACTTCCAAGGTTCTGCCAGGATCTTTAGCCACAGATGTGGGAGCCTCTTTCCCTGGGAGGGGAAAATGAGGGATAGCTCAGTGGTTTGAGCATTGGTCTGCTAAACCCAGGGTTGTGAGTTCAATCCTTGAGGGGGCCATTTAGGGATTGGGACAAAAATTGTGGATTGGTCCTGCTTTGAGCAGGGGGTTGGACTAGATGACCTCCCGAGGTCCCTTCCAACCCTGATATTCTATGAAATCCCTTAACACATTACACCACCCTGCCCACACCCAACCCCTGCTCCACAGCACAGCTCCCCAGGCCCATCTCCTCACAGCTGCCACAACAGTCCCCAGAAACCCCATGCTGCTCCCTGGGCCTTACCCTCAACAGCAGTGGCTGGCACGGGGGCTGCTACTTTGGGAGAAGGGGGGTTTGGGGAAACACTCGACTCCAGGCCAGTTCTGGCCTCTGACGGGGATGCAGGTGCTGCTGGCACGGCGGATCCCACCGAAGAATCCTGGGAAGAGACTGGAGTGGCTGAGGCAGACTTGGGAGAGCGAGGAGGGTACATGCGGCCCACTGCAGGAAGAAAGGTTAGAGATGGGGTGAGAACATAGGTCCTGATCCCCCCCACACACAACGAGAGACACAGGGACAACTACACAAACTAGGGCTCTCAGACTCTATAAACCACCACCCTTGGCTCCAAAAGGGCCCTGCAGGTTAACCCTCAGCCGCTTCTCCTGCCCACCAGGCTAACAGTGACTGGGGCGAATGTTCCAGCTGCAGACCCCTCTCTAGCCATCAGAGCATAGGCGAGGCCCTGCAGAAAGATCCCCTACCTGCAGGGGGAGCTGCCGAGACCTCCACAGGGCGGCTTGACGGGGAAGACATGGTCTTGGCACCCCGGATGGGACGCTGGGACTTCGGAGACATTCGGGAGGGTCCTGGAAAGCAAGCAAGCATAGGAGGGCGTTACAGGGCAGGTGCAGCAGCTTGGACATAGTCCCTGGCCTTCCCAGAGAGTGGTGTGCGAACTCTGGGCTGGAGGGCACTGGAGACCAGCCTCAGGCATTGCTGGAGCCCACGCCAGGAAGCCTCTCAGGTAGGTCCCCGGATCTCACCTCCATTGATCCCTCGCTGCTCCGGGACGGGACTAGAGTTGCTGTCCGGATGGTGCGCACTGCCCCGAGGAGGCATGGACCCCGCCCCTGGCCTCCCACCCCGAGAGCTGCTACACCGGACGCCTCCTCGTGAGCCCTCTCTGACGCGCTGTGGCAGCGGGACATACTTGCCCTCCCTGCAGACACAGACGGGAGAGGTGTTACATAGGCTCCCACACCCTCCCCACCCCACCCCACATGTGTGCATACACCTCTCTCACCTGGAGGCCAAGATGGGGCTGTCCCTGCCAGACACCTGCCTCTGCACAGAGCTGTGCTTCTCCTCCTCCGTCCGTCCGTCGTCGTTCTCCATGGCAATGCGCAGGCGGTACTGGGGGCTCGACTCAATCTCCCGGGCCAACTGGGCCGCCCGGGCTTCCCGCTGCCGGAACTCCTCCGAGTTATCTTTCTCTAGAGGAACGCTAGGACAGGGACAGACAGAGACAGGCCTCAGTGCCAGCTGACCCTCCCAACAGCAGTGCAGGATGCCATTGTGGCTCAGGGCTGTCTGAAGCCCCCCCTTTTGGGTGGCAATTGCTGCTCTGGTCTCCACTGGAGGAAGCCTGTTTCTGGAATTGGTTTGCCCATCTGAGTACAAGGAGGATGAAAATCAGCCTGCATGCTGTCAACGTGGAAAAAGCAGCCTCCCGGCTGGGCATGAGTACCAGTGGTGCAGCCACCGGACAAGGGAGGAAGCAGATACTTGGGAGCAGAAGCCAGCCCCGGGGCAATTCGGAACTGAAGATTGACAGGCTTTAGACAATGAAAAGCAAGCATGAGCAAGGAGTTGCTTTCACCCAGAACCACACTGAGCAGTTCCAGAACCAAGAGCTACACAGCACTTGTCTGTGTGGGATGCTGGAGAGCTGCACCCCAACCACATGCAGGTGCACAGGGAGCGAGGCTGGGCTCTGCAGGGACGTGCACACAAACACTTGGTCACTTTTGTGGTTCAGATGCATCCAGACACATTTTCTTACCAAACAGTTTTTAATCTGGACATTTTCTTAGGAAATTCTGTACCAAAAAAATCTACATGAGAGGGACACCACCTTCAGATGAAGACAATTAAAGAAAAGGAGTTGGAGGTAGTTCCAACTTCTATGTTTGCACCCAGCCTGCCCTACGCTCTATCCAAGGTCCTCCGACCTGAGCCACCCCCTCCCACCACACACACCCCCCTGCCCCTGTCCATTTTTGTGGGTTTAAAACCACCTGTTCCTATTCTAATCTCTCTCTCTCCCTTCTGCTATATGAAAGGCCCACAAGGACAAAGGAAAGAGTGTCCGACTCCCCAGGGCAGTGCTTCTCAAACCCTGGCCTGCAGGCCACATGTGGCCCAATCGGTATACAATACGGCCCATCTCACATCCTCAGGTCCATATAGGTAGTATATATATTGTGTGGATGCAGCCCACAACATACATACAACTGCATATACAGCCCACAGCGGTAAATAGGTTGAGAACCATTGGCCCAGGAAAACAGAAAGGCGGACTAGACAAATCCCCAAAGAAAACACGCTGGAAAAGGATTATATTTTTGCACGGAACAAGAGTGAACAAACTCCTTCCAACGGAGGTGTGACTTTAAATGAAAGCCAGCCTGAGCTTGACTATTCCCTCACTGCTGAGAGCAACACCCTTGTTCTTTCAACAGAGCCCTGTGTGGTACTGCAGTTCTTCTCGAAAGGGGCAGCCCCTTTGGCCTTTGTAGCTTGATACGAAGGCACTGACCCAAGAATCACACGTTCTTCCCCATGAGCAACAGCTGCCTCCCACACAGAGCCCAGGCCCACACTCACGTGTAGGAGGACAAACTGCTGTCGTACGTTGTCTTCACTCCATAGTTCTCTTCATTAAACTTGAACATCTCATTGGGATCCCAGCCATTAGACTGCAACAAGGTCAAGTGTTAGATACAGGCTCTGCAGAGCCCCCAGCGCTGAACGCCAAGCAGCAGAAGGGATCTGGGTACCCCAGAGCCCTCTCCCCAACCTAACCCCTGCCCACCACACCCCAGGCCCTGAATGCAAGGAGGAGCGAGGTTCTTACCATGTCAGACTCCAGGTCATAGTCATCACTGTTGCTGTCCCCTCCTTCCCAGCGCTGCAGCACCTTCTCTTTGTGCTCCCCATTCACCTTGGAGTTCATGGCGATGGCAGAGTCCGTGAACTTGTCTAGGAGCAGACAATGGGCCATAAGGTCTGCCACCCCCTCTGGGTGACCCCCCAGCCCCAAGCAGGGACAGGCCCCATCCAGAGGGCCAGCATTACCTTTGGTGGCGTAATTGAAATCAACATTGCGGAAATGCACCAGCATGACATCCGTGGGCTTGAAGACCATGGTGTCCACGATGTCCTCCCGCTTAGGTCCCACCAGCTGATCCGGGGTCTTCCTGTGCACCGCATCCACAGCAAGCTCAAACTGCAAACAGCCACCATTACTGCACACGGCACCCCTGCCCCAAGAACCGGCCTTCCCCTGCCATGGGGGACCCCACATGTTCACCACAGAGCTCAGATGCTCTGTGCCCTGTCCCAGGAGCCAGCCTCCCACTGTCATGGAGGATCCCACGGTTACTCCTGGGGGAATTCTGCTCCACTGCAGAATACAGAATTTCCTGTTTTCCACACAGAATTTCGGGCCACTGGGCTCTGCAGTGCCCAGATTGCAGTGACTGGAGCACCCAGCCTGGCTGGGCTGGATACTTTTTGATCCCCATTCTTGCAGGGACTGGAGAGTGCCTGGGACGACCCAGCCAGCTCTGGCAATGTGTGAGGAAGGGCACGGCTGCACCACACCATGTGCCCCGGTGAGACAGTAAAGAAGTTGTGGGGGACTAAAGGCTCTGGAGGGACTGCTGTCTGGGCTGGGGGTTACCCCATGGCTGGGCTCGGGGGAGGGGAGGGGTGCCTAGGGGGTGTCCCACGGGCTGGGCTCTGGCATGAGGGGTGTCTGGGCTGGGGGGCGCCCCGTGGCTCAGCTCTGGGGGGAAGGGGGTGTGGGTGTCTGGGCTCTGGGGGCATGACACAGCTCCCTCCAGCCCTCCAATCTGGAACTGGGTTGTTGTAGGGGTTTCTTTAACTCTTTACTCCTGGGGGAATCTTTTTTGCTGTTGTCTGTATTGTTGACAGGAAAGGTATTTTAATTATATTGTGTTATTTTGACAAATAAAATATGCAGAATTTTAAAATATTGTGCACAGAATTTTTAATTTTTTTTTTTGGGCGCAGAATTCCACCAGGACTAACATGTTAATCACTGAGCTTAGATGCTCTGCGCCATGTCCTAAGAGCCAGCCCTGCCACTGCCCAGGGGCGACCCCAGATGTTCACCACGGAACTCTGACACTGTGTGCTCTGTCTCAAGAGTCAGCCTCCTGCTTCCCAGAGAACTGGCCAGCCATGAGGACCCCAGCATTTCACTACCCCCCCAGATGCTTACCTTAGAGCTGAGGGTTTTAAAAATCCCCTCAAAGGTGCTGCCATTTTTCACCTTCACATCACACGTGGAGCCCTGGGGACAGAGCCAGAGTTTAGCACTGGCTGGGGAAGCACATACCACAGGGTCCAAGGTCCCCTCCACTAGAGCACAACCTGTCTCTCCTTCACACCATCCCCACTCCCACGGCAGCTCCCAGGGTCTCCCTGCTCACCCCCCGGTTGAAAAGAGAGAAGATGCCCGAAGTGAATCATGCTGGGAAACAGCACACACTCTCATGGGCACCTGTTACACACGGTCCTACTAGACTCACGGCTGCTCCCGGATGCCCAGCACTCCGGAGGCTCGTACTATCCTAAACCAGGCAGCACCACTCAGCTGAGGGCCCACCACTGTGACCCACTGTGAGGGCAAGAGCTGCCAGAGCCCAGGGGCAGCTTGCAGACTGGGATGGGGTGAGACCTCTGGCTGTGAAACTCCCAGACCACCCCCAAGAACATCTCTTTCTACAACAGGACACACATAGCAGCCAGTGACCTCTCCCCAGTCCCGCTGAGGACAGTGGCACACAGGTGGGGGGAATTCAGGCCTCCTGCACAGACACCCGTTTCTGGATGCTGCGTGCTGCACTTCGACACGCTGATGATGAGCGCAGGCATGGGTCAGCCAGCATTATCACCCAATCTGCAGTGCCAGCCTGGCCTTCAGCTCCTTATCCCTCCTGCCCCTGCCACCAACACAGCTGCTGCTCCTTTCCTCTCTCTTCCCACAGGCCCAGTCCCACCCCCCAGCAGAAAATACCCCAGATCCCCCCTCCCCAGACATGCCCTGCTGGATGACACCCCCCCCCCTCCCCCCGGTTCCCAACCCAAAGGCCAATGCTGGGAACAGGGAGTTTCTGACAGAGGGGACAGTATGACTCCCCTCACCCACCCCGCCAGTCAGAAACTCCTCCCTGCCCCCAAGACCCTAGCAACAGCCTGCTCCTGAATGGACCATGCTAGGCATCCCCCTCAGCACTGGAGCAGGAACTGACAGGACTTACCACAACAGCCGTCAGGAAATGCAGCATTCGAGAATTGTTATAGACACCTTCGAACACCTGTCATTAACACAGTGAGATGAACCCATCAACAAGGAGCAGTGAACACACCTCCTTCATCCCCTAGGCTTCCCCTGTACGCACCACCCTCAGCGCCCGTGTTAGGAGCCAGGGCAGTTACCAGGATGAGTAGTGTGCTAACAGCGATCACCTCGGTGATGCTAGTTACAGGGCATGCTTGGGGTACGACTCCAGGGCCAGCCACATGCTGCTGTGTGGAGACGCAGGCTTGGGTCCTGAACGACCCCCAAACTTTGGAGCCCTGAGCTCATGCCAACCCCATCTGCACCAGCAGGCCCAGAGTGAGCCTGCCCCCTCTTCTCCAGGAGGACCCAATCCAAGGATTCACAGATCTTAAGGCCAGAATGATCCAGTCTGGCCTCCTGCGTAACCCAAGCCAGAGAATCTCACCCAGCAACCCCAGCACATGGCCCAGTGAGAGGGAAGAGACAGCACTGCAGGGAAACCTCCTCCAAGGTGGATCTGAGAGAGAGACAGCTGGATGTCACAGTCCCACTAGCGACTCTGTACTCCCACAAGCACTGCAACTCCCATGCAGCTGTGCCTCATGCCCGCCCCCCCGCTCCGCTACAGGGACTGAGCCAACAGCTCTGCTGAGGGTAGATTCTGGCTGCAGCATTTGGTACTGCCAACACACAAGGCAGAGGATCCAACTTCAGGGAACCAGAGAACACATCCTTGGGCTTGGGACAAGAGCAGACTAGATTTGGGCATCATGACCATGAACCTGAAGCAGAACATCTCTTCTAAAGGAGCTTTTCAGAGCCGAAC
Source organism: Caretta caretta (assembly GCF_965140235.1). Taxonomy (NCBI): domain Eukaryota; kingdom Metazoa; phylum Chordata; order Testudines; family Cheloniidae; genus Caretta; species Caretta caretta. The sequence goes on along the minus strand of NC_134211.1, from coordinate 109,598 downwards.
ACCCCGCCCTCCCAGTGATGGGAAGCCAGTGGGGAGGTGTTCAGCTGCATACTTTGAGTGAAGGGGAGGGACCAATTTAAAAGCAGATACCCCCTGGGGATTGAGAAGGCAATTATGGGACCTTTCACCTCTAGAGTTCCAATCTGGCCCTGGGTTGTAGGAATAAATTGGCTCAGGAGATATGGGACTTTCCCCCTCCAGAGGGCACTAGTTCCAATCTGGACTGACTGGCTCAGGGGGTGAGGAATGACACCCGTCTGGCTCCATCTTGCTCCAGGCCCCAAAGGAACTGGCTGGCTCACTGCGGACCCCTGTCACACTGGTGTCCCTTGAGATCCAAGGGAAGCTAGTGCTACCAAAAAACTAAGAGACACACTCATTATGATCTGGGCCACAGGGAAGCAGTTAAAGGTCAGAGTGCTGGGTGGCAGGTCAGGTCCCTCTCTTCTCTAGCACACGCTTTTGGGAAACATCTAAACTTGCATTGCCACTACAATGCAGACAGTAAGAAATGCCAGGAAAGTCCAGCGGAGGCCTTGGGAAGAGCAGTATGGAGACTATATTGTCCGAGGCGTTAGCGGAGGCCAGCGCAAGCCATCCCCAGCCCATGCCATGTTCTCAAGAAAGAGGAAGGGCCTGCCCAGCCACCCCGGCTGCTGCGGAGGAGAAGAGGCTGTTGATCAGGAAGTCAGTGCAACAGACAGCCTGGCCCCCCTGGAAGACCAGCATGAGGTTTCCCCCCCCCCCTTAGGCAGGGCCGCAGGTACTTACTGGAGACTGGGGAGGCCCCTTCCCTGTGCTCTGCCCCCTGAAACAAACCACGGGGAGAGAGAGTTACAGAACTGCCGCGCCCCCGGGCCCGCGCCCGCGCCCGCGCCCCCGCCAGGGGCCCCACAGGCTCACCAGGCGGGCAGCCCGGACGCCTGGGTCCCAACCCCGCGCCGCCAGAGCTTTGGGGAGGGGTCTCCCTCTCCCTCGCGCCGCCGGGCGGGGATTGGCTGCAGCACCGGCCAATCAGCACCACGCTCGCGCGGCCCCCTCCGGGCGCGCGCAGTCCCGGGACCCTCCCGGCGGCCCCCCCGGCCCGCGCACGAGGAGGGGTGACCCCCTCCCTCCAGAGCCCCGCTGTTACCTGGTGCCGCCGCCGCTTCCTCCGGGGCCGCCGCCGCCCCCGCCCGGGGCCGCCGCCGCCGCCCGCCCCGCCCCGCCGCTGGGGCTGAGGCTGCCGTTGGGGCTGGGGGCGGCCCCCGGCGGCGGGGCCTTGCGGGCGGGCGGGGGCCCGGCCTGGGGCCCGGGGCCGCCCGGCGGGGGCAGCGGCTGCGGCTGCTTCAACATGGCGGCGCCGGCGCGGCCCCGGTCAACCCCAGCGGGGCGGGCGCGAGCGAATCAGCCACCCGGCGGGCGGGCGCGCGCGCGCGAGCGAGGGCGGGCGCGAGGCGGTCGGAGCTGCCGTTGGCGAGCGGCGCGCGCGGGCCGCGGGGGAGGGGCGGGCGGGCAGAACGCGGCCGGAGCGGTCTCCTCGCTGGCTCCCTCCGCACAATGAGCCTGGGTGGACCGAGAGGAGAAGGGGCAGCGCGGCGGCGAAACCAGCTCAGTGCGCCTGCGCCGACGGCCCCGCCAGCCGGGCACATCCGCACCGCAGTGATGAGTCGTACCACGTGATACCAAAAGCGCTAACTTCTCGATCCTTCCGCCGGGGTAAAAAGCCCATTCGCGGCTATTGCGCAAGCGCCGCACCACGGGGCGGAAGGGACGGAACGGCGCCGCCTCCGTACGCATGCGCGAGGTGAGGCGGGGTCTCTGGGCCCGCTATGCGTTTCAGGGAACCTTCCGGCGGCCCTCAGCTTCTGCGCATGCGTAGGGAGTCACGTAGCTCGGGGGCGGGAGCAAACACCACTCTCTCTGCGCATGTGCCTTCTTGGGAGGGAACTCGCCGGAGTTGGGGGGGGGGGGCAGGTAAAGCTGAGAGCGCAGGCGCAGAGGGATCCCTCCGCCAGGACCGCCTCACAGGGCGGACAGGAGACTCAGTCCCGGCTCCTACCCGCGCAACCTGACCCCTTCTTGACGTGTACATGTAACCTTGGTTACATACACACCCTGTACCCTCGGTGGGAATGGAGCTAGGGCAGGTGGGGGCAGAGGGGGTGGAGCTAGGGGAGGAGGTCAGGGGTTGGAGCAGAGGCAGGGGGCAGGTGGGAGCAGGGGGGCAGGTGGGGGTGGAGCTGGGGAGGAGGGCAGGGGGTGGGGCAGGGGACAGGTGGTGGAGAGGGGCAGGTGGGGGTGGAGCTGGGGGAGGAGGGCAGGGGGTGGGGTGGATTTGGGGGAGGTGGGTAGGGGGTGGAGCTGCAGCAGGGGGCAGGTGGGGGTGCCAGGAGACATTTGAGATGTTCATAGATTGCCATGCCAGAAGAGACCCTGCAATTATCTCATCTGACCTTCTGTATCACAGGCCACAGGACTGCCTTGAATTAATGCCTGTTTGAACTAGATCAGATCTTTAAGAAAAATATCCAACCTTGATTTAAAAACTGCTAGAGGAGTAGAATCCATCATGACCCTTGGGAAATTGTCCCTGTGGTTAATTACGCTCACTGTTAAAAGTTCGCAAAAAGAACAGGAGGACTTGTGGCACCTTAGAGACTAACCAATTTATTTGAGCATAAGCTTTCATGAGCTACAGCTCACTTCATCGGAAAATGAGTTGTATCGTTCTTTAATTAGGCATTTATCATACACATTCGAACATAGTGTGGACAAGATTTTCAAAAGTGACTAAAGCTTATGCTCAAATAAATTGGTTAGTCTCTAAGGTGCCACAAGTACTCCTTTTCTTTTTGCAAATACAGACTAACATGGCTGTTACTCTGAAACCTGTTAAAAGTTCACACCTTATTTCTAGTCAATCTCAGGCCATGTCTACACTGGCAGAGTTTTTTCACCAAAAGTTTTGTCAATGATCAAAAAGTGCTAAAAGAAATTTGTTTCATGTTCATGTTCTTTTCCTCTGTCAGCAAAGCGTGTCCCCACTCGGGGCAGTAGCTTCGACAAAGCAATGCACTGTGGGGAGCTATCCCACAGTTCAGCTCTCCACCTTCCGCTGCTAGGTCTTGTGGGAAAGCAGAGTGGATTGCAGTGCATCATGGGTCCGGGCTCATTGTCCCACGATGCATTGGTTTCCATCCATTGCTTTCCATCCCAGCGTTCCATGACGCTTGTATCTTCAGGAACACCAGCCTGTACAGAGAGCTGCAAGCAGGGGCTTTCTTTCCAGGCCAGATTACAGTAGGGGATATTGAAATGCCCATAATGATCCTAGGAGACCCAGCATACCCCTTAATGCCATGGCTCATGAAGCCTTATACTGGAAACATAGATAGCAGTAAGCAGCGGTTCAACAATAGGCTGAGTAGGGGCAGGATGATCATGGAATGTGTATTTGGCAGATTAACGGCATGCTGGCAATGCCTTTATGTCAGGTTAGAGCTCAATTAAGATAATATTCCCATGATCATAGCTGCATGTTGCACACTGCACAATATTTGTGAAGGTAAGGGTGAAAGTTTGCTCATGGGTGGACTGCTGAGGCAGACCACCTCGCTGCTGCATTTGAGCAGCCAGATACCTGGGCTATTAGAGGGGCACAGTGGGAAGCAATTGAAATCAGGGAGACTTTGAGACAACACTAAAGGTGAGAACCAGTAATGTATGTTGCTATGCGCTGGACTACAATGCTTAATGAAATCAAGTTTTGCAAGGAACTACTTGTGATTTTTGTGGCCTAGGACTCAATGTGAGCAAATGATTAAATTGCTTGTTTACATGTTGCTTCCATCTGCTGTCACAATTTCCAGGAAACAAATAAAGAGTGCTTCTCATTCAAAAAACTTTGCTTTTATTGCACAAAAAACTACGCCAGCACACACACGCGCTTGGGAGGAGAGGAGGTACCAGGGGAGGGCTGACTTTCAGAGCTGTGTGTAAGTCCAGCTATCATCTGAAAAGGTGTCCGTGGAGATGGCGTGAACAGGAAAGCAAGAAGTCCCAGACAGCGGAAAGGAATTTGCGGGTGGAGTTTGGGCAGGGCATGGGAAAGAGTTCTGAATGTGTTGAAGGGAAGGGCAGGCATGCATCTGCTCAGTCTGGAGCATTAGGAGGGACTGTAGCATCTCAGGTTTCAGAGTAACAGCCGTGTTAGTCTGTATTCGCAAAAAGAAAAGGAGTACTTGTGGCACCTTAGAGACTAACCAATTTATTTGAGCATAAGCTTTTGAGAGCTACAGCTCACTTCATCGGCTGCATACTGTGGAAAGTACAGAAGATCTTTTTATACACACAAACCATGAAAAAATGGGTGTTTACCACTACAAAAGGTTTTCTCTCCCCCCACCCCACTCTCCTGCTGGTAATAGCTTATCTAAAGTGATCACTCTCCTTACAATGTGTATGATAATCAAGTTGGGCCATTTCCAGCACAAATCCAGGTCCCCCCCCCCCACACACACACACAAACCCACTCTCCTGTTGGTAATGGCTTATCTAACGTATACACATTGTAAGGGGAGTGATCACTTTAGATAAGCCATTACCAACAGGAGAGTGGGTTTGTGTGTGTGTGTGGGGGGGGGGGACCTGGATTTGTGCTGGAAATGGCCCAACTTGATTATCATACACATTGTAAGGAGAGTGATCACTTTAGATAAGCTATTACCAGCAGGAGAGTGGGGTGGGGGGAGAGAAAACCTTTTGTAGTGGTAAACACCCATTTTTTCATGGTTTGTGTGTATAAAAAGATCTTCTGTACTTTCCACAGTATGCATCCGATGAAGTGAGCTGTAGCTCACGAAAGCTTATGCTCAAATAAATTGGTTAGTCTCTAAGGTGCCACAAGCACTCCTTTTCTCTTTGTAGCATCTCAGTTTGCTTCTCCATAACTTTAATCATCCTCTCCATTGCATCCCCAATGAAAGCCTCATTTTCTTTTCTGTCCAACCTTTCCATTTCCCTTCACTGCCTGCGTTCCCTCTTTTCTGCATCTGAGTATTGCAGCACCTCCTGGAACATGTCTTCTTTGCTCCATCTTGGATGCTTTCTTATCTGGTGGAAGCACTCTGCCGGTGTGTAGGGGATGCCTCTGAAGGCCACATCTGCAGAAACACAAGGAACAATACACAGAAGCATGATTAAGTATGAGCACAGCATTGAAACAGTACAGTAAAATACTCCTAAGTAACATACCAATCGCTTTCTCACTGACCAAATGCTGGCGAACACCGGCCAACACCCCAAGCGTCGTGAGTATACTTCAGGGCGGGGGACATTGTACATGGGGAGAAAATCAATATGAAAGGGTCGTGGTACAGTCGACTAGGAACAATATTCTAAATTTTCCCAACCTTTTCCACAGGTGGTGGTTGTACCAGATATCTCACTCCTGAGGGTAAGCAGGGAAGCAAGGGTGCATCTACTACACTCTTGTGGCTTCTGCCCCGATCCCTATGCTGCTCACCTGGGTGCCGCTTTGTCCCTGCACAAGTGATTGCAGAACGGCGCGGAAAAGTTTCCTTCAATGGGGCAAGGAACAAAGCAGCTCTGCCAAGAAACCTTCAGCAGAGGATTGCCAAGTACCTCCAGGAAAGTTTCCTTGAGATCTCTCTGGAGGATTCCTGTGAAATCACAATGTGCATAGCTGCACAGGGAAATGTCCAGCACACAGAAACATAGCCATTTCTATACCCTCAACCCACCTCAGCATTTCACAAAGCAAAACCACCTATCGGAGTCTCTGCTCCTGCTTCTTGCTCACTGCAGTGTGACTGCCAAGACTGGCTAGATACCTCCGGAGTGGAGAATAGCTCCTGACTGGACGCACCACCAGGCGACCCTACTGTGTGCTCCACATTGTCAGCTACCTCCACTTCTTCATCAATGACTTCATTCTCTGGGTTAGGTCCACTTTCTGCCAGCTCCATCGAAGTATCCATGGGGCTCTTGGGTGGGGGAAGTGGGGTCGCTGCCGAGGATAGCGTCCAACTCCTTATCAAAACAGCGGCACTGGAGTGATGGTTTGCCTCCCTTGCTTTCCGATACACGTGCCTCAGCTCCTTGACCTTTGCTGTGCACAGCAGCATGTCCCAAAAAGCACAGCCCTTTTTGCACAAGCTTTGAGAAATCCACCACTTGGTATTGAAATTCCTATGGCTGGAATGCAGCTGTGACTGCACAGCCTCCTCTCCCAAAATACTGAGCAGATCCAGCAGATCCACATTGGTCCAAGCAGGAGAGTGTTTGCCGCATGGAACCGCCATGGTCAGCTGGGAAGATATGATATGAGCTCTCCACACCGAGCAAACAGGAAGTGGAATTTCAAAATTTCCCAGGGCTTTAAAGGAGGAGGGGCAGACAGTTGCTTACCTGGCTGCAGGGTAGTGGAATTGGAACTGCTGACCAGAGCAGTCAGGATGGGCATTGTGGGACACCATCTGGAGGCCAATTAAAGTGATAAAAATCAAGCGCGGTGTCTACACTGGCACTTTGGCAACAATACTTTTGCATAAAAAGCCATATGACTCTCGTTTAGGTGATTTTATTTTGTCACCAAAACTGAAGAGTTTTGTTACCAAAAGTGGCCTTGCAGTACTGTTTCATCACCAAAAGCTGCCTTTTGGCCAAAAACAAACAAAAACTTTGCAGTATAGACAAGGCTAACTGCAGTTTCCAGTCATTGCCTCTTCTCTGCTAAATTGAAGAGCTCTCTGTTATTAAATTTCTGTTCCCCACTTAAGGACTTATAGACTGTGTTCAAGTCACCCTCTTTGTTAAGCTCACTAGATTTAGTTCCTGGAGTCTGTTACTATAAGGCGTGTTTTCTAATCCTTTCCTCATTCTTGTGGCTCTTCCCTGAACCTTTGCTAATTTATCAACATCCTTTCTGAATTGTTGGCACCAGGACTGGACACAAGATTCCAGCAGCAGTTGCACCAGTGCCAAATACAAAGGTAATATAACCAGTCTACTCCGATTCTATATTCCCATTTATACATTCAGGGATCACATTAACCCTTTTAGGCACAGCATTGCACTGGGAGTTCATGTCTGAATGATTGTCCATCATGACACCCAAATCTTTTCAGGGTCACTGCTTCTCAGGATAGAGTCCCCCATCCCGTAAGCACAGCATATATTCTTTGTTCCCAGATGTCTGACTTTATATCTGGCCATATTAAAATGCATATTGTTTGCTTGTGCCCAGCTGACCAAGCAATCCAGATCGCTCTGCATCAGTGACCTGTCCTCGTCATCTGCAGACTTTATAAGTGATGCTGTTATGTTCTCTTCAAGGTCATTGATAAAAATGTTATAGTGCAGGGCCAGGAACCGGTCCCTGCAGGGGCCACTGGAAACACACCTTCCCCCTATACAATTATATTTTGAGGCCTATCAGTAAGCAGACTTTTAATCCATTTAATGTGTGCCATGTTGATTTTGTATTGTTCTAGTTTCTTAATCAAAGTGTCCTGCAGTACCTAGTCAAATACCTTACAGAGGTTTAAGTATATTAAATCAACACAGACTTATATCAAACTTGTAATCTCATGAAAGAAAGTAATTGGGTTAGTTTGACAGGGAAAAAAATTATTTGAGGGCCTTTGAGGGAGAGCCTTAATGAACTCAGTCTCATCCAAAAAGAAGATTGAGTGATTACATGATTATGGTGCAGCAGGACCTTCACGGGACAAAATAGCAGGTACTAAAGGACTCTTTACTCTAGCAGAGACAGGCAGAACAAGAACCACTGGCTGGAACAAGAACCACTGGCTGGAAGCGGAAGCCAGTTGAATTCCAATAAGAAATAATCACCCTCACTGGTATAAATGTGTGCCTTACCCACTGGAACAGACTCCCAAAGGAAGTAGTGGATTGTGCATCTCTTGTTGTCTCCAGATCCAGGCTGGAGACCTTTTTGGAAAATGCTTTAGCCAAACACAAGCGATTTGGCTCAACACAGGTGGAACTGGGAAAAATTCTCTGGCCTGTGATGTACAGGAGGTAAGACTAGATGATAGCCCTGTAACAGGCCCCAAAGCTGGTCTCTTCCAGTGACTAACTCTTAGATGATGGATCTTTATGGAATGGACTACCTGAGCATACTATAAACCCCCAAAACAGGGTCTCTGAAGAAACCGTCATGTGTGCTTCAAGAGGCTAGATCCTCAGCTGGCATAAAATGACCTTGCTCCATTCAAATGAGGCAGCGTGGTCTAGTGGACAGAACACTACGTTGGAATCCAGGCCTCCTGGGTTCTCTTCCTGGCTCTGCTGCCGACCTGCCATGGGCAAGTTTCTTTTCTTCTGTTAGTCTCTGTTTCCCCACCCAGCCTTTGTCTGTCTCATCTTGAGGTCCTGATCCAGCAAAGACTTACACGCATGCTTAATTTTAGGCACTGAAGTCAATGAACTACTCACAGATGCGTAAGTCCTTGCAGGATCAGGGCCTTAAATTGGGGCAGGGCCTGCCCCTCGCTCTGTGTTTGTACAGCATCCCGCACAGCATGGCTCCGATCTCCAGGGACTACTATACTGTTCAGAGATGTTCAGGTCAGAAGGGCCCATCCGGTTTGGCTTCCTATATAATCCTGGCTAGAAAATCTCAGTGATTCCTGCATCTGGCTGAGCTAGAGCATAGCTTTTCAGGGGAGACGCTCCAGGATGATTTACAGACTCTCTGCAATCTAGAATCCAACACATCCCAAGGGGAGATGTTCCCTCCCGTTTAAAATCTGTGTCTTATTTCTACCCTGAATTCTCTTCCTTCAGCTCCCAGCCATTGGATTTCATTCTGCCTTTGTCTGATGGATTAAAGAGCCCTCTGCTATCAGAAATCCCCTCCCCACATAGGTGCCTACAGACGGGAATCTTAGCCTTCTCTTGGACATATTCAATAGATAAATCTCCTTCAGTCTTTCATTTTAAGGTAGGCTTTCCAGATCATCCTTGTAGCTCTTTTCCAAACCCTTTCTAATTTGTCACCATCCGATTTGAAGTGTGAACACCAGTCCTGGAAACAGCATCTAGCGATGGTCTCACTAATGCTGTATTCAGAGGGAAATACCACATTCTTGCTCTTACTCAATATCCCTCTGCTTATATATCCAAGGATCATATTCGCTCTCTTAGTCACAGCCTTGTACTGGGAGCTCATGTTCAGTTGGTTTCCACCACAAACCCTAAGTCCTATTCAGAGAGTCACTGCTGTCCAGAATAGGGTCCATGTAGCCGAGTGGTAGAAGGAGCTAGGGCTTCACTAGTCAATTTCCTGTCTGGAGCAGAAATCCCTGATTTGTTTTCTCAGGGCAATGTATATTTACAGAATGCATGGGGAGGCATCTTCCCTTAAACAGTGGAGCGGAGGGGGCAAGGAAACAATGCACAGGTACTGCTGCCCTGCCCCGCCCCACCCCGCCCCACCCCACAAAACATCTCCCTTACCTCAAAGCTCTGGGGCCTTCCATGCCATAAAGAGTCCTGGAGAAATGAAAGCTATCACTAAAACTGCTGGAAAGATGATAGCAATTGAGCTCCTTGAGTCTCTGTTTACCTTAACAAAGAGAAAATTAAGAGGTGACAATCTATGTATATCTACATAGGAAACAGAGGTTTGATAGTAGAGGGCTTTTCAATCTAGCAGACAGACATGTAACATGATGCAGTGTCTGGAAACTGAAATTAGACAAATTCAGATTGGAAATAAGATGCAAGTTTTTACAAGGGAACAATTTACCAGGACTGTGACAGCAATTTCTAAATCAAGATTGGATGTTTTGCTAAAACATCTATTCCAGTTCAAACAGGAATTAACTCAAGAGGAGTCCTATGGCCCATGTAATACAGGAGGTCAGACTAGATCATCACAGTGGGTTTTTCTGGGTTTATAATCTATCAACTGACAATATAATCCAGCCCACCCTACTGTACACTGAACCAAACAGGCTCTTCCAGTGTGATGTGGTGTCCAACAGGGCAAATGTGATCGTGGATATATAAACAGGGAAGTATCAAGTAGGAGCAGGGAGGGGGAGTAATAGCATCAGTGAGACCATTATTGAATACCTTGTCTAGTTGGGGTGTCCAGACTTCAAAAAGGATGTTGATAAATTGGAAAGGGTTCAGAAAAAGGGTTCACAAGAGCAACTCATGGTCTGGAAAACCTGCCTCACAGGAAGACACTGAAAAAGCACAAACTATTTAGTTTATAGAAGAGAAGGTTAAGAGGTGACATAGACTCAGCCTTTAAGGTCAGAAGGGTCTACTGTGATCACCTAATCTGACCTCCTGCACACTGCTGTTGCTGACATGTTGGGCCTACATCAGGAGGCAATTTCTCATGGTACAGGGCTCTTTCATCTAGCGCCTAGAAGCTGGAGTGAGACACATTCATATGGGAAGTAAGGCACAAGTTTTTAAGGATGGGCTGGATTCTCCATTCCTTGAAGTATTTAAATCAAGTCTGGATGGCTTCTGCTACAATTAAGACACAAATCGGACACAGTTTCCGGCGCACCTAAATCAAGACAGCCACCCCAAAACCAACTCAATCCAAAGCTTTAGCAACATGGAGCTGCAAACCAACTGAGCACACCTCTCCAGCTGAAAATGACAACAGGTGTGACAAACATGCAGGCCCCATGAGGCATTTGTATGGGGCCCACAGGTGTATTCAGATACTCCTGACCCTCAGCTTGCATTTAAAGAGTAAGTGGCTAAGCCTCATGGCTGTAGCGATAACCTTCCAAAAACAATCTGAGGGTAACCAATGCTGCTTGAGTCCACCCCTGGGAGAGGGAGGAGCTGCCACAAGCTTGACTAACACAGCACCACTGCCCTGAGTCTGCAGAGAGCCTGAGCCCATCGCTCTGAGCTGCGAACTCCCCTGGCCCGTACTAATCTGTTTGGAGCCGCACTGTAATGGGGGTAGGGGGCCTTTTGGGTCTGAAGTATCGGGGGTAGCCGTGTTAGTCTGTATCCACAAAAACAACAAGGAGTCCGCTGGCACCTTAAAGACTAAGCCATTTATTTGGGCATCAGCTTTCGTGGGTAACCCCCCCTTCTTCAGATACCCACGAAAGCTGATGCCCAAATAAATGGCTTAGTCTTTAAGGTGCCAGTGGACACCGGGGTGGGAGCTGCAGGGGGGTGAGGCAGCCGGGCAAGGACGGAGACAGAGGAGGATGGGGGTGGGCAGTGGTGAGGCAGGGGGCGGGGCTGGGTTGAGGCCCGTTCCCTGCCCCTCCCCCATGGCGCGGCGGGCAGTCGCTCCTGCAGGGGACGCGCTAGCAGCGCGCGGCGCTCTGTCCCCGCGTGGGCAGGCTCTATGGCAGGCACTGTTCCATTCAGGTTTGTGGGGAGCAGCCGCTCTCACCCTGTTCGTGAGATTCCTTCTAGCCCGACTTCCCTGCCTTCATGGTACAGTTCTCGTCCCTCTAGCCACTCATCTCTATGGTACGGATCGCCCATGGGAGGCGCTCAGGCGTAGCCCCGCTACCGCTCTATATTTGCCACCCGCGGTTGTCGCTCTAGCGAACGAGTCTCCTCTCTATGGTAACTGCCCCGCTGGAGTCATTCTAGGCAGGCGGACTCAGCCCCGCTGTGGTATCGGGGCTAGCGGACGCCGCTCTAGCCTCAGTCCAACTACCGTCTATGGTTTATGCCCGCAGCATGAGTCGCTCTAGCCCTTAACCTCCTCCTCTCTATGGTGCTCTTGTTGAGCAGCCGCTCTGGTCCCGCTCCCTGTGGGATGGGGTTTCCGGTTACTTCCCGGAAGCGGAAGCCTAGGCGTGCGACGAAGGGACGGAGCTCCCGGAAGCGGAAGTGACGATACCAGGCCCTGTCCCCTCTTGGCTGTAACGGAGACTGACTGGGAAGCTGCCGTTGCCGAGACCCGGGAGGAGCCGGAGCCGGAGCCGCCGGGCGGGATGGTGAGAATCGGCCCCGCCCCCGCAGCCCCGCCCGGGCTCCCGTTAGGCCACGCCCCGCACTCCCCCCGGCTTGGTGCGGCTGGAGCTGGACAGAGACACCCCCTCCCCCCCGCGCGCTCAGCGCCCTCCGCGCCCTCCGCGCCGCGCCGCGCGGCCCGATCCGTCCCCGCCTGGCGCCTTGGCTTGAAATGGGGACAGCCGCGCGCGGGGCGACAGCCGGACGGGTGGGGATAAAGAGCAGCTCCCTCCCCTGGCGGCGGTTTGCTACGGCAGTGCTGGCGCACCGTTGGCCAGCCTAAGAATTTTCAATTGTGATTTGTAAGCGAGGTGTGAGCGAGCTCCTCTCCGACAGCTGGTGATGAGCTGGTGAGAGGAAAAGACTTCAGGCCCAAATTGTATTTACATGAACACACCCTGCCTAGGTATCCAGCAGACAGAGCTGTGCTGCCCGAGTGGTCCAGTTTGTCTGGTGTTGGGTTACAAATCACTTTAGTATTGAATGCAGGAGTCATTAAATTTTGTTACTGCAGGAGTAAAGGGCAGCAGAACTGTGCTTAGCCTGTCCTGATTGAGGGGGTTACCCTCAGTGCTTAATTTTGTGCCAGGGCTGAGCCCTGGCACCTCTAGACTTGGCAGTTCATAGCCTCAGGACCTCTGGGCTTGCCACATCAATGATTAATGTAAAAAACTTGCTGGAGCCCTGGCACTTAATTGTTGGAACCCCAGCACCTGGTTCATTAAAAATTAAGCATTGCTCACCATCAACTGAACTGCAGTCGGTAAGCAGGGGGTTTGGATGCCGGATCCCAGTGTAGAGAAAGGATGGGGGACAGGTGTTTTGCTTGGTGGTGTCAATTCTGCCTAAGAGTCACAGGCGCCATTTGACCTGTCCGTCTCCCTGGTTTAAGAATAGAGCAGATTAGGCTCTGTAGTCTTTTGTTCTTTTAAGTGACCACTAGAGCTGAAGTCACTGATAATCAGGCCTAAGGGCTTAGACTTGCTGCAGGACAACATTTCTGTGGAAGACCGTGCCCAGCCTGCACTAGCAGTGAGGTTCCCCACTGAGAGCTGCGGAACCTCAAGAGACCGATTTGCAGAGGTCACAGTGGCAGGTGGCAGCAGAAGGTGAAGGCACAGGGCCATTGGCAGTGGCTGGAGGAACGAGCACGGTGCGTTCTCACCTCCTCGCAGGGTGGGAGGTGAACTCACACGAAAGCACCTCTGAACTCTGGGTCTCCACTGACCAAGGACAACAGCTATGAATGGGGTGTGGTGAAGGGAGGGGTACATTAAAGGAACATTTGTTTGTTGAACTACGTTTTAGTGACTTTGCTCCCAAATGCTAGATTTGTGACTGGGAAACGAATATAAATATACATTTCCTAGTAGGCCAAGATTTTTAAAGTGCATTATTTGCCAGGGTAATTATCTCTCATTGTTGCTATCTCGAGAGATTACTATATTGGAGAGTTTCAGTCCTAAACATTTGTATTGTTATGTTATAATTAGTTTTTACATAAGAACGGTCATACTGGGTCAGACCAATTGTCCATCTAGCCCAGTATCCTGTCTTCTGACAGGTTTCAGAGTAACAGCCCACCTGATGATCACTTTAGATAAGCTATTACCAGCAGGACAGTGGGGTGGGAGGAGGTATTGTTTCATATTCTCTGTGTGTATATAAAGTCTGCTGCAGTTTCCACGGTATGCATCCGATGAAGTGAGCTGTAGCTCACGAAAGCTCATGCTCAAATAAATTGGTTAGTCTCTAAGGTGCCACAAGTACTCCTTTTCTTTTTGTCTTCTGACAGTCACCGATGTCAGGTGCCCCAGAGGGAATGAACTGAACAAGTAATCATCCAGTGATCCATCCCCTGTCATCCACTCCCAGCTTCTGGCATGCATAGACTGGGGACACTCAGAGCATGGTGTTGCATTCCTGCCCATCCTGGCTAATAGCCATTGATTGACTTGTTCTCTAGGAACTTATCTAGTTCTTTTTTGAACCCCGTTATCGTTTTGACCTTCACATCATCCTCTGGCGAAGAGTTTGAAAGGTTGACTGTGCGTTGTGTGAAGAAATACTTCCTTGTTTGTTTGTTTTTAAACCTGATGCCTATTAATGTAATTGGGTGACCCCTAGGTCTTGTGTTATGTGAAGGAGTAAATAACATTTTCTTGTTCACTTTCTCCACACCAGTCAAGATTAGACCTCTATCATATCCACTTTGTCATCTCTTTTCCAAGCTGAAAAGTCCCAGTCTTATTAATCTCTCCTCATATGGAATCTATTCCATACCCCTAATTATTTCAGTTCTTCTCTGTACCTTTTCCAATTCCAAGATATCTTTTTTGACATGGGGCGACCAGAACTGCACGCACTATTCAAGATGTGAGCATACCGTGGATTTTTATACTAAAAGTGGAGGAGCTTGGTTTGCCAAACCGATCAGCAAAGCCAGTGCTGACAATCTACATGAAAAGGCTGCAAAACACCAAGCCTCTGGACTGCATCGACGTGCAGAAAGCCTTGTAAGCCAGTCACTATCAAAGCCAATTTTAGAAGAACTTAATGAGGCTTTTAAGAATGCTGGAGACGCAACACAGTTTTGAGAACAAATGTGGCTGTCGCAACAATCATACTTTCTATTTAAGCAAGAGATACCACACCCTGCAAACAGGAGACCAATGTTAAGTTCACTTTCTGTTGTTAATCTTGAAGTTGGACACTGGTTCCGAACAAGACCAGCAAATGTTTGCTATCTTTCTGCAAGAAACTCAACTAACTGGTTAGATGCATGTGATGGAGCAGTGAAAGGTTGAGCAGCTGAAAAAGTGAAGAACTCTCACTGCTTTCAGAAAATGTGGATTGATGGCTGGTGAATGAACCGATGCATGTGGGCATGAAGTATTAAGTCATTGTGATTATCTTCATGTCAGTAGTAGGCCAATAAATGCATTTTTAGATGTTCAGGTTATAGAGGACACATCAGCTGTGTCTCTGACAACCCACATCGCAGAAGAGTTAATTGCTTGTAAATTGAACCCCAAGGAGATGGCTGCTTGGGCATTTGATGGAGCTGCAAACTTCTCTGGAAGGCATAGCAGAGTACAAGCTTTGCTCAGAGAGAAGTATAACCCTAATCTCTCCTAGACATGCTGCAGAGATCATCTTTTCCGACTAGCACTAGTATGAGCTGCAGAATCTTCAAAAGATTTTAAAAAGCCATCAATTTAATGTCTTTAGTATACTCTTTTTTTTTTTTTCAGCAAGAGTCCAAAAGGACTAAATGTCTTGGAAAAAATACAGACGATACAATGGGACTGAAGTTAAAATTAGTCCAACCTGGGAAAACCCGCTGGCTTTCTCATGAGCGATCCTTGGCTGTTGTCTTAAAATTACTGCAACCATTGTTACTGGCTTTGGAAAGTATCTACCGAGGTGGGACAGATCTAAGTAGTGAGGCTGGTGGACAACTTTTGCTACTAAGTTTACAGAAGACTATCATCATTTTCTGTCTTGTAAGTCTACTGTTGAAACCACTTGGGTCATTAAACAATGCCATCCAGGCATCTGTTGCAACAGTAGTAAATCTTCATCCAGCACTAGATGCTACACTTGGATCAATCAAAAAGAGAGCCATTCAAAATGTACTGGAAGAAGCAAAGACTTCCGTCCAGAAGTTGACTAATGAAGGCACTTGTCTTCTTCACTTAAGGATTCAATATAAGAAATGTTTGTTAAGACAGCTGAAAAAGTACACAGACTTGATTCTTACAAATCTGCAACAGCAACTTCTGGATTCTACTCAACCTCCATGTAGCTTTTACAGATGCCTGTCTTATAAAACACCGACCGTTGAGTGAAGTGAGACACTACCAGCAATGGGGCTGCCATGTGATCATGACAGAGTAGAGAATTTGAACACAGAGTGGAATATCATACGATGAACGAACAAAAATTTGACTTTAGCTTTTTCTTTATCATCACTAGTGGTTCGACCCAATATTTGTGCTATGTTTCCTGGGATGAAAAAAGTAGGAATACATCTCTTGCTACTCCCAGTCTCAACAGCTACAGTTGAGTGTTCTTTTTCCTCATTGAATAGAATTTTGTGTTCTGAAAGGAGTCGCCTTCTGCATGATCATGAACATATCCTGAAGGACTGGAAGTACCGGACACATGAGAAGCCACCGAAAGTGAACGCAGTGCATTTGAGAAGCTCATTAACAGAGTTGTGCAAAGTTACAAGACGAAACCAAGAAGGATGTAGAAGTCATGCTTCATAGTAGGCTTGAGTAGCCAACTTTAATTTGTATCATGATAAATAAAATAGTTGTGAAACATTTTCAGTTTTTACTGTGGTGCCATACAACCCACCTTCACCTGCATGGTCTCACCTCTCGTCAGCCCTCACTCCCCTGTAAATTCAAACGCCCTCACCTAATTTCAATTTCCAGGAAAAACTCTGGAGCTGGGGGCCTGGCTGGGGCATGAGCCCAGAGGAGGGAGGTTTGGGGGTGGGGGCCTGGCTGGGGCAGGAGCTTGAAGGAAGGAGATTTGGGGCAACTGAGGTGTGCTGAGAGGGAGGCTAAACCTCGGCATAAGGGGAAAGGTGGAGACAGAATGATTCTACCCCTCTCCACAGCCCTTTTCCTTCCCATGGCGCTGTGCCTCCCAATACTCTCCAGTATTACACCCTGTGGCCACCTTCTCCCTCTTGCCACCTGGGCATCTCCCCACCAACTCCCCTAGGCACCTCCTTGCCCTTGGCTTCTCCTTTCATTGCACCTTCTTCCCAGGGGAATCCCCCAGCCCATCTTCCCCTCCTGGGGTTCATGCCCCCTTGGTGCAGTGGTCTGGGTACAGTGCCCTCCCACGTACTCCCATAGCCCAGCACTATGCTCCCCAGGGTATCTCTAGGGGCTCTCCCCAGCCCCTTCCCATC
This sequence comes from Caretta caretta, assembly GCF_965140235.1. Taxonomy (NCBI): domain Eukaryota; kingdom Metazoa; phylum Chordata; order Testudines; family Cheloniidae; genus Caretta; species Caretta caretta. Next base: position 92,677 of record NC_134211.1, on the reverse strand, counting down.
CCCCATCTCAAGGTCTCTGCGCTGGGCCCTCTTCCCACCCTAGAGTTCCACCCCCAGAGGATCTTCTGTCACCTTTGCTCAGTTTCCTGGCCATGTGGTGTGTCCTGGTGCTATTTCTTCTCTCTCTCTCTCTGGAGCTGTGCCCCCTTTACCCAGCGCTTCCTGGCACACCCCCAAAGTCCCGTCTGGAGCTCTGCTCCCCTGGCCTCTGGGTTCACCCCACAGTGCTGCATTCCCTGGGTTTCTTCCCTGCTTGTCTTCTCACTCTCTGTCTCCCCCACTCTCCCAGGTGAGCACGACAGTAGCAGCAGCAGCAGCAGCCTCCTGGTGGTCAGGATCCTGGCGCCCAGCCCCTCCTGGGGCTCCTGTCTCCTGGACAGCGGCAGCAGCATGAACGGCAGCGTGGCGCCACCGGGGGTGGTGGAGGCGGCGGCACCGCTGCCCTCGCCCGGCTGGCGGGATTTCTGCGAGGCCCATGCCCGGGCAGCCGCCTTGGACTTTGCACGGCGCTTCCGCGCCTTCCTGAGCGAGAACCCCCAGTTTGCAGCACCGGGGGCCGAGGCTGCCTTCTCCCGCCGCTTCGCGGAGCACTTCGTGGAGCACTTTGAGGCCGAGGTGAGCCGGGCCTGTGCCGGCGACTCACCCCCCCGCTGCGACATCGCTCCCTTCACTGGAGCCCACCATTGCCCTGGGGGCGCTTCCTCCTCCTCCACCCGTGACCTCTCAGAGACCTGCAGCGACTCCTCGGTGGCCTCTCCAGTGGAGCCGCAGCCCGGCCTGGCCTCGGGGCTGTCCAGCAGCCAGTCTCGTAGCTCCGAGGACGTCTCCGCCTCTGCCGCGACTGCCAGCACAAAGCCTAAGCTCAAAAAGCGTTTCTCCCTGCGCAACGTCAGCCGCAGCGTGCGGGGCAGCATGCGAGGCATTCTGCAATGGAAGAGCTCAGCTGAGTCCCCCACTGAGGAGGAGGCTGGCGGGGCCAACACCAATTCCAACTCCTCAGGGGGTGGGGCAGCGGACTCCTTGCCCACCGAGCGCTGGACACACAAGTTTGAGAGGCTGCGGCTCAGCAAGGCGCCTGCCCCCAAAGTGGAACTGTCCAGTGTGCGCCGGGAGGGGCTGCTCAATTATATTGTGGCCGATGACAGCGGAGGGGGGGGTGGCAGCCGGGCCCGATGGCAGAAATGCCGGCTGCTGCTGCGGAAGGCAGGCAAGGGAGAGGGCGAGGGCTACCTGCTGGAGTTCTACATCCCCCCCAAGGTGAGGGGGCAGTGGGAGTTGTGCCCCATCCTGGGGGGCAGCCACCCACCTGATGGGATTCCTCATGGGGGGCTGCTGGTAAGGATTGCCTGCAGGGGGAAGACCCTCAGGTCTGGGGTGGCAGAGAGCTGCGGTTCAGGATTGAGGACCATTGCTAGAGCTGTGCGTGCTGTGAGAGACAAGGTGGAATGAAAGGTGTTCTGTAGTCAGGGCTTCTGGGTACCTTGCCTGGCTTTGGGAGGAGAGTGGGGGTTTAACAAGGTACAGCAGTGGCTCTTAACCTTTCCAGACTACTGTACCCCTTTCAGGAGTCTGATTTGTCTTGTGTACCCCAAGTTTTATCTCTCGTAAAAACTACCGGGTTCCAAAATCAGACATAAAAATACAAGTGTCCCCCAGCACACTAGTACTGGACAATGGCTGATTTTCTCATTTTTACAATGTAATTATAAAATAAATCAGTTGGAATATAAATATTGTACTTACATTTCAGTGTATAGTGCATAGAGCAGTATAAACACATAATTGGGTGTATGAAATTTTAGTTTGTACTAGGGCTGTCAAATGATTTTTAAAATTGCAATTAATTGTGAGTTTAAAAATTAATCATGACTAATTGCCATTTTAATCGCACTGCTAAACAATAATAAAATACCATTTAAATATCTTGGGATGTTTTCTACATTTTCAAATACATTGACTTCAGTTACAACATAGAATACAAAATGGATAGTGTTCACTTGATATATTATTTTTATTGCAAATATTTGTACTGTAAAAAAAGATAAACAAAAGAGTATTTTTTAATTCACTTCATACAAGTCTTGTGCAATCTCTTTATCGCAGAGGGACGACTTATAAATGTAGAATGGTTTTGTTTTGGTTTTTTGGTACATAAGTGCACTCAAAAATAAAGCAATGTAAAACTTTAGCACCTACAAGTCCACTACTTCTTGTTCAGCCAATCGCTAAGAGAAACAAGTTTGTTTACGTTTACGGGAGATAATTTTGCCCACTTCTTATGTACAATGTCGTGAAAGTGAGAACAGGCATTCACATGGCACTGTTGTTGCTGGTGTTGCAAGGTATTTACATGCTATGTATGCTAAACATGTGTATGCCCCTTCATGCTTCGGCCACCGTTCTAAAGAGCACGCTTCCATGCTGATGATGGGTTCTCCTTGATAACGATCCAAAGCAGTGCAGACCAACGCACGTTCATTTTCATCATCTGAGTCAGATGCCACCAACAGAAGGATGATTTTTGGCGGGGGGGAATAGTTCAGGTTCTGTAGTTTCCAAATCGGAGTGTTGCTCTTTTAAGGCTTCCGAAAGCATGCTCCATGCCTCGTCCCTCTAAGATTTTGGAAGGCACTTCAGGTTCTTAAATCTTGTATCAAGTGCTGCAGCTATCTTTAGAAATCTCACATTGGTACCTTCTTTGCGTTTTGTCACATCTTCAGTGAAAGTGTTCTTAAAATGAACAACATGTGCTGGGTCATCATCCAAGACTGCTATAACATTAAGTATATGGCAGAACACAGGTAAAACCACAGAGCAGGAGACATACAATTCTCCCCCAAGGAATTCAGTGAAATTTAATTAATGCATTATTTTTTGAACGAGCATCGTCAGTATGGAACCATGTCCTCTGGAATGGTGACCAAAGCATGAAGGGGAATACGAACGTCTAGCATATCTGGCACGTAAATACCTTGCAATGCCAGCTACAAAAGTGCCATGTGAATGCCTGTTCTTGCTGTCTGGTGACACTGTAAATAAGAAGAGGGCAGCATTATCTCCTGTAAATGTAAACAAACTTGTTTGTCTTAGCAATTGGCTGAACAAGAAGTAGGACTGAGTGGACTTGTAGGCTCTGAATCATAGAATATCAGGGTTGGAAGGGACCTCAGGAGGTCATCTAGTCCAACCTCCTGCTCCAAGCAGGACCAATCCCCAATTTTTGCCCCATGATGCCTAAATGGCCCCCTTAAGGATTGAACTTGTTTTGTTTTTGAGTGCAGTTATGTAACAATCTACATTTGTCAGTTGCACTTTCACGTTAGAGATTGCACTACAGTACTTGTATGAGATGAATTAAAAATACTCTTTGGTTTTTTACAGTGCAAATATTTGTACTAAAATATATAAAGTGAGCAGTGCACACTTTGTGTTCTGTGTTGTAATTGAAATCAATTTATTTGAAAAGGTAGAAAAATATCCAAAATATGTATAATAAATATTCGTTTATTAATAATAATCTGTTATTCTTTAACAATGCAATTAAAACTGTGATTAATCACAATTAATTGTTTTAATTAATTTATTTTGCATTAATTGCTTGAATTAAGTGCAATTAATTGACACCCCTAGTTTGTACTGACTTCGCTAGTGCTTTTTATGTAGCCTGTTGTAAAACTAGGCGAATGTCTAGATGAGTTGATGTGCCCCTGGAAGATCTCTGTGTATCCCCAGAGGTACACACACCCCTGTTTGAGAACCACTGGGGTAGAGTGGGGGTAGGAGAGTCAGGTTGGACTCCTGGGTTCCTGATCTGGCTGTGCAGTCTTGGCAAAGTCCCTTCCCTGGGCTGCACCCTCAGTGTAACAGATCAGTAATGACCCCCGTCCCATCGCACTTGGCCTGTCGCAGCCCTGTGTGGGGAGGGGACGAATGGCCTGGCCCAGGGCTGGGTTGATTGTGGGTCCCATCTCACCTCGCTGTCTCTCACCTGCCCTCAGTCCACCAAGGCCCGGGTCAGCATCCTCTGCTCAGCTGTGACAGACGTGCGCACCACCACACCGCTGGAGATGCCTGACAAGGAAAACACCTTTGTCTTAAAGGTGGGTGCGGGGGACTGGGAGGGACTGTGGGGGGGAATTGCTCACAGGTGTGGGGGGGAGAGAATCAGCGCACACCCCTTCTTTGCACAGCTGCTGCTGTTGTGAGTTAGGCACAGGGCTGGGGCGGAGCAGGTGGAGCCGTCTGAGGGCTGTGCCCGCCCGCCCCCGCAGTGGGGTCGCAGGGGACCATCCCCCAGTGATGAGGGTCTGAGCAGGAAGCCCCAGCTGTGGGGCCAGGCTGTGGAGATGTTCTGTGGGGGAGGGGTGTAAGGAGGTTGGGGGTGGCCCCACAGGCATATACAGGGGCAGTTTGGGAGATGTCTTGGGGGTGCCATACTGGTTGGGGAGGGGAGGAGTGGGGTGGGAGCATCTGAGGCTGGAGTGGCAGAAGAGGGGTGCCATGGGGCTGGGGGATTCGGATGCTGGAAGGGTGGAGAGAGGAGCACCACGAGGGGCAGGGAAAGGGGTGCCTGGTGCACTGGTGCTGACCCGGTGTACCTGGCAGATGGAGAACTCTCTTGAGTACATCCTGGAGACGGTCGATTCGCTGCAGATGAGGTCGTGGCTGGCCGACATCCAGGACTGCATGAGCCTGGGGTGAGTGAGCCAGTGTCCGGCCCCGACCCCAGCTCTGACATCTCCCCCTCATGGCACCAGGGCTCCAGGTCCCCTTCGCCTTGCTGTGGGACCCCCCTGTGCCGCCAACTCCTCTGCCCCCTGCATTGCCCTGGCTCCCTGCCCCGGGACTGCGCTCAGTGCAAGGTCCAGATTCCCATTCCTAGGAGGGGGAGCCAGGCAGCATCTCCCAGGGTGGGGGTGGGGGTGTCCTTTACCTGTGAATCATGCCAGTGTCCCTGCAGGGAGAACGCGGACAGCACGGACCTGCCCTGTCTCAACCACTCGGAGAGCATGCCGAGTCGGGAGCTGCCCATGGTGCCCAGTGAGAGCAGCGAGCAGCTCTCCCAGGGTGAGTGTCAGCAGAGACCTGCCCTGCCACTGCCCCCCCTCATGTGCCAGTCCTGCCAGCTCCCCGTACCACCCCCTAAGCCATCTTCCCCCATAACCAAATCCCCAACCTCTCTACCCCATGCCCTCCCCAGCCGTGCCTCATCTCCCCCACCAACCAGCACCCCATAGCTGGCCCCCCCTGCCCTGCATCCCCCTTTACCAGAGGTCTGTAGCCAGCCGCCCAACACTTGTTTACCCTGTACCCTCCTGAGCCCTGCCTCCTTCCATACCAGCACCCCATAGGTGGATGGCATGCTCCCAGCCCTCTCTGGCTCTGTCACAGATCCACAGGATTGGTGCTATGGCCCCAGCTTTGGAACAGTCTCTCGGAGGACTTCTTCAGTGAGCCAGACCCCTGGGGTCTCTCTTCTTCCTGGATAAACCATGTGGCTTCACCGCCTGCTTAGACTTGACCTCTGGGCTGCAGCCTCCTGCTTCCCCCGTGAGCTCTGCCCAGTGAGTCCCGCTGAGCCAGACCCTGGCAGAGACGTGCCCACGCTGCCGGGACGGTGCCCTCGCCCAGCATGGCAGGGACAGTCCCTCAACCCTGGCGCACAGTCAGGTGTGTTAGTCAGCTGGGCAAGGCACGGGGAGCCCTTAGGGTCGCGCAGAGGGGTGCAGGTTACAGCCCAGTCCATTCTGCTCAGCCCAGAGCCCTGCCAGGGTGTGGGGAACCCCTTGGGTCAGGCTCTCTCCCCGTCTTTCTGATCTTCTTTGTCAGGCTCCCAGGGTGTGGTCTGCTAGAGGCAGTCAGGGTACTTAGCCTCCCTTCCCCCCTCTCCCCTCAGTCCTTTGTTTTCCAGCTGGGGAAATGCAGCTCAGCCCCCTGCTAAGAGGTGGGTTTGGCATTCCCTGGACCGGATTGCTGTGTCCCCTTAGCTCTCCAGCCTGGGGTGCCTTGGACACCGCTGTACTGTCGGAGCAGCCTGCTGACCTGCAGCTACTAGCATGGAAAACCAATCCCAGCTGCTTACGTGAATGCTCTTCCAGCCAGCCATGAGTCGATACAGGGCGGCACCCGCATATCCCCTGTCCCAGCTCTGGCTCCCCCATAAATGTGCGTCTTACACTGCTCAGTAGCCCACTGGACAGTACAAGCTCATAGATAGTTGGACATCCCAACAAACGGTAACGTTTATGCACCAAAAGAGGAGGAGGACTTGTGGCATCTTAGAGACTAACAAATGAATTTGAGCATAAGCCTTCTTGAGCTACAGCTCACTTCATTGGATGCATTCAGTGGAAAATACTGAATAGTGGGGAGATTTATATACACAGAGAACATGAAACAAGGGGTGTTACCATACAGACTGTAATGAGAGTGATCAGGTAAGGTGAGCTATTACCAGCAGGAGAGCTGGGTGCGGGGACGGGACCTTTTGTAGTGATGATCAAGGTGGACCATTTCCAGCAGTTGACAAGAATGGGGGCGGGGGAATAAACAAGGGGAAATAGTTTTACTTTGTGTAATGACCCATCCACTCCCAGTCTCTATTCAAGCCTAAGTTAATTGTATCCAGTTTGCAAATTAATTCCAATTCAGCAGTCTCTCCTTGGAGTCTGTTTTTGAAGTTTTTGTTGTTGAAGACTTGCCACTTTCAGGTCTGTAATCGAGTCTCTAAGGTGCCACAAATACTCCTTTTCTTTTTGTGGATACAGACTAACACAGCTGCTACTCTGAAACCTGTTTATGCACCAGTCTTTGTTATCTTAAGTAGAGATTTCTTAAACACTTCAATCAAACCAGCTGGTTTAGAGAAAATAATAAACCGAGTTTATTAACTGGAGAAAGACCCGGTTAAGTGATAAGGGAAAAGGCATAACAGTCAGAATTGGGTACCAAAAAAAAAAAGATAAAACCATTAGCTAATTCCTAAACTTTACTTAGCTCAATAAGATTTGAAGCAAACATCATTCTCTCCACGCCAGATGCTGCAGGCAATTCTCAGTTTACAGGCTCTCTCTCCTTTCAGCCTGGGACCACTCCCCTTAGTTCAGTATCCCTCAGGTATTCATTGATGTTATGAGCAGAGAGCTGTAAGGAGGAGAGGAGAGGTGAGGTGGCTAGTGGCATTTCTCCCCCTTTGATGCCCCAGCCCTTCTGTGCTGGACAAGCCCTTGCTGGGTCATGGGGGCAGGCAGTTCCATGGCGTACAATTGTAAATTTCCTGTTTACAAGTCCCCTGCTGGTGAATCTCTGCTTAAGCAGGCAATGATCTTTTAGCACGTAGCTGGCGTGCCAGCCTGCCTTTGTCTCTGAGAAATTGGCTTATGGGGGTTACCCAGAATCACAACCTATTTCACTAACAATCATACAGTAAAACCTCATAATTTGACATGAAGCATTGTTACACACGTTTCAACAGGGCAATGATGTTCAGCAGATTGTGAGTTTTCAAATGACACCTCAGAAGGCACACTTTGTACCAAATATATCACAACCATATAAAAGTGGTGACCATGGGGCACAGGGAGTCACAGCAGGGAAGTCGGTATGTCTCTGGGTCATTGGTTGCTAGGTATTGGATTTGTCATTGTCTTCTGAAGAGCTCCATTGATATGGGACCTGAGAGTCCAGACAGCTAGGCGACATTCATACCTGTGTCCTAGCCTGGCAAGAGCACACCGACCTGTTCTCCCCACTGAGCGACAATGCAGCACTGGAGGGAAACTCTGGCACACACAGCCTTTATAAAAATATTACAAAAAATTGTCACTTTGTGACAACCTGCCATACCAGCACCCCATAGCTGGCCCCCAAACCCTGCTTCCCGCCCTGCCCCCAGGTACCAGTGCCCTGTAGCTGCTTCCCCCCCGGATACCAGCACCCCATAGCTGGTCCCCCCAGCCCTTCCTCTAGACCAACTCCCTCAGCCGTCTTCTCCCCTACACCTGCCACGCTAGCTACGTAGTCCCTCTCTCCATATCCAGCTCCCTTCTCCCCTGTGCCTGGTTCCTCCTCCTCACACTTGGCTCCTGACTCCTCTTCCATCCCCTGCTTCTCTTGTTTACAGCTGTTTTGCTGAGTGCAGTGACCCCAGCACAGCCAAAGCTGTGGGCCCAGGGGATCTTGAAGCAGCCATGGGCTGAAAGTGTCTTATTCAGGGGCAGGGTTTGCAGGGATGGCAGTGACTATAGAGAGGAGACAGGGTAGACAATAACAGTTGGAGAGAAGAGGGAACTGAGATGGGTACATGGGGAGTGGTGGATCCAGGGAATGTGCTGCCCTGGGCCAGTGGAACTGCCTGCCACTGGATCCCACTGCATTCAGAAATTGGATGCTTCCAGAGAAAACCAGACCAGCTGGACCTGCTGAGGAGGGAGCATGAGCCACACAGCGTGGGATGGCCTCAGCATGAGCCAACCCTAAACTGGGTCTGTCCCAGCGCCCCCAGCTCTGTGGAGATTGGTAACTTCATCTGGTATCTATCCCACCAGGTGCATATGGGGGTCTGTCTGAGCGCCCCTCAGCTTCCATCTCCCCCAGCTCTGTCTCCATCGCTGCTTCCCACTTCAACTCCATGGAGCTGCTGCCTCCCGAGCTGCCCCCCCGGGTCCCCATCGATGAGGCAGCTGAGCGGCTGCAGGGTCCCTACCCCCCTGGCCTGCTGCACACGCCCTTCCCCGACACTCCCGACGCCACAGGTACGGCGCAGAGGAGTCTGTGGGGGTGGCACTGGGGGAGGAGGAATGGGGAGTTCAGGGGGACCATGTAGCCAGAGATGGGGGTGTTTCCAGGTGCTGTGTGGCAAGAGCGGGACCCAGACTGGAAAAGAGATTTTGTGGGAAGCAAAGGTGTAATTGGGAAAGGGGTGTGGGGGAGGTCTCTGGTGGGGGGTGTGCTTCGGGGGCTGGGGATAACCGGGTCTGTAGGAGGGGCATGCTGGGGGCGTGTACTGGGTCTGGTGGGGGTGTGTTCAGGGGAGGGGAGAATGGGTCTGGGGGGCCCTGCTGGGGACGGTGGCCAAGTGGGGAGGAGATCGGGGGGACGGGACAGGGTCAAGTGGGGAACAGGTTGCGGGGGACGTGCCGGGGATGGGGCCGAGTGGGGAGCAGGTCAGGGGGATGTGCCAGGGACGGTGGCCGAGTGGGGAGCAGGTCAAGGGGATGTGCCAGGGACGGTGGCTAAGTGGGGAGGAGGTCGGGGTGACGTGCCGGGGATGGGGCCGAGTGGGGAGCAGGTCAGGGGGACATGCTAGGGATGATGGCCAAGTGGGGAGGAGGTTGGGGAGGGGGACGGGGCCGAGTGGGGAGAAGGTGGGGGGGGGCGTCCTGGGGACAGGGTCCAAGTGGGGAGCAGGTTGGGGGGGGGCATGCCAGAGGCGTGCCCCCCATGTGCTGTTTCACTCCCCTTTCCTGTGTCAGGCTCGTTCCTGTTCCAGGGGGAGCCGGACCCCGGGGGAGGCGACCCAGAGCATCCCCTCTCCGAGTACCCCTGGTTCCATGGCACCTTGTCCCGGCTGAAGGCTGCCCAGCTGGTCCTGGCTGGCGGCCCCAGCAGCCATGGTGTCTTCCTGGTGCGGCAGAGTGAGACCCGGCGGGGGGAGTACGTGCTGACCTTCAACTTCCAGGGCAAGGCCAAGGTGAGCGCCCCAGCCCATGGACCCATCCCCAGAGAAGGGCCAGGAGCCCTGGGGCTGCAGAGCCTGTGGCCATGGTCTCACCCGCTTCTCCCTTCCCCCTGCCAGCACCTGCGCCTGTCACTGAACGAGGACGGGCAGTGCCGCGTGCAGCACCTCTGGTTCCAGACCATCTTCGACATGCTGGAGCACTTCCGAGTGCACCCCATCCCTCTGGAGTCGGGCGGCTCCAGTGACGTCACCCTGGTCAGCTACGTGGTGGCCTCACGGCGGCTGCATGGTGAGAGTGGGGGGCCCTGCTGCGCGGGGGGGAGGCGGAGGCGGCAGCCCAGGGCTCTGCGGGGGTGGCGCTGGGCGCCCAGGAGGGCACAGCAGCTGCAGTTCCATCGGAGGCTCATTCATAACTGGCTGGAGGAGGCGTGGCTGGAGGCTCCCTCTCTGCCTGCTCCCCCGTGGGATCTGGTGGGGAGGGGAGCAGTCTGTCTGCCTGTCTGTCTGCGTGGCTGCGTCTCCCTGCCGTGGGGTTCCCATCTGGCTGTCTGGAGAGTGTCTGTCGGGGGAAGGGTGTTCCCCATGTGTCTTGCTGCCTGGGTGAGGAAGCACACTCCTGTGGTTGGAGCGGAGGGCATGTGTCTATCTGGGGCTGGGGGAATGTGTGGAGGGAGGCGGGCGTGGGTCTGGCTCAGCAGGGGTGGGGGGGCGGCGTGTGTCCGGGGGGGATGGGTACCACACATGTCTGGCTCAGGGAGGCAGGTGCACGTGTCTGGGGGGGGGGGGCAGAGGGAGGTGGGCTCACGCGTCTGGCTCGGGGGGAGGTGGGAGTGCGTGGGTCCAGGTGGGGGTGGGGGAGGGAGGTGGGTGCGGCGTGCATATGGCTGGGGATGGGGGTGGTGCATGTATGGCTTGTGGGGGGAGGGAGGCAGGTGCGGTGTGTGTATGGTTCGGAGGGGAGGCGGGCATGGGTCTGTCTTGGGGGTGGGGGGGAAGTGGGCAGATGTGTTGGGGGAGAGGGTCGTCCAAGCCCTATCTGGCAGTTGTCCTGTCCTGTGTCTGTCCATCCGTCCGTGCTTTGTCTGTCCCCCCAGGCCGGGCGACTGTCCCCGTCTTTCCCCCCCCACGTCCGTCTGTCTGTCCCCGTATCTGACGGGCGTCTCTGTCTTCCCCCCCCTCGTGCCCCCAACCCCTGCAGGCAGGGACAGGGCGGGCAGCCGAGCCGCCGCCTGTGAGCCGACCCAGCGCAGCCCTGACTCGCCCGGCCTCGTCTCCATCGGCGCGAATGACTGTTTGTAAGTGTGAGCCGCGCCGGGGGGCATGGCCCCGAGGGAGTGAGTGTCTGTTGTGTGCGCCATGGCCCATCATGCCACCCATGGGGATGGGAGGGGGGGCGTGTCTGTGAGCTGCCGCTGCTCACCCCCATTCCCCAGAGCTCCTGCGGGCGGGGGGCCGTTACAGATGTTGCGGGGCAGCAGCTGCTGGGGGAGAGGGGTCCCAGGTCTGTCAGGCTGGTGCTTCTGGCCTCCCGGTGGCCCATTGGGCCATGGCAGCCTGTGACCCTGGCCCTGATGTTGGGGGAGGGGGGGAGCGAGGAAGGGGGGCTGTCACCCTGTTATTGCTCAGGGAGTGGGGGCTGGGGTTTCAGTGTCAGGTGCATCAGCTAACACCTGACCCTGTCTGTCTGTCTGTCTGTCTCCACAGAGCCGAGCACCTCCCATAGCCTGCCCCCCCAACCCCCATCCTGGCACGCAGCTCCAGAGGGGGGGCCCCTGCAGCCCCCCTGGCTCATCCCCGAAGCCCCAGCCCCCGGCAACCCCTCCCTGCCGCAGGAGGAAGAGGAAGGGGGCAGCACAGGGGACCTGGAAGATGGGGCCACAGGGAGGCTCCTGCAGCTCCAGGCTGAGGAGCCAGAGGGAGACACGGGGCATGCCCGGGCCATCAACAACCAGTACTCCTTTGTCTGAGCCATGTTGGGGATGGGGCAGCCCCACTGAGCTCCCCCCAGGCCCTGTGGCAGGGGTGCCCCAGCCCCACTGTACACCCCCAGACCTCGTGAGAGGGGGGCCAGCCCCCTTGAATCCAGCTTCCCAACCCCCCACCTTACATGTGATCATTGAGCCTCTCCCCTCCCCACAAGGTTGGCCTCAGCGGTACAGAGCCCATTGGGGCAGGAAGGTACGTCGCCCCCCACTGGCAGAGGGGCTGGGCACTGAAACACTACAAGAGAGCCCTCTAGGTCAGGGCCTCTAGAGCGCTAAGGGGTGTAAGGGGCTGGTCTTCTCCAGGCCAGGAGGGCCTGTCCCTCCCCCTGTGGCTCCACACGCTGTCACTGAATGTATCGAGTTTCCGAATGTATCCTCATGCATCCCCCAGTGTTCCCTCTGACCCCAGGGGGTTCAGCCCCCTTCTGGCCCTGTCCTCCTCCCACCCCAAAGCAACATATTTATACACCTCCCGGAGCCAGCCTAGGGCTACAGGCCAGGCCCTGACACCCGCGTTCGACTGGCCGCACCTTACGGACCCCCAGTAAATTAAAGAGAAGATACTATATATGTCTGTCCCCTCGTATGTCCCCCAGCCTGTGCACTGCCCCCATCTGTTCTCTCCTCCCCGCCCGATCTCACCCTGCACAGAGTGCCCCTCGCCCCCCACGGCGCGCCCTCCTCACCCCCTTTCAAAATTATTTTTCTACTGTGGAGTAGTTAGACTCTCTTCCCCTGACCCAGCCCCTCACCCTGCCCCACCCCAGCCCCCTGACTCCGCCCTGCCTGGTTTTTAGTTGGCCGGGGTCCGTTTGTTGGTTTTTTGTTAATTTTTTGGGCGTTTGTACGAACCTCGTTCACCTTTTAAAGAAAAAGAGGGAAAGAAAAGCTTGACTGCAATGGCAGTGTCTCCGTCTCTTCTGTGCCCTGGGGCTGGAACGTCACAGCCCGCACTGGCCTCGCCCCCAGGAGCAGCCACCCCAGCGCCAAGGGAGTGTGAAGCACCCCCCCCACCGGGTCTGGGGACGGTGCTGGCAAAGGAGTGGGGTGACTATGGAAGAGTAAATGCCTCCCCACTGCTGGGGGAGTTGCAGCCACAGGGGGCATGGAGAGGCTAAAGGGACACCTCCTGCATCCAGCATGGGAGTGAGATCCTGGGGGATAAATACTCCCCTGTGCCTCCCAGGACAGAGGCCGCAGGGAGCGGGGCCAGCGCTGGGAAGGGAGAGGGCTAACACCTCTCCCCCAGGCCAGAGTCCCCAGCACGCTGACCATGAGGGTACAGGATAGACACCTGCTGAGCCCCAGCTGCTTTGGGGCCGGGGCCACACTGGGGATGATGGCAGTACAGGCAAGGGGGGAGGGTAAACCCCTCAGTCCTCCCCTCCCCCCGGCCTCCAGAGCCCATGGTGCTGCTGACGGTGTGCAGTCCCCTCTGCCCTGGCCGCAGACCTGGCCTTGTCCCGCCCGCTTGGCACCGCAGCCTGGCTGTGGGGGTGCCTGCCGCGGGTGCTGCAAGGTCAGTGCAAATCTGTGGCGCTGACCCCTGGCCAGAGCTGGGCTGGTTGCTTAGCTCAGTGGGGAGACCCCCCTGCCACAGCTGGGACGCCTGTGGGGACAGCATGGGATACCCCTGCCCCAGACTGGCGCAGTGGGGCCTGCCCCCTAGCGCTACCATGGGGGAGGTGAAGGAGAACACCCCCCCCCCCCCCGCACCCTGGGCTGCGCAGCTCACATTGGGGGCAGGCCCCTGCTGGCTCCTAGCTGCAGCCCCTCTGTCCCTGCACTGGCTCCAGGTACAATGGACCTGAGTCCCCCCGCCCAGCACTCGGGGCCAGGGAGGACCAGGCTGACCTGGGAGGTGGGTGCTGGGAGCTGATCGAGCCACCAGGGGGAGGTGCTGGTCCCTGTGATTTCCTACAGAGCCCCTGGGCCGAGCTTTTCACCTCCCCTCCTGGGAGCTGGTGTGTCCGTCCCCCCCCATCTCCCCCACCACCACCAGGGGGAGGTGCTGGTCCCTGTGATTTCCTACAGAGCCCCTGGGCCGAGCTTTTCACCTCCTCTCCTGGGAGCTGGTGTGTCCGTCCCCCCCCATCCCCCCCCCACCACCAGGGGGAGGTGCTGGTCCCTGTGATTTCCTACAGAGCCCCTGGGCCGAGCTTTTCACCTCCTCTCCTGGGAGCTGGTGTGTCCGTCCCCCCCCCCAATCCCCCCCACCACCACCAGGGGGAGGTGCTGGTCCCTGTGATTTCCTACAGGGTCCCTGTGATTTCCTACAGAGCCCCTGGGCCGAGCTTTTCACCTCTCCTGGGAGCTGGTGTGTCCGTGTCCCCCCCCATCCCCCCCACCACCACAGAGCTGAGAGCCAATAAACCAGAATCGCTGCAGATGGGAGATCAGAAGTGGGGGTCAGGAGGGGCACTGGCAGAGCTGGGGGGGGCAGGGCTGGGCTTGCAGGGGGCTGTGGGTTGGGAGTGAGGGGCACCGGCAGAGCTGGGGGGGCAGGGCTGGGCTGACAGGGACTGCGAGTCGGGAGTGAGGGGCACCAGCTGATCAGGGGAGGTGGGCAGGAGTCCAGGACTGGGCTAGTAGGGGGTTGAAGGGCATCAGCAGAGCTTGTGGTTGCCTCATTGGGCTTCTGTGCCCAGATCAGACAGCAGCTGCCCTTGTTGTCTGGGTTGTGGGGGCTGTGATTCGGAGAGGTCTGAGGAGAGGCGGGTGTGTGGGGGCTGAGGGGAGAGCAGTGATGCAGGGAAGGGATGGCAGCTGGAATGGGAGGGGCTGGCATTTGTCCCATAGGCTCCGCTCTTCACCCAGTGTGGGGCAGTACCGGCTCCCAGGTCCAGGTTGGAGCAATGTCCTGGCACAGGGGCTCACGGGTCCTGATGCCTCTTGGGTCTGGTACTAAATTGCTGGGGTTCCCCTGCAAGACGTACTGCCTGGGGAGACTGAGCCAAAGCCCTTGGTCCCCAGCTGGATCCACTGGGGGGGGCCCTCAGTCCAGTTCTGTGGGGAAGCCTGCTCCTGCCCCTCCCCCACATGAATGGGGTATGGAGACTTTACTTATTTCGGGGGTTGTGGAAGCCCCAGCTTTGCTCCCCAGAGCACCCTGCCCGAGCCTGCTCTGTGTGACCTTGTTCCCAGCAGCCACCTGGCCCTGTGGAGACAGACAGGGCCAGCTGCGGGGGTCGGCGGGGGTGGGGGCAAGAACCAGCCAACCTCATCAGGGATCCCTTGGAAAACTGATTGCCACATTCAACGGGGTGGGTGAAGGAGGAGGGAAGGCCCCTGGGTGGGGGGCTGGAGGTGGGGCGCAGGCAGGGTTAGCCCATCATTTGGGACTCTGGCCTCATGAGAGGCCTTAGTGCATGTCTGACCTTTCCTTGGGGCCTCGCACCTTGCCACAGACCCCCAAATAAGACCAGCCAGGTGGCCCCCTCCAGCAGCTCAGCTAGATTCAGGGCTGCTAGGGCAGGAAGGGCCCAGCCCAGAGGCCTCCTGCAGGGAGCCCCATGATCGGTGCTGAGTGTTCAGAGTGAGCGATGCCTGGAACGGCAGAGAATCCAGTCCCCAAAGCCACGTTGGTCCAAAGCATCAGTTCCTAGAGGAGCTGGGAAAATGGGACTTTTGCCTCATGGATTTTTTTCACAGGAAAAAGTAACCCTAGTGAAAACAGGAATTGCTGACACGAAGCCAGAGTGCTTTTTCATGTGGGCTTCCAATTCGTGGTATGTGTTTATGTGTCTTACAGGAGCACCCTCGAGCTGCAGTCCTGGGGCAGGAGCCTGGTGCTGTACAAATACAGCGGTACGTTGGGTTGGTTTTGGAACCAAATAAACAGTTTGAGCAACTGGGGAAGCTCCTGCTCACTCACCCCACACCCACGCAAGTGAGTGCTTGCTGCTGGGCCAGACTGCCTCAGAGCATCCCTCTCAATGGGTGTGGCGTCAGCACAGCCATCGCCATCCCACCTCAAGTGTTCATCAACTGAGATCAGCTTGAAAACCAGGTTTTTCACCATGCAAAATGCCGGAGGCTGCTTATTTGCCTGCTGCCTCTGCAGCTTTCGTGGGGTTGCATCCCCACAACCTGTCTCACTGACTGCAAAGGGCAAGAATCTGACTTAGGGACGCCAAGATCCTGCCGCAATCACAGGATTCCAGAAGCTGGGGCTCAGTGGAAACCCTCAAACAGGATGAGAGCTGACAGCACTGCAGGGATGGGGCATGGAGCCAGCATTCTTGGGTGGGGGCATGGCCACTGGCTACACCCAGGTTCCTGGACCTCTTTGACCCATGCAGGCATCAGGGCAATTGGGGATGATTTTGCATCCTTGGCAGCTGGGTGGATGTCACTGGGGAAGCAGCTTCCCAGGACCCTACCAGCCAGCTTGAGGCTAAAGGGCTCCTGGGGTTTTCTTCTGGCCATGGGAGAAGGCTGGGTGGGGACTGGGGGCCTGAATTGCAGCCCAGGGCTCTGGGTGGCTGGCTGGCTGGCTTCTCATAACCCCTCTGCCTCGGAGGGAGGGGGAGCGCTGTGTTGGTTGGGGGGAGGAGAGTCAGAGACGGCCAACCCCCACCACAGAGGGGACTTCATCTCCTCCAGGGGCCTGAGCTGGAGCACGAAGGGGCTCAGCTCACAGGGCCCTGGGCCCCTCACTGGGTCTGGAACGCAGCACCCCTGGCCCACGGATGTGCCCTGGGTTGAGGCTGGCACCCCACATGTGGGACATGGGGCGGGGTTAGTGTGCACCAGAGGCTTCTTGCCAAAGGGTCTGCTGGTCTTTGCAACCAGCTCTCACTGCAGACCTGACAAACTCACTGCTCCAAACACGCCATACTGGCCGTTTTGCCAGAAGGAGGAACATGAGAGGCATCTGTAGGAGGCGCCTGACTTGTCAAGAGTCACAATCCTTGTGCGCCATGTGCCCCACAGAGCCAACAACCAGTGTGCGTGCGGGGCTCGGGGTGCGACTCAGCCACCGGGGGCGGGGGTGTCCCAGCGGTGAAGCGGTCACTGACCCCCGACCCTCATTAGCCAGGTAATGCCGGATTCTAGTTTGCCCTGGCCACAGCCCAGCCCAGTTGCTGGAAAACCAGCAAAGACCAGTGCCGCTGAGCACAGCCAGTGGGAGGTGGCCCAGCCCTCCGGAGAGCGCTCTGGTGGGGAGCAAAGACAATCGAGTCTCAGGGTAGCAGAGGCCCTCGGTGCACAGTCATTGAGGGAACCCCTGGAGGGGGCTTCCATGAACATCTGGCTCCTGGGCCTTGGGCGTGGCAGGGAACCCTGCTGTTAGCTAGACCGGAGTGCTACAGAGATAGGTGGAGCTTTGCTCTGGGTTGTAACCAGGTGTTCCCATCACTTCTCATCATTCCCATAAACTTGCATATGATTTGTTCCAAGAGCACCTGGTTTGCGGGAACGCTGGGGCCCATG
Organism: Caretta caretta; assembly: GCF_965140235.1. Lineage (NCBI taxonomy): Eukaryota > Metazoa > Chordata > Testudines > Cheloniidae > Caretta > Caretta caretta. The sequence continues at coordinate 75,577 of NC_134211.1, read as the reverse complement.
GCTCCTGTGGGGCAGAGGCTCTGGGATGGCTACGAGCAGCCAGTGGGAGGCTGCATGGCACAGGGGAGCAATGCAAAGCGACGCGGGAACTGGGGGGCACCTACCATTACCCTGCAAGGCGAGCTCAGGGTTGCTGTAGCCCAGAGAGAGCAGGAGCAGCTGTCAGGCTGGTGGGGCCAGGAGCTGCGTGGCTGCTGGGCAGGGGTACCAAGGGGGTCTCAGAGTCCTGGTACCCCAAGAATCATCACAGTTAGTGCCTCTTGTACCGGCCGTGGGGATCACAAGCGGTCAGTGCCCACTCTATGGGGTGGGTTTAGGGTCCCATGTGCAGGTTGCAGGGGCTCAGCGTCCCGTAGGCAGGACACGGGGCTGTAACTGGCTCCTTAGCGGATGCAGGCCCACGTGGGGCGGTGTCCCAGCCGGCAGGCAGGGCTGGGCCCCAGGGAGGAGACAGAGCTGCATGGGAGGGGGGCATGGGTGGTGCCCTGGGCCCATTCCCCAGGAGTGTGGGGGGTGGGGGTGGAGCCATGGAGCAATAGTACCATGGGGGGCAGTGCCATGGTGTGGGACAGGGGGTTGGTGCTGGGGGGTTCAGTGCCTGGGGTCTGCTCCCCGGTGTGGCGCTGGCAGCTGCGGCCAGGGCTGGGGTGGTGGAAATCTCTGCGCTAGGATCCCTAATCCGGGGGCAGCAGCTGCTCCCCCTCCCCCGGCCGGGCTGTTTATTTTCAGCGCACGGAGCCCAGCGGGTCCCTTATAGGGTAACAGAGCGTGGCCCAGCCCCACAGCTCCTTCAAGACAGATAAGGGGGGCAAGGTCCCTGAGCAGCCCCTGCACACACCCGTGTGCCAGGGGACAGCGCTTGCACTAGTGTCACCGACATGCTCCCCCAAGGCACTACCGGCCCCTTCCATGGGTGTGAACTCACCACTGACACTGACATGGGGGGGTGGCACACAATGCAGCCTCCTCTGCACCATACGCGGCCTCTCCTCAGACGCAGCGAGGATGGGGGATTAGAGCTCCCAGCTCCCCGGCCACCTCAATACGCCCCCAATGCCCCCAGCTCCCTCCAATTCACCCAGCCCCCCATACACCCAGCCCCCTCCAATCTCCCCAGCCCCCAACGCACCCAGCTCCCCTGATCCACACAGCCCCCCACGCACCCAGCTCCCCCATGCCTCCAGCCCCCAACACACAGAGCTCCTCCTATACACCCAGCCCCCATGCACCCAGCCCCCCACTCAATACATCGACCCAACACACCCAGCTCCCTGCACCCACCCATCCCACAATACACAGAGCTCCCCCGATCCACCCAGCCCCGAATGCACCCAACTTCCCCATACACCCAGCCCCCAACACACCCAGCTCCCCTATGTACCCAGCCCCCCATCTCAATACACCACTCCAACGCAAACAGCTCCCTGCACGCATCCATCCCCAAACACCAAGAGCTCCCCAGTCCACCCAGCCCCGAATGTACCCAACTCCCCATGCACCAGGCCCCCAATGCATACAGTTCCCCCATCCACCCAGCTCCCCCATCCCCCAATGCCCCCAGCTCCCCTGATCCACCCAGCCCCCAATGCACCCATCTCCCTCCAAACCACCCATCCCACAATGCACCCAGCTCCCCACCAGCTCAATACACTGCCCCAACACACCCAGCTCCCACAATGCACCCACCCAGCTCCCCCATCCACCCATCCCCCAATGCCCCCAGTCTTCCTGATCCACTGAGCCCCCAAGGTACCCAGCCCCCCACCTCATTACACTGCCCCAATGGACCCAGGTCCCCCCCAACACAACCAGCTCCCCCACCTCAATACATCTCCCCAATGCACCCAGCCCCCCACGCATCCTGCTCCCCAATCCACCCAGCCCCTAACACACCCAGCTTCCCCATGCACCCAGCTCCCAACAAACTCAGCTGCCCCATACACCCAGCGCCCAATTCTCCCAGCTCCCTGATTCACCCAGCCCCCCTATTCACCCAGTTCCCCCTATGCACCCACCCCAGTGCACCCAGCTCCTCCATCCCCAACCTCAAAGTGCCCTGGCCCCACCCCTCCCTCCAGCACAGTCACATGCAGGATGGACCCTCATTGTGTCCCATGGAGCCTGCTCCTCCTAGTGCCATTCCCTCTCCCCCATGTCAGGGAATCCCCTCTTGTCGTTCACGACTCTCCCCTCCCCCCTTGCTGGGATTCCCTGTCCTTGAGACCTGGAGCAGCCTCAGATCACCACCCCCACCCCCACCCCGGGGGGGTGTGGGCAGGGAGCAGACCAGGTCAGCTGAGGCCCCCAGCATAAGGCGTGAGAGTATGAGAACCGTCCCCATTTCAGGGAAGGGGGAGACTGGCTCCTTTAAACCAGTCACCCTGGTTCAAAGTCAGACATGGGTGCATCTCAGAAGCCAGGACTCCTGGGTTCTTCCACCAGATCTGGGAGGGGAGTGGGGGACTGGGGGAAAGGAGCCTTGGTTCTATTCCCTGCTGTGCCCCAGGTCTCGGTGTGATCAGCCCCTTCACAGCTCTGGGTCTCAGTTTCCTTTTACTCAGTGCTTACCTTCCTCCTCCCCACCCCCCACATCCAGCTGTCTGTCATTCTCTTCAGCACCTGGCCCACGGGGCTGTGGTCCCAGCTGCAGCAGCCGGGGTGGGGGCAACCCGTCTGCTTCAGAGACCCCCGGCACCAAGAGGGTCTGGAGTTTGATGCCATCTGTGTGTGTGTGTGTGTGTGTGTGTGAGAGAGAGAGAGAGAGAGAGAAAGAGAAACAGCTGTGGGGAGCCAGCTGTGGGGAGCCCCCCCAACCCTGCAGAGCTGAGGGTCACAGGCCCCACTCTGACCACCCCCAGCACGATTCTTCCCCCATCCCTGCCCCCAGCCTGTTCCCCTGTGGGCGCTGACATGGCCAAACAGCAAAGGTTGTGAGGGTAACTGGAGCCGGGACAGGCAGCAGCTGCTGCTCGAATTACACGTCTCTTACCGGCCTCGGGGGGAGGGGGAGCAAGTCTGAAGGCTCAGGCTCTCTGCAGACTCTGGCAGCGTTGCTGCATTGGTCCCTCAGAGCAGCTCCCCAGTTGCCCCAGTGCAATCAGCAGACTCAGACTTGACTCTGGATTCAACTGGTGTGACTGAGACCAGAATCTGCACCCCCATTCACAGCAAGGCGCGTGGCCAGAGCTGGACAGGGCTGCGTGGGGGGCAGGGCTCTGTGCTGCTGCACTGTCTCTGGGAAGACTCAGAGGCTTTGAAAATGGGGTCAGAGATGGAAATGCCTCACTAGGTTGGAAGATTAATGTTCCCCAACTCCTCTGGGAGCCAGGACTCCTGGGTTCTATCCCCAGCTCTGGGAGGGGAGTGGGGGTCTAGTAGTTGGTGCGGCAGGAGGGGGTCTTTGAGGCAGGACTCCTTGGTTCTATCCCTTGCTCTGGAGGGGGCAGGTGCTGAGACGAGACCCTCAGCAACTCTGCCCCCCCGGTCACTGAGTACATGGATCTGTGGTGGGGACAAGCCACCCCAATCCTCAAAAAGCAGAAGCCGTAAATTAACTTTCCTGCCAACACCCAATAAATCAGCCTCCATCACCACCCTCCCCTTCGAATATCCCAGCTGGGGCCAGTCACCTCAGGACAGGACAGGGAGCAGCCAGTCAGGGGGCCACAGGGGTGGGGCAGACTGGGATTGCAGTTCCCTTGGGGACAGGGACGTGGAGGGCTGGGGGCAATGAGGACTGGTTCAGCAGGGATCCATGGGGTGGGGAGCAGGGCCCTGACTCACTGGCTGCCCAGCCCCCAGGCTGCTGCTAGAGAGGAGTATGGGTGCAATGGGGCCCCATGGAACATGCCGCATCTCCCTGCCCCCCCCAGGGGCTGATAAATGCCCCATTAACAACCAGGGCCCAGACACAGGGATCCCACCGGGCCAGCTCAAGACTGCAGGCCAGGACCTCCTCAGCCCTTGCTCTTCCCCGCCCCCGGCCAGAATCCATCCCCAGCCTGTGCCCCTCCCCACAGGCCAGGATCCCCCATCCTGTGCCCCTCCCCGCCAGCCCGTGCCCTAGTTCCCCACTGCCAGGTCCCCACTGCCCCACACACGATTCCCGGAGCCGCCCGGCCCGAGCCCTGTGTACGCTGCTGCGGCCCAGTGGGGCTGAGCCGGCTCAGGACCGATCCCGTTACTGCTGCTGGCTGCGCCACAGCCCAGCCAGAGGCGGGTTTTACCCTTTGGTGGGGCCCGCCCTCCGGCCCAGCGCTCCGAGCGGGGAAATGGGGTCGGGGCGCGGGGGCGCCAATTTTTCCGGGGCCCCCCAAGCAGCCCATTTCCCCATTGGCCCAGTGGCTAATCCGCCACTGCCTCCAGCCCTCAGCCACTGCCCGGCCCCACTGAGCCTCCAGCCCCCAGCCCTGTTACCCTGCCCCCATCCCAGCCGCCAGCCCCACTGAGCCTCCGGCCCCAGCCCCTTTACCCTGCCCCCATCCCAGCCGCCAGCCCCACTGAGCCTCCAGCCCCCAGCCCCTTTACCCTGCCCCCATCCCAGCCCCACTACCCCAGCACCATCCCAGCTCTCAGCCCCACTGAGACCCCAGCCCCACTACCTGCCCCCAGCCCTGCCCCCAGCCACATTGTCCTTCATCCAACCCAGCCCCAAGCCCGACTGAGCCTCCAGCCCCCAGCCCTGTTACCCTGCCCCCATCCCAGCCCCACTACCCCGGCGCCATCCCAGCTCTCAGCCTCACTGAGACCCCAGCCCCATTACCTGCCCCCAGCCCTGCCCCCAGCCACATTGTCCTTCATCCAACCCAGCCCCAAGCCCGACTGAGCCTCCAGCCCCCAGCCCTGTTACCCTGCCCCCATCCCAGCCCCACTACCCCGGCGCCATCCCAGCTCTCAGCCTCACTGAGACTCCAGCCCCACTACCGGCCCCCAGCTCAGCCCCCAGCCACATTGTCCTTCATCCAACCCAGCCCCAAGCCCGACTTAGCCTCCAGGCCCCAGGCTCATTGCCCTGCCCCCATCCCATCCCCTATATCACTGAGCCTCCAGCCCCACTACCTGCCCCCAACCCACTAGAGCCCCACTGAACCCCCAGCCCTCACCCCATTACCCTGCCCCCATCCCAGCCCCACTACCCCAGTGCCATGCCAGCCCTCAGCCCCACTGCCCTGCCCCCAGCCCCACTGAGCCTCCAGCCCCCAGCCCCATTACCCTGCCCCCATCCCAGCCCCACTACCCTGGAGCCATCCCAGCTCTCAGCCCCACTGCCCTGCTCCACTGCGCCTCTAGCCCCCAGGCCCATTGCCCTGCCCCCAGCCCTGCCCCCAGCCCCACTGAGCCTCCAGCCCTCAGCCCCATTACCCAGTCCAGCCCCCAGCCCCACTGAGTCTCCAGCCCCATTACCCTGCCCCCAGCCCAGCCCCCAGCCCCATTGCCCTGCCCCTATCCCAGCCACCAGCCCCACTGAGCCTCCAGCCCCATAGCTTTGCTCCCCCTGCCCCAGCCCCACTATCCTGTCCCCCAGCCCACCTCCCCCATCACCTCACCACCTCATTTCCTAATGCCCCGCTCTGCCCCACAACAGCATCCCTGACCCCAGGCCATTTGCCGTGCCCTGGTTCTGACCCCATCTCCCCGAGCAGCCATGCCCCCGATGTGACGAAGTGGGAATGTTCTTAATGTTTTCTCTGAATACTGGGTGGGTGCCTCAGTTTCCCCCATGCCTTTCTTAAGAATGCAGGTGGTGGGATTGGGGGTGTGATTGTTGTAGAGCCCTAGAGGGCCAGTGTGATGGTGTCTGGACACAGAGAATGGCCGACACCCTGTCTCCTGGCCACTGATGGCCTGGGCCCCTCCTCTGCAAAGGTGCCAACTGAAGGTGCTGGAGGACAAAGAGATCAGGTGGTCTCCTGGCCCGGGAGAGAGACACAGGCCAGAGAAGGGGCTGGAGAGTTTCAGTTTGGAGCTGGCTGGGGAAAACGAGGGAGGCCCGGACCCGGGGTCTGGCCTCCCTGGCTCCAAGATGGACCCCAGCTGAGGGATCCTGTTCTCTGCACCTACAAGCTCTGCGTTAGACCGTGTTCCTGTCATCTAATAAACCTCTGTTTTACTGGCTGGCTGAGAGTCACATCTGACTGTGGAGTTGCGGGGCAGGGCCCTCTGGCTTCCCCAGGAGCCCTGCCTGTGGGGACTCACTGTGGGAAGTGCATAGTGGGGCAGGGGATGCTGAATGCTCCGAGGTCAGACCCAGGAAGGTGGAAGCCGTGTGAGCTTCTTGCCCTGGCGACAATCTGCTCCCAGAGAGGAGGCTCCCCCAGAGTCGTGCCCAGCTCTGTGGGGAGCAGTTCCAGAGCATCGCCTGGTGACTCCGTGACAGCTGGTGGAAGCAGTGGGATGTACTGCACCCCGTGAATGGCGCTTCTTGCAGTAAGTGACTGGGGAGCAGTAAAATGAATGGGGATTAACGAGGACCAGGCGTGCTGAAGGCTCAGAGAGGGACAGTTTCAGGGGGTGAAGAAGCTACGCTTAACCCCTGGGAGTATGTGACCAGTGAGAGGGACTGTTGCAGTAATGGGGTCCCCCTGGGGACTGTGGTGAGCAGTCTAAGGGGCGGAGGAGTCTGTGGCTTGACCTTGGGAGAGAGGCGGTGACCTGGAGAAGGGCTGGCACACTAGGGGTTCCTCCTGGAAACCGTGGGGAGCTGAGAGCACACAGGCCTGTGAGTCCACTACAACTTGGGAACAGCGAGGTGATGGCCTATCTCCGTCTCCTTAAGAAGGACATTGTAACCCTGTGCAAAAAGAGAGGGTTGAGCATTGGAAAGTTCACCAAAGCACAGTTAATCATGCAGCTGGAGGATGATGAACCTCTAAGGAGCAGATTCCTGACCCAGATGGGGATACAAGAGGATCTGGGAGCAGCTGGAGAGGTAGCCAGGCATCCCCAAGACTCCTGTACCTGACCAGACTGGGGTCTCCATGATCGGGTTCCCCATCAGGGGATCGGAGACGGCCGGGATTGGAGCTGAGTCCGAAGGAGAGAGTGGACCGTGAGAGACAGCAAGAGCCTGAACAAGAGCAGCAGCAGCAGCAGCATGAACTGGCGGTGGTGGAGTGGAGAGGCATAGGGGATCCCCCAGGGGTGAGTGGGGATAGACCCCGGGGGGCCAGTTCCGCAGGGAACCTCGAGACTAAATTGCTGCCCCTGCTTAAGGAGGGGGGGGGATGTGGATGCACACCTCACTGCCTTTGAGCAGTCTGGCAATTTGAACCAGGGGGATCCTGCGGAAAAGCCCTGGTGTCTAGCTCCCTTGCTGGGTCCCAAGGCCATAGACTCCGTCAGCCTGATGGGTGGGATGGTGCAACCCCACTAGATGCTGAAGGGCTGTGTGAGCTGGGTGAGGGTCCTCGGGATGAAGCCCCTCGCCCTGCCTATGGCCCAGATCCCTGTGCAGACACAGGAGGGGTTGGGCTGGCTGGTAGTTGGGGTTCTCCAGCATATCAGCTGTGAGACCCTGTTGTGGGGTGACTGTGTCTCTTTGGGACAGGATCCAGGCCCTGTTCCTGTAATGGCTGAGGGTTTGAATTTGAATCCAGGGAAACAAATGGCTAAGATGGAAAAATGGACAGTGAAAATGCAAATGACCTGGCTGGCAGGGGGGAGGAGCAGCTAGGCTCAGACTACCTGCCTGCCTGTAACCAGAGCCCTGGGGCTGGGTGGGATGGAGAGATGCTCCCCGACTCCTTGCACACTGGAGAGGGGGCTCACGCTGGCTCTGTTGCTGTAAGGAGAGCAGAGAGCTTGCTGCCTAGCCCCACTGGGACAGCAAGGGCAGCGCGGAGCATGGCGGGAGCTGAGACCCCAGCTGAGTTGTGGGACCCACAGGCAGGGCAGGTCGGCTGCCAACCAGCTTTGCCTTGTCCAGAGGACAGATCTATTCATAGAATATCAGAGTTGGAAGGGACCTCAGGAGGTCATCTAGTCCAACCCCCTGCTCAAAGCAGGACCAATCCCCAATTTTTGCTCCAGATCCCAGGTGGCCCCCTCAAGGATTGAACTCACAACCCTCGGTTTAGCAGGCCAATGCTCAAACCACTGAGCTATCCCTCCCCCCTATGGTGCTACTGGGAAGTGATCCCACGGTAGGGAGGGAGCTACCAGGGCCAGGGCTCAGCGTGGCTGTGACCCCAAGCCCAGCCAGTGAGAGGGAACAGGTCCCACTCCGTCCCCCAGCAGCTGAATTCCAGACCGAGCCACAGAAGGATCCCTCCTTGGAGAAGCTGAGGGAACTTGCTGGCCACAGCGCTGCAAATTCCCTTGGGGAAGGCTGCAGGGAAAGATTCCTATGGGAGAAGGGATTCCTGCACCGAGAATGGGCTCCCCAAGGGGAAGTAGAACTGAGGGGGATGGAGAACTTGGCCCTGGAGTCCATTGATGACACCTGTGTCTTTAGCCAGACCTGGGAGGACCATGTGTCCCAGGTGAGGAGGGTGCTGGGCTGCCTCAAGGAGGCAGGACTGACAGTAAAAGCTGAAAAGTGTAAGGTGGGGATGGCAGAGGTGTCATACCTGGGCCACAAGGTGAGGAGCAGCTGCCCAAGCCCAGAGCCGGCCAAGGTGGAGGCGATCAGAGATTGGCCTGTTCCCCAGACCAAGAAACAGGTCCAGACTTTTATCGGGATGACAGGGTACTACCGGAGGTTTGTACCCCACTTGAGCTCCCCAGCTGCCCCATCCCTGAGCTGTGTAAGAAGGGGAAGCCAGATGAGGTGGTCTGGACCAAGCAATGCCAGAGGGCTCTCTGTGCACTGAGGGAGACTCTAATCCAGGGCCTTGTAAATCTGGTAAACCAGATTTTGCCAAGCCCTTTACAGTGTTCACCGACGCCTCGGATGCCGGGCTGGACTCAATGCTGATGCAAGCTGATGCTAAGGGGGAGAGACCCCACATCGGGTACCTAAGCAGGAAGCTGCTGCCCCGGGAGCAGAATTATGCGGCCATCAAGAAGGAATGCCTGGCCATGGGGCAGGCCCTTAAAAAGCTGCAGCCCTATCTATTGGGCGGCGCTTTGCTGTGTATCCTGACCCCTCTCCCCCGTGGCTGCATCCAATGAAAGGGGCTGATGCCAAGCAGCAGGTGACAGAGACACCTGGTCAGAGGGTGGCCAAGGTCAAGATGGGGGCTCTTAACCAAGAGAGCCCGAATCACAGCCCTCCAGACTGGAGCACTGGGAGAAGACCTGATCCCAGTTTGACCCCTGGGGGTTTTGGGGTGGCAAAAGGACACGGGCCGCATAAACCTTCCCAAATGCAGCCTGCGAGTGCCATCAAGCACACCTGACCTAAGGGAGGGCGTAAAACTGGAAGGGCCTGGTGTAACTCCCACCAAGGAATGGGAGAGATGCTGGGGCATCCATGGGTACGTTGGTGGGTTCGAACTTCCCCAGGTCACTGGCTAAAGTGACCCTGCTCAGTCAGTCTTGAAGTGGGGAGAGATATGATGAAGTGGTAATGTTCTTAATGTTTTCTCTGAGTTTCAATTTGGAGCTGGCTGCTGGCCCTTCCCCCACAGAGGGCATCCCCCTGGCTCACAGCTCCCCCGCAGGCCTGGGGTGCTGGCCCTTCCTCCATAGAGGGGATCCCCCCCGACTAACAGCCCCATCCCCCAGCCCTGCGGCTGCCAGCCCTTCCCCCACGGAGGGGATCCCACCAGCTCACAGCCCTCCACCCCCGCCCAGCTCTGGGGCTGCCGGCCCTTCCTTCGGGTGGGTTGATCTAGATGGGTTGCTGGTTAGAGTTCACGGCACAGCTGGCTGGGTAGCTGGAGCGGCCTGCGGGGATCTAGGCAGACAGCGGGTGGGTCGATCTAGATGGGTTGCTGACGAGTGTTCGTGGCACAGCTGGCTGGGTAACTGGAGGGGGGCACATAGGATCTGGCCAGCGGGTGCAGCTGTGGACGGCCGCGCGAGAGCTCAGCTGGCTGGGGGGTAAGCAGAGGAACAGAGGCATGGACAGAGGGAAGGGGGTGAGGACGAGGAAACGTGAGTGAGACAAGCCCTGAGCCGCATGTGTCCATTATGGCCAAGGGACAGAAATAACCCGCAAGGAGCCAAGGAGCAGGATTGGCGGGGGAGGTTTCTTCCAAGGAGCTGGCAGACGTTGAGTGACATCTCGGTGTGCGGCCGCCTCAGCCACTCTCCTAAGTCACCTCTCGGCCTCCCTCCCGCTGCCTCAAGTCAGCAAAAATACCTCCCTGCGCAGAATGCCATATGTGTGCTGGTGCCGGCTGTGATGTCAGGGCAGCTGCCCAATGGGAGCCCAGGGACGGGGCCCGGGAGTCTGCCCCGTGGGCTCCCTCATAAGGACCAGGGACAGCCCCAGTCCCCACTGAGGGTGTCTATACCGGGACAGGTTGGGTGGGCTCCCCTGTCGGATACTGGGCGCCGAGGAGGGCCATGGTCTGCTGAGCGGCAAGGGACGTGAGGTGGGAGACGCTCGGAGACCAACTGATCGGCCGGGGCTTGTGAGGGGCAGAGACAGGCCAAGCCCGGGGGGGACGGGGCTTACAGCGCTGGTGGGGCAGCCATGGAGAACTCCCACGCAAAGACCGTGGAGGAGTGTCTGGCCTACTTTGGTGTGAGTGAGAACTCTGGCCTGACACCTGAACAGGTGAAGAAGAACCTGGACAAATATGGTCCCAACGGTAAGTGCTGACAGCTCGCCCCACATCCTCACACACCCGGCTGGACCGGCCACCGGGATGGGGAGAGAGAAGAAGAGGAGAGAGGCGGAGCGAGAAAGAGACTGAGAAAGGAAGAAGGATGGAGAATGAGGAACAGAGAGTTTGCTTGTGTATGGGGTGGGGGGGAGAGAGAAATGTCTGGGGCTGGGGAGCGAGAAAGAAGCAGGCAGACAGAGATGGAGAGAATGGAACAGGTGGCTAAGGATGCATGGGGTTGGCTGGACACAGAGAGGCAGGGTTGGAGCAAGAGACACTGAGTGAGGCTGGCATCAGCCACTGGGCCCTGGGAGGGGCGTAGCAGCGTGAGGGGAGCCAGGTGTCAGGGCAAGAATCAGCAGGGTTCCCGGAGCTGCGTATCAGAGCCCCGGGAGCCGTGTATCGGAGCCAGGAGAGCCGCATATCAGAGCCCCAGGAGTCGCGTATCAGAGCCCAGGGAGCTGCGTGTCGGAGCCAGGGGAGCCGTGTATCGGAGCCCCGGGAGCCGTGTATCAGAGCCCAGGGAGCCACTTATTGGAGCCCAGGGAGCTGTGTATCGGAGCCAGGGGAGCCGCGTATCGGAGCCAGGGGAGCCGCGTATCGGAGCCTGGGGAGCCGCGTATCGGAGTCAGGGTTGGAGCTGTGTATCGGAGCCCGGGGAGCCACGTATTGGAGCCCCAGGAGCCACGTATCAGAGCCTGGGGAGCCGCGTATCGGAGTCAGGGTCGGAGTCGTGTATCAGAGCCCGGGGAGCCGCGTATCGGAGCCCCGGGAGCTGCGTATCGGAGCCCTGGGGAGCCGCGTATCGGAGCCCGGGGAGCCACATATCGGAGTCAGGGTCGGAGCCTATCACAGAGAAGCCAAAGATGCAGACACAGGCAAGGCCCAGCCGTCCTGGGGACAAGGCAGCTGCTCCTTGGCTAAGAATAACCCGCCTGTAATTCCCTCTGGAATGGATTGGACACCAGAGATGCTGCATGGGGTGGAGGGCATCCTTCACGCTACGCTTCCTGTCCTGGGACAGGGTTAAGGGGAGCCCCTAATGCCCGCGGGGCAGGAAAGTCCTGTGCTGGGCCAGCATGTGTGGAATTGATGGGTGGCTCAGACTGCAATTGGGGATGGGCATGATCCCAACCGCACCACGGTGCCCCTCCAGCTTCCTGCCACCCCCGAGCCCCACTGGGCTTGGTGCAGGTCCCAGAGCAGCAGGCCAGCGAGCTTGGAAAATCTCAGCCCAGCTCGGGTCACCGCAGGAGGGCGTGTGAGTGAGTACTTGTGTGTGAACGAATATGTTTGGCTGCATCTAGGTGTGTACGGGCGTGTTTCTGTATGTGTGAAGGCGTGTTCACAAGTGTGTGAGTGTGTGTTACATGTATGTGCAGGTGTGTTCACGTGTGTGAGGGCATGTTTACATGTCTGAGGGTGTGTTTACACCAGTGGGGATGTGCGCACCCCATTCTCTGCGTGTCTGTGCAGCCCCAGCTAGGGAAATGTAGGGCCCTGGTACCTCATTTCAGCTGGGCCCACCCCTCTCCCATTTCACCCCATTAATTTTTGGGGGTCCTGCCCCCCCTTTCCTCTTCCTGTCAGCCCTGTGTGTGTCTCAGTGGGTCATGCACACACACACATTCTCCCCTTAGCCTGGCAAAGGCGCCAGGGTTCGAGGCCCCATGCCCTGTGCAACGCTGGGCTGGGTTGTTGTGCCCCAGGCCAATGAACCCATCGGCCCCTGTTTGTGTGGCATGTCCCCTCATCTGGGGCTCGTTCCTATCTCCCCAGCTTGCAGCATGTATTCTGCCCCGGGGGTTCCCCGCTCACGGTGCTAACCAGCCTCTTCTCCTCTCTTCCTTCGCTCCTGCGGCGGTGTCTCCTTGGGCAGAGCTCCCAGCAGAGGAAGGTGAGTCCCAGCCACTGGTGGCCCCAAAACCACAAAGTGCCAGAGCCCATGGCAGCCACTGCCGGCCACATCCTCAAGCCAGCCCCAGCCTCTCTCTAACGGAAACCCTGGGTCCCCCCCATTAACTCAGGGCCACCAGGGCCCACGGCCCCCTCCAATAGCCCAGTGCCCTCCATTGCCCTATAACTTTGCCCCTGTGGGCAGCACCCTCAACCCAGTGCCCCCAAGGCCCTCCCCTGCCCCACAACCTACTCCCCAGCTCCGATCCCCATTCTGGCTCCAGCCCCTGGGACTTGCAGCGCTGCCCGTTTTGGTTGCATGGATTCCTGGAGCTTTCATCACCTGACACAATCTTTAATTCCTGGTGGCTCCAGGGCAGTCCTGGAGGTCTGGCACCCTAGTGACTTGGTGTCCCTGCCTCTGACCCGCTGTGTCCCCACACCCAAGGAAAATAGGGGGGGCCCCTGCTGGGGGGGGGGGTCCCTGCTGCTCCCTGACCCTGCCCCACTCCCCAGGCAAGTCCATCTGGGAGCTGGTGCTGGAGCAGTTTGAGGACCTGCTGGTGCGAATCCTGCTGCTGGCGGCCTGCATCTCCTTCGTGAGTGACAGGGGGCGGGGCCCAGGGTGTGGGAGGGGCTGCATCTCCTTCGTGAGTGACAGGGGGCGGGGCCCAGGGTGTGGGAGGGGCTGCATCTCCTTCGTGAGTGACAGGGGGCGGGGCCCAGGGTGTGGGAGGGGCTGCATCTCCTTCGTGAGTGACAGGGGGCGGGGCCCAGGGTGTGGGAGGGGCTGCATCTCCTTCGTGAGTGACAGGGGGCGGGGCCCAGGGTGTGGGAGGGGCTGCATCTCCTTCGTGAGTGACAGGGGGCGGGGCCCAGGGTGTGGGAGGGGCTGCATCTCCTTCGTGAGTGACAGGGGGCGGGGCCCAGGGTGTGGGAGGGGCTGCATCTCCTTCGTGAGTGACAGGGGGCGGGGCCCAGGGTGTGGGAGGGGCTGCATCTCCTTCGTGAGTGACAGGGGGCGGGGCCCAGGGTGTGGGAGGGGCTGCATCTCCTTCGTGAGTGACAGGGGGCGGGGCCCAGGGTGTGGGAGGGGCTGCATCTCCTTCGTGAGTGACAGGGGGCGGGGCCCAGGGTGTGGGAGGGGCTGCATCTCCTTCGTGAGTGACAGGGGGCGGGGCCCAGGGTGTGGGAGGGGCTGCATCTCCTTCGTGAGTGACAGGGGGCGGGGCCCAGGGTGTGGGAGGGGCTGCATCTCCTTCGTGAGTGACAGGGGGCGGGGCCCAGGGTGTGGGAGGGGCTGCATCTCCTTCGTGAGTGACAGGGGGCGGGGCCCAGGGTGTGGGAGGGGCTGCATCTCCTTCGTGAGTGACAGGGGGCGGGGCCCAGGGTGTGGGAGGGGCTGCATCTCCTTCGTGAGTGACAGGGGGCGGGGCCCAGGGTGTGGGAGGGGCTGCATCTCCTTCGTGAGTGACAGGGGGCGGGGCCCAGGGTGTGGGAGGGGCTGCATCTCCTTCGTGAGTGACAGGGGGCTGGGGCCCAGGGTGTGGGAGGGCCTGCATCTCCTTCGTGAGTGACAGGGGGCGGGGCCCAGGGTGTGGGAGGGGCTGCATCTCCTTCGTGAGTGACAGGGGGCGGGGCCCAGGGTGTGGGAGGGGCTGCATCTCCTTCGTGAGTGACAGGGGGCGGGGCCCAGGGTGTGGGAGGGGCTGCATCTCCTTCGTGAGTGACAGGGGGCGGGGCCCAGGGTGTGGGAGGGGCTGCATCTCCTTCGTGAGTGACAGGGGGCGGGGCCCAGGGTGTGGGAGGGGCTGCATCTCCTTCGTGAGTGACAGGGGGCGGGGCCCAGGGTGTGGGAGGGCCTGCATCTCCTTCGTGAGTGACAGGGGGCGGGGCCCAGGGTGTGGGAGGGGCTGCATCTCCTTCGTGAGTGACAGGGGGCGGGGCCCAGGGTGTGGGAGGGGCTGCATCTCCTTCGTGAGTGACAGGGGGCTGGGGCCCAGGGTGTGGGAGGGCCTGCATCTCCTTCGTGAGTGACAGGGGGCGGGGCCCAGGGTGTGGGAGGGGCTGCATCTCCTTCGTGAGTGACAGGGGGCGGGGCCCAGGGTGTGGGAGGGGCTGCATCTCCTTCGTGAGTGACAGGGGGCGGGGCCCAGGGTGTGGGAGGGCCTGCATCTCCTTCGTGAGTGACAGGGGGCGGGGCCCAGGGTGTGGGAGGGGCTGCATCTCCTTCGTGAGTGACAGGGGGCGGGGCCCAGGGTGTGGGAGGGGCTGCATCTCCTTCGTGAGTGACAGGGGGCGGGGCCCAGGGTGTGGGAGGGGCTGCATCTCCTTCGTGAGTGACAGGGGGCTGGGCCCAGGGTGTGGGAGGGGCTGCATCTCCTTCGTGAGTGACAGGGGGCGGGGCCCAGGGTGTGGGAGGGGCTGCATCTCCTTCGTGAGTGACAGGGGCCTGGGGCCCAGGGTGTGGGAGGGGCTGCATCTCCTTCGTGAGTGACAGGGGGCTGGGGCCCAGGGTGTGGGAGGGGCTGTATCTCCTTCGTGAGTGACAGGGGGCTGGGGCCCAGGGTGTGGGAGGGGCTGCATCTCCTTCGTGAGTGACAGGGGGCTGGGGCCCAGGGTGTGGGAGGGCCTGCATCTCCTTCGTGAGTGACAGGGGGCTGGGCCCAGGGTGTGGGAGGGGCTGCATCTCCTTCGTGAGTGACAGGGGGCTGGGGCCCAGGGTGTGGGAGGGGCTGCATCTCCTTCGTGAGTGACAGGGGGCTGGGGCCCAGGGTGTGGGAGGGGCTGCATCTCCTTCGTGAGTGACAGGGGGCTGGGGCCCAGGGTGTGGGAGGGGCTGCATCTCCTTCGTGAGTGACAGGGGGCTGGGGCCCAGGGTGTGGGAGGGGCTGCATCTCCTTCGTGAGTGACAGGGGGCTGGGGCCCAGGGTGTGGGAGGGGCTGCATCTCCTTAATGAGTGATGGGGCCTGGGGGGTCCCAGAGTCTGCAGCTCCATGATTGACTGGGGGGTCCCAGAGGACTGGGGAGGAAGCTATGGTGGGAAGGGAGCTCTCTATGTATAACATGGGAACTGAGGAGTAAATTTTAGTGTGAGAGGCTGGTATGTCCTGGGACACCCAGTGGGGTAGAGACTGGAGTCAGGACTCCTAGGTTCTATCCCTGGCTCTGGGATGGGAGCAGGGTCTAGTGGTTAGAGCAGGGGGGACTGCGAGTCAGGATTTCTGGATTCTATTCCTGACCCTGCCACAGGCTCTCTGTGCCTCAGTTTCCCCCTTTTGAGCAGGGCAGGGTGAAGTCTGGATCACTCCTGTGTGCAAACTACTGGGAGATGCTGGGGGACAGGTGTCCCTGGGGAAGGGCCAGGCGTACGGTCCCACCCCACTCCATCCAGGCCCCATGCTGTGTCTCTGTGGCAGAGGTGCTGGGGGCCCGGGGCTCCTCAGGCCAGGAGGGGAGCAGGCTTTGGGAGTCATCTTGCATTGTCCTTCACCATGACCTTTCTGTGCGGAGGCCTGGCCCAGGCCCGCCCGGAATTCAGTCTTGAAGGTTTCAGTATCGGCTCCGGAGAGGCAGCATCTCAAGTGTCAGCAGCTGGGCCAGGGCTGCGGGTGGAAAGAGGGAGCCAGGGCTCAGGAGTGGAAGGAGGGAGGCCCAGGGCTTCGTCTGGCAGGTGTTAAAGAATGGGAGACCCTGCCTGGATAGGCAGTGGTGGGGGGAGGAGCCCCTCCCCCAAGTGATTCTCCCCCCATGTGGCTCCATTAGCCCTCCTCCCATGTCCCCTTGATCTTGATATGTACTGGGGGGGGAGGGTGGCGACAGCTGGGCCCCCCGTCCGCTTGCGTGAGTGCAAGAGGCCTGTAAACTGATCTCAATCTCACTGGGCCTTGGATGAAACCTGAGTGGGCACAGTTGGGTCCAGCCTGGGCAAGGCTGCCCCATCCCTGTGTGTAACTGTGTGTGTTTGGCAGGTGGGGGGGGAGAGGGGGCTGATGTCTGTGCGAAAGTGGCAGACACTTGGGGGGGGGTCTGTGTGAGTGTGTGCACACACGTGTGGCTGTATTGCTGCAGGGGGGCGTTAGAGAGCTGGCCCCTGTGTCTGAGGAGGTGTGCATTGTGCTGCACGTGTGCATGCCTGAGGGTGTGTCTGTGCAGCAGTGCTTCGCTTGGTAGGGGTGGGGTGTGTCTGTGCAGGGGGTGTGTGTGAAATCCAGTTATTCCCTGAGTCAGAGCAGCCGGAGGTGACACCCCAGCACCTCAGGAGCCCTGGGGCAGTAAACCTGCAGCTAACCAAGCTGATTGTGACCAGGTAGAGGGGATGGGCCAGAAATGGAAGCTATTTTGCGATAAAATAGATTGATGAGCGTGTATGGAGATAGATTAGATTAGATTAGATGGGGTGGATGGGGATAGATAGATAGATTAGATAGATAGATGGGGTATATGACGAGATCCCTGGGGTGCAACGTGGCACTGTGGGACCGCTGTGTCCTCTTAACTCAGTAAGCTGGATTGTCTCTCACAATGCCTTACTGATGACAAGCAGCAAACCTCTCCCATGCTGTTTTCACTGAACAGGTAATCATCAAGTGATCCTTATCTTTTTTGAGATGGGGTGACCACATCTGCAGGCAGTATTCAAGAAGTGGGCGTACCATGGATTTATATACAGGCAACATGATATTTTCTGTCTTATTATCTCTCCCTTTCTTAATGATTCCAAACATTCTGTTCGCTTTTGTGATGGCTGCTGCGCATTGAGGGGATGTTTTCAGAGAACTCTCCACAATGGCTCCAAAATCTCCTTCCTGAGTGGTGACAGCTAATTTAGACCCATCATTTTATATGTATAGTTGGGTTTATGTTTTCCAATGTGCATTACTTTGCATTTATCAACACTGAATTTCACCTCCCTTTTGTTGCCCAGTTACCCAGTTTTGTGAGATCCTTTTGTAATTCTTCACATTCTGCCTGGGATTTAACTATCTTGAGTAGTTTTGTATCATCTGCAATTTTTTCCACCTCATTGTTTACCCCCTTTTCCAGATCATTTATCAATATGTTGAATAGGACTGGGCCCAGTACAGACCCCTGGGGGACACCACTATTTACCTCTCTCCATTCTGAGAACTGACCATTTATTCCTACCCTTTGTTTCCTCTCTTTTAACCAGTTACAGATACATGAGAGGACCTTCCTTCTTATCCCACTACAGTTTACTTTGCTTAAGAGCCTCTGGTGAGGGACCTTGTCAAAGGCTTTCTGAAAATCTAAATTCATTTTATCCACTGGATCCCTCTTGTCCACATGCTTGTTGACCTCCTCAAAGAATTCTAGTAGATTGGTGAGGCATGATTTCTCTTAACAAAAACCGTGTTGACTCTTCCCCAACATATGTTCATCTATGTGTCTGACAATTTTGTTCTTTACTATAGTTTCAACCAGTTTGCCCACTACTGAAGTCAGACATACTGGCCTGTGATTGCCGGAGTCTCCTCTGGAGCCCTTTTAAAAAATTTGCATCACATTAGCTATGCTCCAGTCATTTGTTACAGAAGCTGATTTAAATCATAGGTTACAAACCACAGTTAGTAGTTCTGCAATTTCACATTTGAGTTCCTTCACAACTCTTGGGTGAATACCATCAGGTCCTGGAGACTTATTACTGTTTAGTTTATCAATTTGTTCCAAAACCTCCTCTAAAGACACTGCAATCTTGGACATTTCCTCAGATCTGTCACCCAAAAAGAATGGCTCAGTTTGGGAATCTCCCTCACAACCTCAACAGTGAAGACTGATGCAAAGAATTCATTTAGTTTCTCTGCAATGGCCTTATCGTCCTTGAATGCTCCTTTAGCATCTCGATCGTCCAGTGACCCCACTGGTTGTTTAGCAGGCTTCCTGCTTCTGATGTACTTAAAAACATTTTTGCTATTACTTTTTGAGTCTTTGGCCAGCTGTTCTTCAAATTCTTTTTTGGCCTTCCTACTTGTATTTTTACACTTCATTTGCCAGAGTTCATACTCCTTTCTATTTTCCTCACTAGGATTTAACTTCCACTTTTTAAAGGATGCCTTTTTACCTCTCACTGCTTCTTTTACTTTGTTGTTTAGCCACGGTGGCTCTTTTTTGGTTCTCTTACTATGTTTTTTAATTTGGGGTATACATTTAAGTTGAGCCTCTATTATGGTGTCTTTAAAAAGTTTCCACACAGCTTGCAGGGGTTTCACTTTTTGCGCTGTACCTTTTAATTTCTGTTTAACTAACTTCCTCATTTTTGTGTTGTCCTCCTTTCTGAAATTAAATGCTACAGTGTTGGACTGCTGTGGTGTTTTCCCTGCCACAGGGATGTTAAATTTAATTATATTATGGTCATTATTACCAGCTCTATTCACCTCTTGGACCAGATCCTGTGCTCAATTTAGGACTAAATCAAGAATTGCCTCTCCTCTGGTGGGTTCCAGGACTAGCTGCTCTAAGAATCAGTCATTTAAGGTGTCAAGAAGATTTATCTCTGCATCCCGTCCTGAGGTGACATGTACCCAGTCAATATGGGGATAGTTGAAATCCCCCATTATTATTGAGTTTTTTATTTTTATAGCCTCTCTAACCTCCCTGAGCATTTCACAGTCACTATCACCATCCAGGTCAGGTGGTCGGTAGTATCTCCCTCCTGCTATCTATCTATCTATCTATCTATCTATCTACCCACACATCCCCATACACCCCTGGATCCTGGGCAGGGTCTGTGCAGCACTTGGCTTACGGGGACTCCTGATCTCAGTTGAGGTCTGTGCAGCACCTGGGACAAGACTCCATTGTGATAGAAATAGCCAAGAGAGTAATGAGTGTCGGGAGCTAGGTAGCTACCTGCGGGAGTGTGAGGTAGGGTGTTGTGCGCTGTGTGTGCGAATGGGAAGGACTGTAATGCTCCGAGTGATGGGCTGGGGTGTAATATTTGCAGAGGCCTGTGTGGGATGTATGTGAGAGAGAGACACATGTAGTTCTGGGGGTATGGAGGGGGGTGTAGTGCTCTGGCTGTGTGTTTAAGAAGCTGAAGTGCTCTGGGCATCTATGGGAGGTGTGCAAGTGTGTAGCTAGGTGGGGGAAGGAGAGAGGTGTAGCACTATGTGTGTGTGTGTGAGGGAGAGAGAGTGAGGGTGTAGAACTGTATGTGTGTCCGGGGGAGGATGTAGAATTGTGGAGAGGTGTAGCACTTTTGCTATGTGGCGTGAAGGGTGTAGTGCTCTGGCTGTGTGTCTAAGTGGGTGTAGCCCTCTATGGGGGGAGGGTGTAGCTCTGTGGAGGAGAGGGGAGAGGTGCAGCACTGTGTAAGTGTGTAGTTCTGTGTGTGCGTGTGGGAGAGTATAGTGGGGAGGGGGTTGTATCTCTCTGGCCATGTGGGTGAGAAGGGTGCAGCTCTGTGGAGGTGGAGGGGGAGTAAGGAGTGTAGCTCTCTGGTCATGTGGGTGGGAGGGGCGTAGAACTCTGTGTGGGGAGGGTCATGGTGAAGGTCTGGGGCTATGGCTGTGGGGGAAGGGGTGTAGCATTTAAGGGTGCATGGGTGTGTGTGGGAGGGTGTAGCTGTGTGAAGGAGGGGAACGGAGAGCTGTAACTCCCTGGCCATATGGGTGGGAAGGGTGTAGCACTCTGGGTTTGTGTAGCTCGGTGGAGGAGGGGAAGGGAGGGCTGTAGCTCTCCAGCCATGGGACGGGAAGGGTGACTTGTGCTGTGCATGGGGAGCTCTGTAGGTCACACAGACGTGACCTGGTTGTGGCTCTGCCCCTCATAGGTGCTGGCCTGGTTTGAGGAAGGTGAGGAGACAATCACTGCATTCGTGGAGCCATTTGTCATTCTCCTGATCCTCATCGCCAATGCCATCGTAGGAGTCTGGCAGGTAACCAGGGGCCAGCGACCATCCCCTCTATGTGCAAAGCAGGGTCAGGCCAGATCAGTATCTGGATGGGAGACTGCTGAAGTGACCCGGGAGATAGCGCAGGAGACTTAGAAGTGGTCACTGACATCAATGTCTCATCCCAGAATGGGGTTCCATCTTGGCACCGGGCGATGGGCCCCTGTGTAAACAGCCACGTGCACCACCCCAGAGGTGGCCGCACCTCAACACCAAGTGACGGATTGCTGTGTAAACAGCCAACAGCAACCCAACCCACATCTCATTGCCGGTTGAGGGGGTTCACCCAGTTCACCCAGCCCCCGGGGGGCTGTGGGCAGGTGGGCGTGACTTTTTGTGCTGCCCTGGCAGGAGAGGAACGCTGAAAACGCCATTGAGGCCCTGAAGGAGTATGAACCCGAGATGGGCAAGGTGTACCGTGCAGACAGGAAGTCTGTGCAGAGAATCAAGGCCCGGGACATGGTCCCCGGTGACATCACCGAGGTGGCTGGTGAGTGTGTGGCAGTGAGCACATCAAGGTGCTGAAGGCACCATGGAGCAAATGGCACGGGGCATCCCCGGGCAATGGTTAAACACACCCTGTGTACTGAGGGTTGAAGGGTTGGGATAACGTCCCAACCATGCTGTTGCCATGATTACCCACAATGCCCTTGGAGAGTTGCCAATGCTCCTCACCCGTCCCCTCTGCGAGGGTGTTGGGGCTGTGGGGGCTGGCTGAGCAGGGCCTCCCAGCCTCTCTCGGCCTTGTTTACTGCCTGGCCCCAGCCTGCCCTGACCCTGGCTTGTGGGGCAGACACAGCCTCATTCTCCCCGGGCTGAGAGGCGGGTGTTTGGGAACAGACAGTCCCTGGCCCCGTCTGAAAGCGGAGCTCCGTGGAATCCCCTTTGCGCTGCACTTGTTCAGTGACAGGTGTTCCCGGGCCTGGGCTTCAGCCAACTGCCCCCTCCCCCTGCCCCCCCCCCCCACCTGGGGGGAGAGACCCTGTGTCCCCTGCCCTGGCCCCGTCTCCATCCCTCCCTGCAGGCTGGGGGGTGGCCTTATATCCCCCTTCCCAGTGCCCCCCAGCCGTTCCAGCCAGCCAGCCGGGAGCCCTGACCTCGCCATCTCCTTGAGAGCCCCCTGGGCAAAGAGGGGGGGCTGAGGCGCTGGGCGCTCCTTCTATGGGCAGTGCCAAGCGGCCGGGGCAGCAGGAATGTGATGAGCCAGGGTTACAAGGACATGGCCAGCAGGACATAGAGGGCACTAAGGAGGGGGAGGAGGGAGACACTTACTGAGCTTACAGGAAGGGTCCCAGCGGAGAGGGGCAGCTAGGGTTACACTGCTGGGGGGCCTGATCCCCGGCTGGAATAGCGGGGCTGGTGCCCCGGCTAGGGGTGGACAGGGAGAAAAGATCCAGCATTTCCTCTCCCTGTATAACCTCTTCCACACCCCTGGCTGTCTGGCTCCCTCCCTCGGTGTGGTCTCCTGGTGTTGTGTGTTGCTGACACCCAGGGGCCGTGTCCCCCCAGCTGCTGCTCCAACACTCTCAACCCCGGCCCTGGGGAATTCAGTGCCTTGTACCCCAGGGATGAGCTGGTCCAAAGTCACACAGCCCCCTCACCCTTTTGCCCTGAGCGTCCCCTGCAGCCCTGCTGAGAGGGGGTGGGGTGCAGGGTCTGCCCTCCAGACTCTGGTAGTGGGGACACTCCTTCCCCCGTGTCCATCCATCACAGCGTGTCTTGTGCCTCTCCCTGCAGTGGGTGACAAGGTGCCAGCTGACATCCGGATCATCTCCATCAAATCCACCACCCTGCGTGTGGACCAGTCCATCCTGACAGGTTAGGGTCTGGTGGGGGGCAAACCAGCCTGGGAGATGGGCTGCGGGGAAAAGAACTGGGGTGGGGGCTGGGCTGGTGGGGAAGGACTGGGTTGGGGGCCTAAGGATGGCAAATCTGGTCTGGGGGGGACAGAACTGCGGGGCAGGCATGAGAAATTCAAGCTTGTGATTGTGAGTCTGTAGCCCTGGGGGATAACAGTAGCCAATGCAGCAGGTCTGTGAGTGTCTGGGGAGGGTGTACGTTGGGGGGTTGTCTGGGAGGTGTTTGTGTGGGTGTCACTGTGTGTGTGTGGGGGTGTCTCTCTGGGTGACTTTGCCTCTCTGACTGTCCATGTGTCTGTCGGTGGGTGAGTGGGTCTCGCTGGGGTGGAGGAGGGCGTCTCTAAGCTCCTGTTCCGCTCCCTGTGTGTGTGTGTGTCTGGGCCTGTTTGCATCTGTGGGTGCCTATCTGTCCTTGTAGTGGGGATGTCGGGTGTCTGTCTGGCAGGACTCCTGGTGCCCTCATCCCGTGTGCTCAGACCTCTCTGCTCCTCCTGCCAGGTGAGTCTGTCTCGGTAATCAAGCACACGGAACCTGTCCCAGACCCTCGTGCTGTCAACCAGGACAAGAAGAACATGCTCTTCTCAGTGAGTGTTGCATGAGGGCTTGAATATCGCTTCCCCCATGCTGAGGGCTGCCCCTCTTCCCCCCAGCCAGAGAGCTGTCCCCCAGGTCACCCCCGTCATGGACTCCCAGGCCCTGTGCTCTCTCTCAGCTCCGTACGGCCCCTGGGAGGAACCCCCTTCAATGTGACAGCCCTTCTCGGGGGTCCACTCTCTCTCGGGGGTTAAGCCCTGGGCTCCGGTGCCTCCTGGAACTGCACCTCTCTGAGCCTTCAGCACGCCCGTCTCTGCCGTGGGCCCTCTCAGGGAGTCCTCTCGCTCTGGCCCCCCGGGGCCTCCACCCCCAGAGGGAGCAATGCCCCCCGATCTCCAGCCTGCAGTGACTCAGCCAGCGTAACACAGGAGGTTTATTGAGCATCTGAACCCAGCACAGGCAGTTCTCAGGGCCCTCAGGCCTGGCCAGTCTCAGCACCATCCAGCTGGGTCTGTCCCCATCCAGGTGGGCTCTGGCTGTTCTCTCTCCCCCGAGTCCAGCAGCCCGCTCCTTCCAGCCGAGCCTCCTATATCACCTCTCCCCTTGGCCCCTCCTTGTCCTTTGTGTTCGGTCCTGGGCAAACAGATCACCTGAGACTAGTGGTGCAAGTAGAAATCATTTCTTGCCCGTACTACACTCATGGGAGGGACACAAAAGAGGGCATGTGACCTCCCCAGGTGACCCTCCATGTGACTCCTCTCTGCCCTGCCCCCAGCCCAGGGCCCCCATGCTCTGCCCGTCTCCTCCGACACCCCCCCCTTACATGTCTAAAATTTTATGCTTTGGGCCCCTGGTGCCACCTGTACTTCCAGGTGTCATTGAGGATCCAGCAGCACCCCAAATTGAAAAATTCTTAAATGAAGGACGGATAAGAGGGATAATCACCCCACTTTCCCTTAACATGCTATCAGTGTCTCCCTTATGTTCAAATTAAGCTTCTGCCAGCTTGCCTTTATCTAAGTATTGCTCTCCGCCAGGCACTAGGAAAGCAAAGATGCTGCACCATCTGAGTTTGATGGAAAAGAGGCACAGAACTGTGTGTGCCATGTACATCTTGATAGGACTACAGCCCAAATTGTTTTATTATTTTCCTCAGCATGACACATAGGAGGGGAAATCAAAATCAGCCTGGCAGAACATTCATAAGAACTGTCTCTGGACAGATAAGCAATTGATCAAAATTACATTATCTGATCTCTGGGGCCAAATCCCATTCCCATTGAAATCAAAAGGAGTTTTGCTATTGAGTTCAATGGGAGCAGGCTTTGACATTTGGAGAGGAAAGAACAAAACCACTCAAGCAAGGGCTACGTTGCTTATACCACAGCTGTCAAAGGCTGCTGACTCGTGAGAAAGTCAGCAAACATCTGATCTTTGTCCATTGCAAGGGAGAAATCAGCAATCAATGAGGTTAGAACAGTCTCTGTACTATTTCCAGCTCATAAGTCCATCTGCAAAGGATCAAGGAATATCAAGGCTCCAGATTACCTTAAAGTCCTCAGTCCCTTGGTTAGAATGCTCCCATTAGTATATGTTCATTGCCCAGAGGCTGGAGCAGGAAAGAGGACAGAGTAGGAAAGGCAAAATAGATATGTTTCCAGACCAGGGCCTTTTAGCTTCTGCCAAGTGCCAAGTAAAGGGAAATCTATTCTCACTGTGAAAGATGGTGTTTGGAGTCACATGGGCAACTTACATGTCCATCACTCCCACCCATATTCTAGTTAGAACATTCACAAAATGTCCATTAAGTGTAGACAGGCATTTTCCACGGTCCAGTGTGAGCTAAGTATTCCTTAATGGGCAATTCAGCTTGACTTGTCCCTTCATGTGCTGGCTAAATATCTTGTGGGCATTACCACAGGAGCAAACATGTAGTAAACAGAGCTAATATTCATAACTTCAGCTACCAAGATGAATACACAGGCATAGAAATAGCATAATCATAAGTACCAGTTATTTCACCTACATGACTAGTCCCAAAAGAGATTCTGAAAAAATCACACCACGTACCTGAGACCCTCTGTGCCAGCACCAGGCCCCACTGGAGTTTTATCTGTTATGTAACAACAGAGATGGAGCCAGTGACATGACTCCATTTAGCCTAAAGGAGCAAGGTTAATTTTGAGCTGTTCAGGTGTGACTGCACCTTTACTCCATGAGGGCAGACTGGCTGGCCCCCATTCAGGTTAATGGGCTTCAAAGTTCCTTTGCAGTTAACTTTTTAATGTTCATAAACCTGGTATGTGCTGAGGTAGTTTAAAGAATAACACAGGATTTTAGGTTTTCAAATCTGTGAACCTCTGCCTCTTTGAAATTTTATTATTATTATTATTATTATTTTGCTGGTCATAATGTGGGAGGTGTGACAAGTTGGGTCACAGAATCCCCCTTGCGACTGTCATCTGATGTGCTGAGACTACCTCTGAGCCCGTTTTCTCTGCCAGTTTGGGCCTCCAGAACCCTGCTTTGTTGAGCCAGACACGCCAGCCTGCTGCAACACAGACCCACAGTCTGACCCACACCCCCAAAGCTGCAGACTTAACTGAAAATGGCTTAGCAAGTGCTCCTGTCTCTAACACCCAGACACCCAGCTCCCAATGGGATCCAAACCCCAAATAAATCTGTTTTACTCTGTATAAAGCTTATACAGGGTAAACTCATAAATTGTCCGCCCTCTATAACACTGATAGAGAGACATACATAGCTGTTTGCTCCCCCGGTATTAATTGCTTACTCTGGGTTAATTAATAAGCAAAAGTGATTTTATTAAGAATAACAAGTAGGATTTAAGTGGTTCCAAGTAATAACAGACAGAACAAAGTAAGTTACCAAGGAAAAAAACAAAACACGTAAGTATAAGCCCAATACATTAAGAAACTGATTACAGATAAAAACCTCACCCTCAAAGATGTTCCAATAAGCTTCTTTCGCAGACCTTCCTAGTCTGGGCCCAATCCTTTCCCCTGGTACAGTCCTTGTTCCAGCTCAGGTGGTAACTAGGGGATTTCTCATGACTGGAACCTCCTTTGTTCTGTTCCAACCGTTATATAGCTTTGTCACAAGGGGGGAATCTTTTGTCTCTCTGGGTCCTCACCCCTCTTTCTAAATGGAAAAGCACCAGGTTTAAGATGAATTCCAGTACTAGGTGACATGGTCACATGTCCTGTGAGACCTCAAGCCTTCATTCTTCCTGGCCTGACTCACAGGAAGGCTTGCAAGTAAACAGAGCCATTTACAACCAATTGTCCTAGTTGATGGGAGCTATCAAGATTCCAAACCATTAATGGCCCACACTTTGCATAATTACAATAGGAACTCAGAGTTGTATTTAATATTTCTAGTTTCAGATTACCAGCAGGACAGTGGGGTGGGAGGAGGTATTGTTTCATATTCTCTGTGTGTATATAAAGTCTGCTGCAGTTTCCACGGTAAACATCTGATGAAGTGAGCTGTAGCTCACGAAAGCTCATGCTCAAATAAATTGGTTAGTCTCTAAGGTGCCACAAGTACTCCTTTTCTTTTTGCGAATACAGACTAACACGGCTGTTCCTCTGAAACCTGTCAAGATACAAGAGTGATACATTTATACAAGTAGGATGACCACACTCAGTAGGTTATAAGCTTTGTAATGGGTTTCAGAGGGGTAGCCGTGTTAGTCTGTATCAGCAAAAACAACGAGGAGTCCTTATGGCACCTTAGAGACTAACAAATTTATTTGGGCATAAGCTTTTGTGGGCTAAAACCCACTTCATCAGATGCATGATACCTTACATGAGACCTTTTGCATGAAGCATATTCCAGTTACATTATATTCACACTCATTAGCATATTTTCTTAAAATCATATGGAGTGCAACATCACAGGAGGGTATCCTCTCCGCCCTCTGCTCATGAGGTTATGTATGTGTCTTGTAGCACTCTTCTGAACACCAGTTAGAAGGATTTTTTTTTTCAGTAAGTGTGGACTGATTCTTTTCTCTTAGAAGGCATGTATTTTTTTCAGGTTCACGCTGATTAACACAGAAAACAATTGGGGCTGTTAAACTTTCTTCAAATTCCATAGAAAATTAAGTTCAGCTATATTTTCCAGTACAGTGATAAAATGTCTGTTTGTATATACAAATATCAACATGCTTAACTACTGACTTTCCCCCAAAATATGTAGTATTTTAGTCTGTTTATATGGAATATGGGAGTTAGGTGAGGAGCCATTTCAGCATATGTATGACTTATTAAAAAACAAATTTTAAGTAAAACTGTATCCTAAACTGCATTATGGTATTGTACCCAAACATTGAATTTCAATGGGAGATTCAACTTCCTTTATAGGAACAAAACAGACTCCTGAATCTCTTACCACAAAAGTGGTCCAGACATGCAAATAGGCCCATTCACTTCAATGGGATTGATCAAATGATTAAGGGTTTACAGGATTAGATTCCAAGTTTGTAAATTGTTCTGGATGAAAATGACAATGCCTGAGCTGTGAGATCAGAAGGAGCTTCCTTCGACTAAAGGTGGGCAGATGTGTGATACGTCTTAGCTCCGTTGCTAAGAGGAGGGACATATTTTCAGCAAAGTTCTTGGCAGATTCCTGAGGCAGCTGGTTTAAGGTCATCAGTGTCCAGCATTATACTCTTCACTTATAGTTCTCTCACCCACAAAGATGGAAAATAAGGCATTTTTTTAAATTTGTTTTGCTGCTCCAGTTCCAGTTAGCAAAATGCATGTTAGACTAGTTTGGCTGTAAAGAATTCTAGGTACACTGGGGACAACACCTGATTCCTGTCAGGCTGCAGAATTGGGCTGACATCAGAATCCAAACATCCTTTTGTCAGTAAAAAGAAAAGGAGTACTTGTGGCACCTTAGAGACTAACCAATTTATTTGAGCATAAGCTTTCATGAGCTACAGCTGATGAAGTGAGCTGTAGCTCACGAAAGCTTATGCTCAAATAAATTGGTTAGTCTCTAAGGTGCCACAAGTACTCCTTTTCTTTTTGCGAATACAGACTAACACGGCTGTTACTCTGAAACCTTTTGTCAGTGCAAGCATTCCTCTAATGATTTGGACTTGATGTGATGCAGTATGAATGTCACGGATAATTCAGACCAATGGGGAGAAACAGAATCAAAAACACTGTTTAAACACCTTCCGTTCCCCTCTCTCCCACTCCTCCCCTCTTGAGGTCTCCTGGCCAATTTAACAGCACAATACATATGCTAACAAACTTAAACAAAGCCTTTATTTAAGTTTGTTAGCATATTCATTGTGCTGTTAAAGCCATATAAAGAATGAATGCCCTCCCTAGCCATGTTCTGCTCCTTTAAGGAGCAGAGCGCAGCTCCACCCCCATCTCTGGAGGGTCGGGGCTAGCCCCAAGTCTTTCCGATACCCAATACCTGCTAAAATCTCTTGCTGGTACTGCCTGGGACCCCCTCTCTTCCATCCTTTGTTCCCCTTTGGCTGGAACTGGCTGGTCAGGTCACCGGGGTCCTGTCTCCTCAGCCCATTGTCCTCCCAGTGGCTTGAACCAGCTGACTTCCAAGCTGGAGGGTGGGGAGGGTTCACAGCCACCAGTTGCTAGGGTACCCAATCTCCAGGCCATTGTCTGGGATCCAGACTGCTAGGCGAGGTCGTACCTGGTCCTCTGCAACAACAAACACCCTCACCCAACCCCTTTTTCCACATGCAGCACACAGGAAAACTGAGGCACCCACAGTGTTCATGCAAACCATTAAGAAAACCCCCCACTTTGTGTCATCCCCACCCTGCACCCCAGCTGGAGTCACTCCCACCCTGCACCCAGCCAGAGATCTTCCCCTGGGTTACCCCAACCCTGCACCCAACCAGAGAGCTACCCCCAGGGTCACCCCCAACCTTCACTGAGCCAGAGAGCTACCCCCGGGTCACCCCCAGCCTGCATCTAGCCTGAGAGCTACCCCCCCAGGTCACCCACACCCTGTACCTGAGCCAGAGAGCTATCCCCGGGTTTCCCCCACCCTGCACCCAGCCAGAGAGCTACTCCCCAGGGTCGCCCCCAGACTAGAGACCTGCCCCTGGGGGTCACCAATGCCCCCAGCCATGCTGGCCAGACAGAGCTTTGCCCCAGTCCCCTGTTTTGGGCTCCACAGGGTCTCCATGCATACCCCCTGTTGGTGCTGCTGCTCCTCCTCCCCTGCCAACACCCCTCACTGCCTCCCCCTGCAGGGCACCAATGTGGCAGCTGGCAAGGCTGTGGGCATCGTCATTGCCACAGGGGTGGGCACCGAGATCGGGAAGATCCGGGATGAGATGGCAGCCACGGAACAGGATAAGACGCCTCTGCAGCAGAAGCTGGATGAGTTCGGGGAGCAGCTCTCCAAGGTCATTTCGCTCATCTGCGTGGCCGTCTGGCTCATCAATATCGGCCACTTCAACGACCCCGTCCACGGCGGCTCCTGGATCCGTGGTGCCATCTACTACTTCAAGATCGCCGTGGCCCTGGCTGTGGCCGCCATTCCTGAAGGTCAGTCTGTGTGTCTGCGGGGCCTAGGGTCTGCCTGCTCTTCGGAGCCATTCCAGGGCCTGAGTGTCCAGGCTCCATATGCAGCCCCCTGGAGGTGAACAGATTCCAGCTGTTCCCAGCCCTGATCCTTCCCGGTCCAGAGCAGGCCCTGGCAGTGACTCCATGGTAACACGCTGGACATTAACCTCTGCTCCCCTCCCTTGCAGGTCTCCCAGCGGTCATCACCACCTGCCTAGCCCTGGGCACCCGCCGCATGGCCAAGAAGAACGCCATTGTCCGGAGCCTGCCATCCGTGGAGACCCTGGGCTGCACCTCAGTCATCTGCTCCGACAAAACCGGCACCCTCACCACCAACCAGATGTCTGTGTGCAAGGTAAGGGGCACCCCCCCTCCCTGGACAGCCCCTCCATGTGTCCCTGACCCGCATCCCCATGGGCCGCCAGCCCTGACCCTGTTTCTCTGTGTCTCTTGGCAGATGTTTGTTGTTGAGAAGGTGGAGGGAGATGTCTGTTCCCTGAATGAGTTGAGCATCACCGGATCCACCTACGCCCCTGAGGGAGAAGTGTGAGTGACCCCCGATATCCCCCTGACATCCTACATCCCCTGACACTCCCAACTTCAGCATCCCTCATGGCCCCTGACCCCAGCATCCACCATGGCCCTTGACATCCCCAACCCCAGCACCCCCTGACCCCTGACATCCCCCTAACCCCAGCATGCCCCATGACTCTTGACATTCCCATGACCCCTGTGTGACACTCCCCAGGGTAAAACCTGAACCACTAAACTGCTGTGTCCCCTTAACTCTCCAGCCCACAGTGCCTCTTTCACGGCCTTGCTAATGACAAGCAGCTTCTCTAGACTCTGCGCACACACAGCCATTAGCATGTACAGTCACTCCCAGAAAAGTTACATGAATGTGGTCCCAACCACTCCTGAACTATGACCTGCAAATTCTTAGCCCCAGCCTTGCACCCGAGAAATGTGCATCTTACACTGCTCAGGACCCCCACCCCGAACAGTGTACGCTTGTGAATAGTCCGTCATTCCATCAAAGGGAATGATCATGCACCAGCCTTGTTAACCTGACTAGAGATTCCCCAAACACTTCAACTGGTTTAGATAAAACCAGTTTATTAATCAGAGAATGAGAGAGTTTAAATGATTATAAGTGTTAAGGCACAAAGGTCAGAATGGGTTACAGAAGAAATACAAGATTAACACGCATCTATTTCCTAAACTTTACCCAGGCTAATAGTTTTAAACCAAAAAGGTTTCTCTCACCCAAAAACTTTCAGCAGTCTGTGCTAATTGGAAAGCCTCCCAACCAGGACTACCACCCCCACCCCCAGTTCTCCTATTGTCTTTCACGTGGTCTTGCTGCCGTGAGTGGCGGTGGGGGAGGAGAGGTAATTTGTGTGTTGTGTGTTCTCTATTCTTATACCCCAACCCCTTCTGCTGGAAAAATCCTTGCTGGGTCATGGGGTTAGGCAGTTCCATTGCATATGTAGTCTGTAAACTGTCCTTCATATGAATTGTAAATTCTTTTGTCTATACCTTCCCCCCTTCTTTTGAATGCCCGATTAAACAAGTAATGGCTCTTGAGCACTTGTGCTCAGTCTTTTTTGTTTTTTTCTGGAGAGCTAGTCATAGATTCATAGATATTAAGGTCAGAAGGGACCATTATGATCATCTAGTCCGACCTCCTGCACAACGCAGGCCACAGAATCTCACCCACCCACTCCTGCGATAAACCTCTCATCTATGTCTGAGCTATTGAAGTCCTCAAACCATGGTTTAAAGACTTCAAGGAGCAGAGAATCCTCCAGCAAGTCTATGAGTGTTCTCCAGAATTACAACATATTTTAGCAACACACTTATAGTAAAAGCTCATCATTTTACATGCAGTGCTTTTATATACCTTTTAACGGGACAACGATGTTCAGCAGATTATGAGTTTTCAAATAATACCTCACAAGGTATACTTTGTACAAAATTATATCATAACCATATAAAAGTGCTGAACATGGCAGTACAGGATGTCACACCCTGACTCTCCCAACCCCAGCATCCCCCATGACCCCTGACATCCCTAACTCCAGCATCTCCCATGACCCAAACCCCCAGTATCCTCAGCCACCGTGCAACCCCCATACTCCCACCATCCCCATGACTCCACTCTGTCGCTGACCTCCCCTCTGGGGCAATCTGTCACCATCCTTCATTGCTGCCTCTTGGTGTCCCCTCTCTCCCCCATCTCTGTGTGTCCCTGTCCCTCCCTCCCCTTCCCCATCTCTGTGCACCCCCCTTTCTTTACCACATCTCATCTCCCCCTCACTCCCCTACCCTGTGTCTCTGCAGGCTGAAGAATGACAAGCATGTGAAGGCTGGGCAGTACGATGGGTTGGTTGAACTGGCCACTATCTGTGCCCTCTGCAATGACTCCTCCTTGGATTACAATGAGGTGAACACCACACATCCCGCCTGGGTCACCCTGCACCCCAGATCACCCTGCAACCCCCATTCTCCATCACACCTGCGTGACCCTGCACCACCCATTCCCCAGATCCCGCCTGGGTCACCATGCACCCTCCATTCCCCGCCCCGCCTGGGTCACTCTGCACCCTCCATTCCCCACAACCCACCTGGGTCACCCTGCACCCCCCAGGTCACCCTGTCTGGGTCACCCTGCATCCCCCATTCCTAACCCTGCCTGGGTCACCCTGCACCCCCCATTTCCCACATCCCACCTGGGTCACCCTGCACCCACCAGGTCACTCTGCAACCCCCATTCTCCATTACACCTGCATGAACCTGCACCCCCCATTCCCCACCCAGCCTGGGTCACCCTGCACCCCCCAGGTCACCCTGTCTGGGTCACCCTGCATCCCCCATTCCTAACCCTGCCTGGGTCACTCTGCACCCTCCATTCCCACAACCCACCTGGGTCACCCTGCACCCCCCAGATCACCCTGTCTGGGTCACCCTGCATCCCCCATTCCTAACCCTGCCTGGGTCACCCTGCACCCCCCATTTCCCACATCCCACCTGGGTCACCCTGCACCCACCAGGTCACTCTGCAACCCCCATTCTCCATTACACCTGCATGAACCTGCACCCCCCATTCCCCACCCAGCCTGGGTCACCCTGCACCCCCATTCCCCACATCCCGCCTGGGTCACCCTGCACCCCCCAGGTCACCCTGCCTGGGTCACCCTGCACCCCCCATTCCCCGCCTCGCCTGGGTCACCCTGCACCCCCCAGGTCACCCCGACTGGGTCACCCTCAAACCCCCATTCCGCACCCTGCCTGGGTCACCCTGCACCCCCAGGTCACCCTGCAACCCCCATTCTCCATTACACCTGTGTGACCCTGCACCCCCCATTCCCCACCCTGCCTGGGTCACCCTGCACCCCCCATTCCCCACATCCCGCCTGGGTCACCCTGCACCCCCCAGGTCACCGTGCCTGGGTCATTCTGCACCCCCCAGGTCACCCTGCAACTCCCATTCTCCATTACACATGCATGACCCTGCACCCCCCATACCCCACCCCGCCTGGGTCACCCTACACCCCTACAGGTCACCCTGCCTGGGTCACTCTCCACCCCCCATGCCCCGCCCTGCCTGGGTCACCCTGCACCCCCGTTCCTCACCATACCTGGGTCACCCTTCACCCCCCCCAGGTCACCCTGCCTGGGTGACCCTGCACCCCCCATTCCCCGCCCCGCCTCGGTCACCCTGCACCTCCCAGGTCACCCTGCAACCCCCATTCTCCATTACACCTGCGTGACCCCGCACCCCCTATTCCCCACCCAGCCTGGGTCACCCTGCACCCCCCAGGTCACCCTGCCTGGGTCACCCTGCACCCCCCTTCCCTGCCCTGCCTGGGTCACCATACACCCCCCATTCCCCGCCTCGCCTGGGTCACCCTGCACCCCCCAGGTCACCCCGATTGGGTCACCCTCAAACCCCCATTCCGCACCCTGCCTGGGTCACCCTGCAGGTCACCCTGCAACCCCCATTCTCCATTACACCTGTGTGACCCTGCACCCCCCATTCCCCACCCTGCCTGGGTCACCCTGCACCCCCCATTCCCCACATCCCGCCTGCACCACCCAGGTCACCCTGCAACCCCCATTCTCCATTACACCTGCGTGACCCTGCACCCCCTATTCCCCACCCAGCCTGGGTCACCCTGCACCCCCCATTCCCCACATCCCGCCTGGGTCACCCTGCACCCCCCAGGTCACCGTGCCTGGGTCATTCTGCACCCCCCAGGTCACCCTGCAACTCCCATTCTCCATTACACCTGCATGACCCTGCACCCCCCATACCCCACCCCGCCTGGGTCACCCTACACCCCTACAGGTCACCCTGCCTGGGTCACTCTGCACCCCCCATGCCCCGCCCTGCCTGGGTCACCCTGCACCCCCGTTCCTCACCATGCCTGGGTCACCCTTCACCCCCCCCAGGTCACCCTGCCTGGGTGACCCTGCACCACCCATTCCCCGCCCCGCCTGGGTCAACCTGCACCCCCCATTCCCCGCCCCGCCTCGGTCACCCTGCACCTCCCAGGTCACCCTGCAACCCCCATTCTCCATTACACCTGCGTGACCCTGAAACCCCTATTCCCCACCCAGCCTGGGTCACCCTGCACCCCCCATTCCCCACATCCCGCCTGGGTCACCCTGCACCCCCCAGGTCACTCTGCCTGGGTCATTCTGCACCCCCCAGGTCACCCTGCAACTCCCATTCTCCATTACACCTGCATGACCCTGCACCCCCCATTCCCCACCCCGCCTGGGTCACCCTACACGCCTCAGGTCACCCTGCCTGAGTCACCCTGCACCCCCCATTCCCTGCCGCGCCTGGGTCACCCTGCACCCCCCAGGTCACCCTGCCTGGGTCACCCTGCACCCACTATTTCCCACATCCCACCTGGGTCACCCTGCACCCCCCATTTCACCCTGCAACCCCCATTCTCCATTACACCTGCGTGACCGTGCACCCCCCATTCCCCACCCTGCCTGGGTCACCCTGCACCCCCCATTCCCCACCCTGCCTGGGTCACCCTGCACCCCCCCAGGTCACCCTGCCTGGGTCACCCTGCACCCACTATTCCCCACATCCCACCTGGGTCACCCTGCACCCCCCATGTCACCCTGCAACCCCCATTCTCCATTACACCTGCGTAACCCTGCACCCCCCCTTCCCCACCCTGCCTGGGTCACCGTGCACCCCCCATTCCCCACCCTGCCAGGATCACCCTACACCCCCCCAGGTCACCCTGCCTGGGTGACCCTGCACCCCCCATTCCCCGCCCCGCCTGGGTCACCCTGCACCCCCCATTCCCCGCCCTGCCTGGGTCACCCTGCACCCCCCAGGTCACCCTGCCTGGGTCATTCTGCACACCCCAGGTCACCCTGCAACTCCCATTCTCCATTACACCTGCATGACCCTGCACCCCCCATTCTCCACCCCGCCTGGGTCACCCTACACCCCTCCAGATCACCCTGCCTGAGTCACCCTGCACC
The DNA here is from genome assembly GCF_965140235.1 of Caretta caretta. Lineage (NCBI taxonomy): Eukaryota > Metazoa > Chordata > Testudines > Cheloniidae > Caretta > Caretta caretta. The sequence goes on along the minus strand of NC_134211.1, from coordinate 40,559 downwards.
CCCCATTCCCCGCCCCGCCTGGGTCACCCTGCACCCCCCAGGTCACCCTGCAACTCCCATTCTCCATTACACCTGCGTGACCCTGCAGCCCCTATTCCCCACCCAGCCTGGGCCACCCTGCACCCCCCATTCCCCACATCCCGCCTGGGTCACCCTGCACCTCCCAGGTCACCCTGCAACCCCCATTCTCCATTACACCTGCGTGACCCTGCAACCCCTATTCCCCACCCAGCCTGGGTCACCCTGCACCCCCCATTCCCCACATCCCGCCTGGGTCACCCTGCACCCCCCAGGTCACCCTGCAACTCCCATTCTCCATTACACCTGCATGACCCTGCACCCCCCATTCCCCACCCCGCCTGGGTCACCCTACACGCCTCAGGTCACCCTGCCTGAGTCACCCTGCACCCCCCATTCCCTGCCGCGCCTGGGTCACCCTGCACCCCCCAGGTCACCCTGCCTGGGTCACCCTGCACCCACTATTTCCCACATCCCACCTGGGTCACCATGCACCCCCCATTTCACCCTGCAACCCCCATTCTCCATTACACCTGCGTGACCCTGCACCCCCCATTCCCCACCCTGCCTGGGTCACCCTGCACCCCCCAGGTCACCCTGCCTGGGTCACCCTGCACCCACTATTCCCCACATCCCACCTGGGTCACCCTGCACCCCCCATGTCACCCTGCAACCCCCATTCTCCATTACACCTGCGTGACCCTGCACCCCCCCTTCCCCACCCTGCCTGGGTCACCCTGCACCCCCCATTCCCCACCCTGCCAGGATCACCCTATACCCCCCCAGGTCACCCTGCCTGGGTGACCCTGCACCCCCCATTCCCCGCCCCGCCTGGGTCACCCTGCACCCCCCATTCCCCGCCCTGCCTGGGTCACCCTGCACCCCCCAGGTCACCCTGCAACCCCCATTCTCCATTACACCTGCATGACCCTGCACCCCCATTCCCCACCCTGCCTGGGTCACCCTTCACCCCCCCAGGTCACCCTGCCTGGGTGACCCTGCACCACCCATTCCCCGCCAAGCCTGGGTCACCCTGCACCCCCCATTCCCCGCCCCGCCTCGGTCACCCTGCACCCCCCAGGTCACCCTGCAACCCCCATTCTCCATTACACCTGCGTGACCCTGCAGCCCCTATTCCCCACCCAGCCTGGGCCACCCTGCACCCCCCATTCCCCACATCCCGCCTGGGTCACTCTGCACCCCCCAGGTCACCCTGCCTGAGTCATTCTGCACCCCCCATTCCCCACATCCCACCTGGGTCACCCTGCACTCCCCAGGTCACCCTGCAACCCCCATTCTCCATTACACCTGTATGACCCTGCACCCCCCATTCCCCACCCCGCCTGGGTCACCCTGCACCCCCCAGGTCACCCTGCCTGGGTCACCCTGCACCCCCAGGTCACCCTGCAACCCCCATTCTCCATTACACCTGCGTGACCCTGCACCCCCCATTCCCCACATCCCGCCTGGGTCACCCTGCACCCCCCAGGTCACCCTGCCTGGGTCACCCTGCACCCCCCATTCCCTGCCCCGCCTGGGTCACCCTGTACCCCCCAGGTCACCCTGCAACCCCCATTCTCCATTACACCTGCGTGACCCTGCACCCTCCATTCCCTACCCTGCCTGGGTCACCCTGCACTCCCCATTCCCCACCCTGCCTGGGTCACCCTGAACCCCCCAGGTCACCCTGTCTGGGTCACCCTGCACCCCCCATTCCTAACCCTGCCTGGGTCACCCTGCACCCCTCAGGTCACCCTGCAACCCCCATTCTCCATTACACCTGCATGACCCTGCACCCTCCATTCCCCACCCAGCCAGGGTCACCCTGCACCCCCAATTCCGCACATCCCGCCTGGGTCACCCTGCACCCCCCAGGTCACCCTGCCTGGGTCATTCTGCACCCCCCAGGTCACCCTGCAACTCCCATTCTCCATTACACCTGCATGACCCTGCACCCCCCATTCCCCACCCCGCCTGGGTCACCCTACACCCCTCCAGATCACCCTGCCTGAGTCACCCTGCACCCCCCATTCCCCGCCCCGCCTGGGTCACCCTGCACCCCCCAGGTCACCCTGCAACTCCCATTCTCCATTACACCTGCGTGACCCTGCAGCCCCTATTCCCCACCCAGCCTGGGCCACCCTGCACCCCCCATTCCCCACATCCCACCTGGGTCACTCTGCACCCCCCAGGTCACCCTGCCTGAGTCATTCTGCACCCCCCATTCCCCACATCCCACCTGGGTCACCCTGCACTCCCCAGGTCACCCTGCAACCCCCATTCTCCATTACACCTGTATGACCCTGCACCCCCCATTCCCCACCCCGCCTGAGTCACCCTGCACCCCCCAGGTCACCCTGCCTGGGTCACCCTGCACCCCCAGGTCACCCTGCAACCCCCATTCTCCATTACACCTGCGTGACCCTGCACCCCCCATTCCCCACATCCCGCCTGGGTCACCCTGCACCCCCCAGGTCACCCTGCCTGGGTCACCCGGCACCCCCCATTCCCTGCCCCGCCTGGGTCACCCTGTACCCCCCAGGTCACCCTGCAACCCCCATTCTCCATTACACCTGCGTGACCCTGCACCCTCCATTCCCTACCCTGCCTGGGTCACCCTGCACTCCCCATTCCCCACCCTGCCTGGGTCACCCTGAACCCCCCAGGTCACCCTGTCTGGGTCACCCTGCACCCCCCATTCCTAACCCTGCCTGGGTCAACCTGCACCCCTCAGGTCACCCTGCAACCCCCATTCTCCATTACACCTGTGTGACCCTGCACCCCCCATTCCCCACCCTGCCTGGGTCACCCTGCACTCCCCATTCCCTACCCTGCCTGGGTCACCCTGCACCCCCCATTCCCCACATCCCGCCTGGGTCACCCTGCACCCCCCATTCCCCGCCCTGCCTGGGTCACCCTGCACCCCCCATTCCCCACATCCCGCCAGGGTCACCCTGCACCCCTCAGGTCACCCTGCCTGGGTCACCCTGCACCCCCCATTCCCCGCCCTGCCTGGGTCACCCTGCACCCTCCAGGTCACCCTGCCTGGGTCATTCTGCACACCCCAGGTCACCCTGCAACTCCCATTCTCCATTACACCTGCATGACCCTGCACCCCCCATTCCCCACCCCGCCTGGGTCACCCTACACCCCTCCAGGTCACCCTGCCTGAGTCACCCTGCACACCCCATTCCCCGCCCCGCCTGGGTCACCCTGCACCCCCCAGGTCACCCTGCAACTCCCATTCTCCATTACACCTGCGTGACCCTGCAGCCCCTATTCCCCACCCAGCCTGGGCCACCCTGCACCCCCCATTCCCCACATCCCGCCTGGGTCACCCTGCACCTCCCAGGTCACCCTGCAACCCCCATTCTCCATTACACCTGCGTGACCCTGCAACCCCTATTCCCCACCCAGCCTGGGTCACCCTGCACCCCCCATTCCCCACATCCCGCCTGGGTCACCCTGCACCCCCCAGGTCACCCTGCAACTCCCATTCTCCATTACACCTGCATGACCCTGCACCCCCCATTCCCCACCCCGCCTGGGTCACCCTACACGCCTCAGGTCACCCTGCCTGAGTCACCCTGCACCCCCCATTCCCTGCAGCGCCTGGGTCACCCTGCACCCCCCAGGTCACCCTGCCTGGGTCACCCTGCACCCACTATTTCCCACATCCCACCTGGGTCACCCTGCACCCCCCATTTCACCCTGCAACCCCCATTCTCCATTACACCTGCGTGACCCTGCACCCCCCATTCCCCACCCTGCCTGGGTCACCCTGCACCCCCCATTCCCCACCCTGCCTGGGTCACCCTGCACCCCCCAGGTCACCCTGCCTGGGTCACCCTGCACCCCCCCATTCCCCACCCTGCCAGGATCACCCTACACCCCCCCAGGTCACCCTGCCTGGGTGACCCTGCACCCCCCCTTCCCCACCCTGCCTGGGTCACCCTGCACCCGCCATTCTCCACCCTGCCAGGATCACCCTACACCCCCCCAGGTCACCCTGCCTGGGTGACCCTGCACCCCCCATTCCCCGCCCCGTCTGGGTCACCCTGCACCCCCCATTCCCCGCCCTGCCTGGGTCACCCTGCACCCCTCAGGTCACCCTGCAACCCCCATTCTCCATTACACCTGCATGACCCTGCACCCCCATTCCCCACCCTGCCTGGGTCACCCTGCACCCCCCATTCCTCACCATGCCTGGGTCACCCTTCACCCCCCCAGGTCACCCTGCCTGGGTGACCCTGCACCACCCATTCCCCGCCAAGCCTGGGTCACCCTGCACCCCCCATTCCCCGCCCCGCCTCGGTCACCCTGCACCCCCCAGGTCACCCTGCAACCCCCATTCTCCATTACACTTGCGTGACCCTGCACCCCCTATTCCCCACCCAGCCAGGGTCACCCTGCACCCCCAATTCCCCACATCCCGCCTGGGTCACCCTGCACCCCCCAGGTCACCCTGCCTGGGTCATTCTGCACCCCCCAGGTCACCCTGCAACTCCCATTCTCCATTACCCCTGCATGACCCTGCACCCCCCATTCCCCACCCCGCCTGGGTCACCCTACACCCCTCCAGATCACCCTGCCTGAGTCACCCTGCACCCCCGATTCCCCGCCCAGCCTGGTTCACCCTGCACCCCCCAGGTCACCCTGCAACTCCCATTCTCCATTACACCTGCGTGACCCTGCAGCCCCTATTCCCCACCCAGCCTGGGCCACCCTGCACCCCCCATTCCCCACATCCCGCCTGGGTCACTCTGCACCCCCCAGGTCACCCTGCCTGAGTCATTCTGCACCCCCCATTCCCCACATCCCACCTGGGTCACCCTGCACTCCCCAGGTCACCCTGCAACCCCCATTCTCCATTACACCTGTATGACCCTGCACCCCCCATTCCCCACCCCGCCTGGGTCACCCTGCACCCCCCAGGTCACCCTGCCTGGGTCACCCTGCACCCCCAGGTCACCCTGCAACCCCCATTCTCCATTACACCTGCGTGACCCTGCACCCCCCATTCCCCACATCCCGCCTGGGTCACCCTGCACCCCCCATTCCCTGCCCCGCCTGGGTCACCCTGCACCCCCCAGGTCACCCTGCCTGGGTCACCCTGCACCCCCAGGTCACCCTGCAACCCCCATTCTCCATTACACCTGCGTGACCCTGCACCCCCCATTCCCCACATCCCGCCTGGGTCACCCTGCACCCCCCAGGTCACCCTGCCTGGGTCACCCTGCACCCCCCATTCCCTGCCCCGCCTGGGTCACCCTGTACCCCCCAGGTCACCCTGCAACCCCCATTCTCCATTACACCTGCGTGACCCTGCACCCTCCATTCCCTACCCTGCCTGGGTCACCCTGCACTCCCCATTCCCCACCCTGCCTGGGTCACCCTGAACCCCCCAGGTCACCCTGTCTGGGTCACCCTGCACCCCCCATTCCTAACCCTGCCTGGGTCACCCTGCACCCCTCAGGTCACCCTGCAACCCCCATTCTCCATTACACCTGTGTGACCCTGCACCCCCCATTCCCCACCCTGCCTGGGTCACCCTGCACTCCCCATTCCCTACCCTGCCTGGGTCACCCTGCACCCCCCATTCCCCACATCCCGCCTGTGTCACCCTGCACCCCCCATTCCCCGCCCTGCCTGGGTCACCCTGCACCCCCCAGGTCACCCTGCCTGGGTCACCCTGCACCCCCCATTCCCTGCCCCGCCTGGGTCACCCTGTACCCCCCAGGTCACCCTGCAACCCCCATTCTCCATTACACCTGCGTGACCCTGCACCCTCCATTCCCTACCCTGCCTGGGTCACCCTGCACTCCCCATTCCCCACCCTGCCTGGGTCACCCTGAACCCCCCAGGTCACCCTGTCTGGGTCACCCTGCACCCCCCATTCCTAACCCTGCCTGGGTCACCCTGCACCCCTCAGGTCACCCTGCAACCCCCATTCTCCATTACACCTGCGTGACCCTGCACCCTCCATTCCCCACCCTGCCTGGGTCACCCTGCACTCCCCATTCCCTACCCTGCCTGGGTCACCCTGCACCCCCCATTCCCCACATCCCGCCTGGGTCACCCTGCACCCCCCATTCCCCGCCCTGCCTGGGTCACCCTGCACCCCCCAGGTCACCCTGCCTGGGTCACCCTGCACCCACTATTCCCCACATCCCACCTGGGTCACCCTGCACCCCCCAGGTCACCCTGCAACCCCCATTCTCCATTACACCTGCATGACCCTGCACCCCCCATTCCCCACGCCGCCTGGGTTACCCTTCACCCCCCCATTCCCCACACTGCCTGGATCACCCTGTACCCCTCAGGTCACCCCACATGGGTCACCCTCAACCCCCCATTCCCCACCCTGCCTGGGTCACCCTGCACCCCCCATTCCCTGCCCCGCCTGGGTCACCCTGTACCCCCCAGGTCACCCTGCAACCCCCATTCTCCATTACACCTGCGTGACCCTGCACCCTCCATTCCCTACCCTGCCTGGGTCACCCTGCACTCCCCATTCCCCACCCTGCCTGGGTCACCCTGAACCCCCCAGGTCACCCTGTCTGGGTCACCCTGCACCCCCCATTCCTAACCCTGCCTGGGTCACCCTGCACCCCTCAGGTCACCCTGCAACCCCCATTCTCCATTACACCTGCATGACCCTGCACCCCCCATTCCCCACGCCGCCTGGGTTACCCTTCACCCCCCCATTCCCCACACTGCCTGGATCACCCTGTACCCCTCAGGTCACCCCACATGGGTCACCCTCAACCCCCCATTCCCCACCCTGCCTGGGTCACCCTGCACCCCCCATTCCCTGCCCCGCCTGGGTCACCCTGTACCCCCCAGGTCACCCTGCAACCCCCATTCTCCATTACACCTGCGTGACCCTGCACCCTCCATTCCCTACCCTGCCTGGGTCACCCTGCACTCCCCATTCCCCACCCTGCCTGGGTCACCCTGAACCCCCCAGGTCACCCTGTCTGGGTCACCCTGCACCCCCCATTCCTAACCCTGCCTGGGTCACCCTGCACCCCTCAGGTCACCCTGCAACCCCCATTCTCCATTACACCTGCGTGACCCTGCACCCTCCATTCCCCACCCTACCTGGGTCACCCTGCACTCCCCATTCCCTACCCTGCCTGGGTCACCCTGCACCCCCCATTCCCCACATCCCGCCTGGGTCACCCTGCACCCCCCATTCCCCGCCCTGCCTGGGTCACCCTGCACCCCCCAGGTCACCCTGCCTGGGTCACCCTGCACCCACTATTCCCCACATCCCACCTGGGTCACCCTGCACCCCCCAGGTCACCCTGCAACCCCCATTCTCCATTACACCTGCGTGACCCTGCACCCCCTATTCCCCACCCAGCCTGGGTCACCCTGCACCCCCCATTCCCCACATCCCGCCTGGGTCACCCTGCACCACCCAGGTCACCCTGCCTGGGTCATTCTGTACCCCCCATTCCCCACATCCCACCTGGGTCACGCTGCACCCCCCAGGTCACCCTGCAACCCCCATTCTCCATTACACCTGCATGACCCTGCACCCCCCATTCCCCATGCCGCCTGGGTTACCCTTCACCCCCCCATTCCCCACACTGGCTGGATCACCCTGTACCCCTCAGGTCACCCCACATGGGTCACCCTCAACCCCCCATTCCCCACCCTGCCTGGGTCACGCTGCACCCCCCAGGTCACCCTGCAACCCCCATTCTCCATCACACCTGCGTGACCCTGCACCCCCCATTCCCCACCGCACCTGCATCACCCTGCAACCCCCATTCCCCACCCTGCCTGGTCACCCTAGATCCCCCATTCCCTGCCCCACCTGGGTCACCCTGTACCCCCCAGGACACCCTGCACCCCACATTTCCTACCCCGCCTGGGTCACCCTGGATTCCTCCCTCCTAGGTCACCCTCACCCCCTATCCCTCTCACTCCTACCTGGGCCCATGGACAGATTTAGGGGCAGGCACTGGGTTGCTGTTTTTGTTGTTAGTAACAACAAATGATGGAAGTCCTATTACTAAGGAATTAGCTGATTTACTAAAAGATAAGCAATGGAAATGTGAGGAAAGTGATGGACAGTCGTTCAGTTTTCCTGGCGGCGTAAAGGCGAGTGAAGATAAAGAAGAATGTGGCTCACATGAAAAGGAAGAAAAGTAATAACAAAGAGAAATCTGGTTTACATTAAAAGGAGAGAAATGGTAAAGAAGAATCAGCCTTCCACGATGAAACAGCAGTGAGAAAAATTGCACACCACAACTCAATACATCAGATCTTGCTTTATGGCCGGCGATCCTAAATTCTGCCAATATGGATCGTACAATTTGGAACGGGGGGGGTGGGGGGGGAATAGAGGGTTTGATCTTTCCAGTAAATGAGCAGAAGCGACACTTCTCAAAGTCACACTGTGGTACAGTGCTCGAGAATGGTGAGACACTGAATAGGCGTTGGCTAGTATGCTCGAAAGCAACAGACAAAGTGTTCTGGGTTTGTTGCAAAACATTTGACAAGAATGCCAAATCATTGCTTGCATTTTCCGGGTACAAGTTACTGGCGTAACTTAGCTGATGATCTGAAGCAACATGAAAAGTCACTCAGCCATTTTACAGCCTACTCCAAATGGATGGAGGTCGAGTCAAGGCTCAAGCTGAATAAATGCACAGGTGCAGAAAACCAGTGCATTATTAACATAGCAACTCAGAACTGGAGGAACGTGCTCGAGCGTCTGATCTCAATTACCCTCTTCCTTGTAGGGGTAGCTTGACTGTTATATGTGGGGCGGCGGGGGGGCGGGGGGGGGGGGGGGAGGAAACCACACACACACACTGAAGCCAGTTCCCTTGGCTCACTGGTTTGGGGGACAGGATGGCTTAACAGGGGAGCTCCAGCTGGTGCTGGCGGCTGCTCCGGCACTGCATGTCGCTGCTCCCCGCTGAGGCTGCTGCTGCTGCTGCTGTCCCAGGGATGCCACATGCCGGGCTCCTGCTTCCCACCCACCACCGCCCATTCCCATATCCCCTTCTCTTCCCCATCCCCCCCTGTTTCCACTCCCCACTGTCCCGTGCCCCATATCCCTCCCCTTCTCTTCCCCTCCCCTCCACATCCCACCCCCCCTTCTCCACTGTCTCTTTCCCCCCACCCCACCCCACCTCTTGCCCTGCCTCTGCCCCCACAGGCACTCCTGCTTGTACAGGAAACAAGCAGGCACTAGGGACCCAGGAGGCGGCATCCAGCTGTCAAGGCAGAGACCTGGAGAACATCTGCTCCATGTGGAGAGGGTGGGAGGGGGAGGCACAGCGTGGGAAGGACAGAGCCCCCCTTCCCCTCCTCTTGAAGGGCAGCACCACGCTCGCAGAAATGGGGGCGTGAAATGACACATGACCCCATGTAACTCCCTGCACTTCGCCTCTTTTGGGGGGGCAGTGCCCTCCCTACAGCCCCCCCCAAACTACACCAATGCTCTTCCTTGCAAAGAATAATTTGTCTTTCCAGGGCTCCTTGGATAAGTTGTTCACTGAACATAACAGTAATTTCCTTGGTTTGGTAGAGCTCCTTGTGAAATACGACGATGTCATGCCTGAACACCTACTATGAATAGTTCGTAAAGAAGCAATGGACCATTACTGTAGCAAAGCAATTCAAAATGAATTGATTGACTTAATGGCAAGGAAGGTGCTTGTTACCACATTGATGCAGCTCAGCAAAGCAATGTACTACGCTATAATAATGGACTGCACTCCCAACAGTCGCCGTGAAAAGATGCCATTTACAGTAAGATTTGTTGACGACGAGGATGGCTGTATCCAAGGAAAGGAACACTTCATCTGTTTCCGACTCTACTGGAAAAGGCCTAACAGAACTATTCATGAACGTTTTGAATGAGAATAAAATAAGATGAGACTGCACCCTCAGCAAGTTCGAGGATGACACTAAGCTGTGGGGAGAGTTAGATACGCTGGGGGGTAGGGATAGGGTCCAGAGTGACCTAGACAAATTGGAGGATTGGGCCAAAAGAAATCTGATGACAAGGACAAGTGCAGAGTCCTGCACTTAGGATGGAAGAATCCTATGCACTGCTACAGGCTGGGGACTGACTGGCTAGGCAGCAGTTCTGCAGAAAAGGATCTGGGGATTACAGTGGACGAGAAGCTGGATATGAGTCAGCAGTATGCCCTTGTTGCCAAGAAGGCTAATGGCATATTGGGCTACATTAGTAGGAGCATTGCCAACAGATCGAGGGAAGTGATTATTCCCTTCTATTCAGCACTGGTCAGGCCACATCTGGAGTACTGCATCCAGTTTTGGGCCCCGCACTACAGAGAGGATGTGGACAAATTGGAGAGAGTCCAGCGGAGGGCAACAAAAATGGTTATGGGGTGGGGCACATGACTTATGGGGAGAGGCTGAAGGAACTGGGATTGTTTAGTCTGCAGAAGAGAAGAGTGAGGGGGGATTTGATAGCTGCTTTCAACTACCGGAACGGGGGTTCCAAAGAGGATGGAGCTCGTGTGTTCTCAGTGGGGACAGACGACAGAACAAGGAGCAATGGTCTCTAGTTGCAGTGGGGGAGGTCTAGTTGGATATTAGGAAACACTGTTTCACTAGGAGGGTGTTGAAGCACTGGAATGGGTTCCCTAGGGAGGAAGTGGAATCTATCCTTAGAGGTTTTTAAGGTCAGGCTTGACAAAGCCCTGGCTGGGATGATTTAGTTGGGGATTGGTCGTGCTTTGAGCAGGGGGTTGGACTAGATGACCTCCTGAGGTCCCTTCCAACCCTAATGTTCTATGATTCTATGAAAGCTTCAGGACTGCTGTGGCCACGCTACGACAATGGCGCAAACATGAAGGGAAGAAACAGTGGTGGCCAGGCAAGGATCCTTGCTCTGAATCCAAGGGCTTTCTTCGTGCCTTGTGGCGCCCATTCCCTCAACCTGGTTATGTCAGACACAGCTTTGTCATCTTTAGATTCAGTATCTCTCTTTGGAGTGCTGCAAAAGATATACGTCTGGTTTTCAGCATCAACTATCGGTGGAAGATCCTCACGGACACTGTTACAAATCTAATGGTGCAGTTGCTAAGTGACACTCACTGGGAGAGTCGCATTGACAGTGTGAGGTACCAAGTGACTGAGGTTTACAATGCTTGACGGAATGGTCGCAGTCGAGTAAAGCCAAGGCCGGAATGCAGCATGAGGTGCCAAGCTTGGCAAACCAGATCACTGACTTCAAATGTCTGGTCTCAATTGTGGTTTGGCATGATATCCTGTTCCAAGCAAATGTTGTAAGCATGGCACTAGAAACTCAATCGATGGACATTGCGATCGCTACTACTTTGATGATGTTCTGGGCCAAGGTATTCGAAGCGCCACAGGCCGGCAGGGACATTCTGAGAAAACGAGACCCACACGCAGCTAAGCAGTGAGTTATTTGCTTTATTGAAGGTTAGTGACACACCCACAACAGGGACTCCCAGCATTGCTGTCACGGAGGTGGAGAACCCAGCACACTTGCCTGGGACGGAGTCTGACGAAGGGGCAACCAGCGAGCCATAATAAGCAGTACACAGAAACAGCTCATGAATATATAATTAGGTACTTCCCTAAGGGGGCTTTCCGCTACCTGGCAACAGGCCATGCAAGGCAGACAAAACCGGCCTCAAACCAGTTAAAGTTGGTTCTCCATGTCCTACAGTGACCGGGCAGCCTCGAGAAAGCGTAAGTTCCCTAGCTAGGCCATAACAAGGTCTTCCGCAGTCCCTTACAGATGAGAAGCTGCCTTGATTTTGCTGTGGCTTTGATTTGAAGATGCCATCACTGCTGCCAAAGAAATGGCAGAAAACTTAGGAGTTGAGCCTGTCTTAAAGGAAACTCATGTTCACCGGAAGAAGAGACAGTTTGGTTACGAGGGTAGAGATGAGGTGATGGGATGTTCAGAAGAAAAATTCAAGAGGGAGTTTTTTTGCTCACTCATTGACACTGCTTGAGTGTCCAACGAAGAAAGGTTCGGACAATTGAAGCACCACAAAAAGATCGGGGGGAGGGTGTTGTATGACCTTAATAACCTGTTGGCAGACAGGAAAACACTCTTGAACAATTGTACAAACCTTCACCAGATGCTGACACATGGGGAATATTCAGACATCAATGATAAAGACCTCTATGTCAAATTGGACCACATCCATAACATTTTACCACTTGGTAGGCGCTCTCCACTCCAACTTCTCCAATTCATTCATGATGCAGAGCTAAAAGACTCTTTTCCTAATGTGTGGAGAGCTTTGAGGATTCTGCTCATGTTGCTAGTCACAGTTGTGAGTGGTGAGTGCAGTTTTTCAAAGCTCAGGCTCATTAAAACACATCTTCGATCGATGACGGCCAATGAGAGATTGACATCACTTGCTATTTTATCACTTGAAAATACCATTGGCCAGTCTTTGGATCTCTCGGATGCTGGGCTTCAGTTCATGAGGGCAAAGGCGAGAAAAGCCACCTTTTGAACCAAAGGACTAGGGTTAACTTTCTAAACCTGTCACCTACTGTAACACTAACTAACACAGGTCCACCCAAGGTCAGTGCGCAGTTCCATTTCTTGATGTTAGTACATTTCAGCTATTCTTAAAATTAAAAGGTTTCTATAAGTTTAGAGGAAACAATTTTTTTATCTGCTTATATATCGCATGAATAAATACAGATTTTACAGATCCTAGTGTGCAAATTTATTGTCTTATATGACGGGGATAAATCATGCATGCACATTGTGCCTCACAGTTGTGAAATGGGCTACAAATGCAATAAAATATAAGGTATTCAGAAGTTTAACAAATGCGGGGGGTGCGGGTGCTGAAGATGCTCCTCTCCTGGGGTGATATTTGGTCTAGTGCCGGCCCTACCTGGGCCACCTGCATCCCCCATCCTGCTGCCCACCTGCCAGCATTACCCAGATCCCGCATGACCACCCTGCTGCCTGGACACGCCCGTCCCTGACCTGCTGCATGTACTTCCAGGCCAAGGGTGCCTATGAGAAGGTGGGGGAAGCCACCGAGACGGCTCTGACCTGCCTGGTGGAGAAGATGAATGTTTTCAACACAGATGTGCGGAGTCTGTCCAAGGTGGAACGCGCCAATGCCTGCAACTCTGTAAGTGTTCATCCACCAGGACCTTTGCCCCAGATACCACCCCACTGCCCCCTCCAAGACCCCCCAGTGCCCCTCCCCACCATGCCAATGCCTGCAACTGTGTGAGCATTTGCCCCCCTACTATTCATAACCACCCACTCTGCCTCCTCCCATCTGGCCCAGCAGGAGATGTGTTGTGCTGGGCTCCCCAGGGGGTCACACTCTCCTGGTCTGGTCTATTCCCCCCCCATTCCCTCCCACAGGCTGGCCGGTTAGGGTCTGTCCCTGTAGTCCCTGAGTCGGGGGGAGGAGCTGCCCTGGGCTCCATGTCTGGTGCTTTTTGGGGGTCACTGCTCCCCCATTAGCCCCTGTTCTGCCCTCCCCAGGTGATTAAGCAGCTGATGAAGAAGGAGTTCACCCTGGAGTTCTCCCGTGACAGGAAGTCCATGTCTGTGTACTGCTCCCCTGCCAAGGCCTCCCGCGCAGCTGTCAGCAACAAGATGTTCGTCAAGGTCAGTGCCAGGCTCCCATCCCCACGGAAACCAGGGTACTCTGGGTATCCCCCAGCTGCCTCCTCTTATCCCCACGGAAACCAGGGTACCCAGTGTCACAGAGCTACGGTGGGTTGGATGCTCTGTCTTTTATCCAAACCCTTTGGGAATGCCCCTATTGTTTACTAGGCCTAGCTTGTCACCAGGGGGAGCCACATGGCCCCACAATTCTGAGAAGGGGCTTCTGGGTACCAGCCTCCTTATCTCTCGGTGACCTCCTGCCAGTCAGGGAGCCGGAGCCAGTGGAGAACTGAGCTGTCCCGTGCAGCCCTGTTCCCCAAACTCCATCTCTCTCGGCCTGTCCCGCTCTCACTCTGTCCCCGCTGGGCTCCGTCCGTCCGCCTCTCTCTCTGTCCGTCCGTCTCTCTCCGTCCGTCCGCCTCTCTCTGTCCGTCCGTCCGTCTCTCGCTCTGTCCCTGCTGGGGTCTGTTCATCTGCCTCTCTCTGTCCGTCTGTCTCTCGCTCTGACCCCGCTGGGCTCCATCTGTCTGCCTCTCTGTCCGTCCGTCTCTCTCTGTGCATCCGCCTCTCTCTCTGTCCATCCGTCTCTCGCTCTGTCCCTGCTGGGGTCCGTTCGTCTGCCTCTCTCTGTCCATCCGTCTCTCACTCTGTCCGACCGTCCGTCTCTCTCTGTCCCCACTGGGGTCCATTCGTCCGCCTCTCTCTGTTCGTCCGTCTCTCACTCTGTCCGTCCGCCTCTCTCTCTCTGTCCCCACTGGGCTCTGTCCACCCGCCTCTCTCTCTGTCTGTCCGTCTCTCGCTCTGTCCCAGCTGGGCTCTGTCCGTCCGCCTCTTTCTGTCCGTCCATCTCTCTCTCTGTCCGTCTGTCTCTTGCTCTATCCGTCCGCCTCTCTCTCTGTCCATCTGTCTCTCTCTCTGTCCATCCGTCTCTCGCTCTGTCCCCACTGGGCTCCGTCCATCCGTCTCTGGCTCTGTCTGTCCGTCTCTCTCTCTCTGTCCCCACTGGGCTCCGTCCATCCGTCTCTCTCTCTGTACATCCATCTCTCGCTCTGTCCATCCACCTCTCACTCTGTCCCCGCTGGGCTCCATCCATCCATCTCTCACTCTGGCTGTCTGACTCTCGCTCTGTCGGTCCGCCTTTCTCTCTGTCCCGTCCATCTCTCGCTCTGTCCTCCCTGGGCTCCGTCCATCCATCTCTTTCTCTGTCCATCTGTCTCTCTCTCTGTCCCCGCTGGGGTCCATCCATCCATCTCTCACTCTGTCCGTCCGCCTCTCTCTCTGTCCGTCTGTCTCTCGCTCTGTCTGCACTGGGCTCCGTCCATCCGCCTCTCTCTGTCCATCCGTCTCTCGCATTGTCCATCCGTTTCTTGCTCTGTCCCTGCTGGGCTTCGTCCGCCCGCCTCTCGCTCTGTCCGTCCGTCTCTCTCTCTGTCCGTCCACCTCTCTTTCTGTCCGTCTGTCTCTTGCTCTGTCCCCGCTGGGCTCCGTCCATCCGCCTCTCTCTCTGTCCATCCATCTCTTGCTCTGTCCCCGCTGGGCTCCGTCCATCCATCTCTCTCTGTCCGTCCATCTCTCACTCTGTCCCCGCTAGGCTCCGTTCATCTGCCTCTCTCTCTCTGTCCATCCTTCTCTCGCTCTGTTTGTCCGCCTCTCTCTCTGTCTGTCCGCCTCTCTTTCTGTCCGTCCGTCTCTCACTCTGTCCGTCTGTCTCTTGCTCTGTCCCCACCTCACTCTGTCTGTCCGTCCATCTCTCTCTCTCTCTCTCATGCTCTTGCTCCCAAAGGGTGCCCCTGAGGGGGTTATTGACCGCTGTAACTATGTCCGAGTGGGCACCACCCGTGTCCCCCTCACGCCCCTGGTGAAAGACAAGATCTTGACCATCATCAAGGAGTGGGGGACGGGGCGGGACACACTGCGCTGCCTGGCTCTGGCCACACGTGACACCCCCCCAAGGAGAGAGGACATGGTGCTGGAGGACTCTGCCAAGTTTGTCGAGTATGAGGTCAGGTTCAGCCCCCCCCCGCCCCCCACCCATGGGATGGTGGGGCAGTGTTTGTGGGGGGTCAGTGCTGGTTGGGAGAGTGGTTGGGGGGTTCGATGGGGGCTGGTTGAGGCAGTGGTTGGGGGGTTGGATGGGGGCTGGTTGAGGCAGTGGTTGGGGGGTCGGATGGGGGCTGGTTGAGGCAGTGGTTGGGGGGGTTAGGGTGGGGGTTGGTTGGGGCAGTGGTTGGGGGGTTGGTTGGAGAGTGGCTGAGGGGTCAGGGTGGGGATTGTTTGGGGGGATGAGCATGGGGGTTGGTTAGGACATAGTTGGGGGATGAAGGCAGGGGCGTGGTTGGGGAGGGTTTGGGGAGATGAAAGCAGGGGTTGGTTCAGGGCTGGGAGTGGGGGGCTGGGGGGTTGTTTAGGGAGTGGTTCAGGGAATGGGGGCGAGGTGGTTGGGGCGTGGTTTGGGGGTGAGTGTGGGGATGTGGTTAGGGGATGGATAGGGCAGTTGGGGGTGAGGATGGGGGTTTGGTTGGGTGAATGGGGTGGGGTGGTTGGGGTGTGTTTGGGAGATGGGGAGGGTTGGTTGGGAGAGTGGGGGTGGGGTTGGGGGATGGGAGTATGGTTGAGGGCATGGATGGGGGAGTGTGCGGGGTTTGGTTAGAGCATGTTTGGGGGCTGGTGGACTGGTTGGGGCATGGTTGGGGAATGGGGGATGGTTGGGGAGTGGTTGCGGGATGGGGCAGGGGTTGGTTGGGGTGTGGTGGGGGGATTGGGGCTGGTCGGGGTTGGGTTGGGGGATGGGGGTTGGCTGGGGTCTGGTTGGAGGGTTGCTATGGGCGCAGCATGTGCTAATAGCTCCCCCCCCAAAGGTGGACCTGACCTTTGTGGGCTGTGTGGGGATGTTGGACCCACCCCGGAAGGAGGTGATGAGCTCCATCCAGTTGTGCCGTGACGCCGGCATCCGCGTCATCATGATCACGGGGGACAACAAGGGCACGGCCATCGCCATCTGCCGCCGCATCGGGATCTTCACCGAGGAGGAGGAGGTGATGGGCAGGGCCTACACAGGCCGCGAGTTCGACGACCTGCCCCCCGCTGAGCAGCGCGAGGCCTGCAAGCGGGCCTGCTGCTTCGCCCGTGTCGAGCCCACCCACAAATCCAAGATCGTGGAGTTCCTGCAGTCCTTTGATGAGATCACAGCCATGGTGAGGGGGGACCCTAGGGGGGTGCCATAGTGAGGAGGGGATCACTGGGGTGGGGGCAGAGAGCAGGGGAAGGGAAGAGGGTCCCTGCCATGGCAGGAGGAGACAGGCTGTGCTAAGGAACTGTGAGCTCAGGGATGCGGGGGTCAGCGGGGTTTGGGGATCCCACACTCAGTGGCTTACCCCTCTCACACACAGACAGGCGACGGGGTGAATGATGCCCCTGCGCTGAAGAAGGCCGAGATCGGCATCGCCATGGGCTCTGGCACAGCTGTGGCCAAGACGGCCTCCGAGATGGTCCTGGCTGATGACAACTTCTCGACCATTGTGTCTGCCGTGGAGGAGGGCAGGGCCATCTACAACAACATGAAGCAGTTCATCCGCTACCTCATTTCCTCCAACGTGGGCGAGGTCGTATGGTGAGTGCCCCGCCCCCCGACTGCAACCATCCTGTCCCCTCAACCCACCCCCAGCCATGCCAACCTTCGCTCCCCTCCCCAGCCACGCCAGCCTTCTCCCTCCCCTTCCCCAGCCATGCCAGACGTCCCCTCCCCTCTCCCACCTACACCAGCCTTCCTCTCCCCTCACCCCAAGCCACGCCAGCCTTGTCCCTCCCCTCCCTTCCCCTCCCCCAGCCATGCCAGGCTTGTCCCTCCCCTCCTTCCAGCCACGCCAGACTTGCCCCCACCCAACCCCCAGCCACACCTGACTTGTCCTTCCCCTCCCCCAGCCACACCAGCCTTGTGTGATGAAGTGGGAATTTTCTGTAGTGTTTTTGAGTCCTATGTGGGCCTCAGTTTCCCCTGTATTTTGCATGGCTTCCTGGGGCAGGGCGGGGCTAAATTTGCTCTCACCACAGTGTGTGTCACCTCACTGACTGAGCAGGGAGAGGCGATTCCAATGGGCTGGCTGAGGCCCACCCCCTCAATGAAAAATCAGAACAATGGAAGCCCCTCCCCAGGACATGGTCCGCTGCGCCCACCCAGCCAGCAGGCGATGGGTTCCCCGCCTCTCAGCTGGAGGCTGAGCAGAGATCCAGCTCCATCTGGACTAGGGGCTGAGGTGCGGGTGGGGGAATAGAGGGCTGCCTGCTGGAAGCTCTTACCTGGGACCTGCCAAGCAGGTCAGACAGAGGGACGGACAGACAGACAGAGCCTGTGCCAAGGGTTTCCCCAAGGCCTGGCGGGGCTCTGGGCTGAGCAGAATGGACTGGGCTGTAACCTGCACCCCTCTGCGCGACCCTAAGGGCTCCCTGTGCCTTGCCCAGCTGACTAACACACCTGACTGTGCGCCAGTGTTGAGGGACTGTCCCTGCCACGCTGGGTGAGGGCACCGTCCTGGCAGCGTGGGCGCGTCTCTGCCAGGGTCTGGCTCAGCGGGACTCACTGGGCAGAGCTCACGGGGGAAGCAGGAGGCTGCAGCCCAGAGATCCAGTCCAAGGAGGCAGTGAGGCCGTGTGGCTGACCCTGGAGGAAGAGGGACACACCAGGGGGTTTGACACACTGAAGGAGACCCCTAGAGACGGCTGCAAAGATGGGGGTGTCGCACTGATCCTGGAGATCCGGGACACCTTGCCCTGCCCCCCCCCAAACACACCAGCCCTGCCCCTCTTCTGTCTCTCACTCCCCCTGTCTCCCCACAGTATCTTTCTCACAGCTGCTCTGGGCCTTCCAGAAGCCTTGATCCCCGTGCAGCTGCTGTGGGTGAACCTGGTGACTGACGGGCTCCCGGCCACTGCTCTGGGCTTCAACCCCCCGGACCTGGACATCATGGACAAGCCGCCCCGCAGCCCCAAGGAACCCCTCATCAGTGGCTGGCTCTTCTTCCGCTACATGACCATTGGCGGTAAAGCCTTCCCACCCTCTCCTGCAAAGCCCCATCCCCTTCTGCCCCGCATTCATGCCTCCCCTCTCTGCTCTGCCCACAGGCTACGTCGGAGCTGCCACGGTGGGTGCCGCTGCCTGGTGGTTCCTCTATGCAGAGGATGGTCCTGGCGTCTCCTATCACCAGCTGGTGAGAGCTGGCCCCAGTGCAGAGCTGGGGGGCCTGTGCTGTGTGTGTGTGGGGAGGGCTCAGCTGGGTGCTCTCCCCAGCAGTCAGTGCTGGCCCCAATGCCCCAGTGCAGAGCTGGGGGGCCTGTGCTCGGGCGGGGGAGGGGGGGGATTCTGTGTCCCTTGCAAGGAGCCGTGTGGGGCAGGAGTTCGGATGGCAGCACTGTGCTGTCTGCATTTTGACACCCCCCTCCCCCCCAGTCCCATTTCATGCAGTGCACGGAGGAAAACGTGGACTTTGAGGGGCTGGACTGCGAGGTATTCGAGTCGCCTGTGCCCATGACCATGGCCCTGTCTGTGCTGGTCACCATCGAGATGTGCAACGCCCTCAACAGGCAAGGACCCCTCCCTGCCCTCCCCTCCCCTCCCCTCCCCACCCACCGGCCCAGCCCCTCGCTCACTCTGCTGCTCTCTCTGCACAGCCTGTCTGAGAACCAGTCCCTGGTGCGCATGCCACCCTGGGTGAACATCTGGCTGCTGAGCTCCATCTGCCTCTCCATGTCCCTGCACTTCCTCATCCTCTACGTCGACCCCCTGCCCGTAAGTGCGGCCCTGCCCAGATGCCTATGCAGCACAGTGCCCAGGCGGGGGGAGGAGGGGCGGGTTACTCTCACCGCCAGTGGTAGAAGGTCCCATCTGCTCCCACCCCTCCCTGAGCCCTGCTCCCCAGGGCTCTGGCATTGCCCATCCCCAGCACCAGAGGCTCTGGGCTTGCCCTGTGGAGACATTTCCCCAGGCTCGAGTGCCCCTGCCTTGTTCTCCCCATGACCTCCTCCTCCCCCTTTGCTGTCCCCCCCCGCCCAGATGATCTTCAAACTGACACCACTGGACCTGACCCACTGGCTTGTGGTGCTGAAGATCTCGTTCCCTGTCATCCTCCTGGATGAGGTGCTGAAATTTGTCGCCCGGGACTACCTGGAAGGTAAGGATGCATCCCTGCCATGGGGCAGGCCTGGGTCACCTGGCCCAGCTGCAGCCCCATAGGAGCCTCCCAGCAGGATTCATCAGTTGGAGCTGTGTTGTGAATTTGTGCAGATGCCAGTCCCACCCGATGGGACACAGTGCAGGGACCTGCCCCCAAGCTCCAGCTGGCACCAGGGTGCCACCCCCTTCTCTGTCTTCCATCCCCTCCATACCACTAACCATGAACCATCAGCATCACCTGCCATGTAACAGACCCATCAGGGCAGCTCAAACGGGCCCAGAACAGCCCCAGCACCACAGAGAGCAAGCTGCACAGAGCTGGGTGCTTACTGCTCTTGGGGCTAGAGCAGGGGGGCTGGGAGCTAGGACTCCTGGGTTCTATCCAAGATCTGGGAGGGAAGTGGGGTACAGTGGTTAGAATGGCAAAATAGGAGTCAGGACTCTTGGGTTCTATCCCAGCTCTGGCAGGGGAGTGGGGCCCAGTGGTTAGAGCAGGGGGAGCTGGGAGCCAGGACTCCTGGGTTCTATCCTGGCTCTGGGAGGGAAGTGGGGCCTGGTGGGTTAGAGCAGGGGGGCACTGAGAGCCAGGACTCTTGGTTTCTATCCCAGCTCTGGGAGGGGAGTGGGGTACAGTGGTTAGAGCAGTGGGACCAGAGTCAGGGTTCCTGTTGTTTTTTACCCCATCTGTCCCTGCCACCTGTTGTAATCCGTGTCCTTCTGGGAGTATCTGTTTCCAGTCTCCCCAAGGGGCTGGGCCAGACTGCTGCTGAGCCCCCCCACCCCCTACTCTGTGCTGCTCTGGTGTGGGTTTGAGCCCCATGCCCTTGATGGGTTTCACCTTCCATCCATCCATCCATCCATCCATCCATCCATCCATCCATCCATCCCTTGTGCAGGTCTGGACTAACTCTCTCTCCCGCACAACCTCCTCCCCTGCGCTCTGTTAACACTGGTTTCTTTTATCCTTTCCCCTTGTAGCGTAATCTCCTTTCCCTCCATCTCCTTGATCCTGTGTCTCAGGTATCCCACGATCCTTTGCTGCATGCCTTGCCTGCCCCATGTCTGTCTGTGCCAAGGGGCGCTGCAGAGTGTGTGTGCATGTGAAATCTCATTGCTTTACCAGCTACTCCTGGCTGGGTCCCCACTGCAGTTTGGCAGTTGGGGTCTGGGGTCGGGTGGTGTCGCCTGTTTGAGCCTTAGTGCCGCTATCTGCCTGGGCCAGGTACCCCCATTGCCTTCCCTGCCCCCCGCTGCGCCTCTCCATTCCCTTCCACTCACCCCCTGGCTGTGGAGACCCAAGGGGTGTCACTCTGATGCTGTCACACATGCTGCTGCTGCACTAGGAGCTCTTCCCCCACGGCCCATCATCCTCCAGCTGCCACCAAAGGAGCCAGTTGCTGTTGCTCTTGTTTCCACCAGCTGCGACACTTAGATGACCAGATCGCAAGAGTTAAATATCGCAGGCTCACAGCACCCCCCCGAGCCACGGGGGATGGGGGAGCACAGCTCTAGGAATCTGCGAGTGCGACATTCGGCCCCTGCTGCAGCCCCCACCACAAGCGGTGGGTCAGGGGCGCATGGTCCCGGTTCCAGCCCCTGGTGCAAGGGTGGGGCTCAGGGCTGGGGCAGGGGGTTGGCATGCAGCAGGGGGTACAGGGTATGGGCTCCCAGCAGGCTCTGGGGAAGCGGTGATATCTCCCACTGGCTCCTAGGCGGCGGCGCGACCAGGCAGCTCTGTGCGCTGCCTCCACCCACCGGCGCCTCTCCGCAGCTCCCATTGGCCACGGTTCCTGGCCAATGGGACCTGCGGAGCCGGTGCTTATGGTGGGGGCAGGACACAGAGCCCCCTGGCTGTCCGTGTGCCTAGGAGCCAGGGGGAGATATCGCCACTTCTGAGAAGCTGTGTGGAGCCAGGTAGAGAGCCTGCCAGCTCCGCACCAACCAGAGGCTTGGCAACCCTACAGTATCAGGACATCAGTTGGCACACGGGCAAAGAGTTAAATATTGGGACGTCTGGTCACCCTAGCTGCTCTGCGGGGGTGAGGATAGGGCCTGGAGACAGCAGCTCCTGGCACTGCTGAGATCCCTGCCGAGCAGCTGCTGGTTAACTAGGGAAGTGGAAATGGTTCCTCCCACTTAGTGCCTCCCTGTGTATTAGCACCAGTCAGCCCCTGCCCTGCCCCAGAGAGAGACCGCTCTGCTCGAGTGCTGCCTGGGGGTGGGGGCAGCGAGCCACAAGAGGGTGGTGCAGAGGGCCAGATTACAGGTCATTCTGGGCTTTTTCGACTGGTGAGACAAGGGCTGGACACCAGACCTTGGAGGCCATCCTGCCATTGGGACACAAACCCTGCCACCTGGGGCTGGTCACTGGCCCGGCCCTGAGGACCGCCCCCCTCCCCGCCCACCTTGTCTCATGTGTCCCCTCTCTCCCCACAGTGGGTTTAGAAGACCCGAAGAGGAGGAAGAAGTGACACCTCTGGCCACTAGAGAAACTGCATCTTCACCCCAACAGTGAAGAACCGCTCGGTGCCCCCTCGCCTCCCCACGAGCCTCGGCCACCCCCTCTTATTTAACAGTTGCTCCCCTCCACCAAAGGCTGCAAGCAGCCCTCCTTCTCCTCCCCCAGCCGGGTGGGGGGGACATCATGGGGGTTTGCCCGCTGTGTTTGGAGAATGGGGGGAAGCTCCCCCTTGCAAACTGCCTGCCCTCCTCCCGGCGTTCTAGCTACTTTGCTTCTGTACATTTTGAGCTGCTAGTCTGTCCTAGCGGCCCCTGCCCATCCCGCCTCCCCCCGTCAAGCCCATTTCCTTGCTGGGCACCCAGCCCATTCGCTGTGTTACCAGCTCACACCCAGTGACCTCCTCACTCACCGGGTGGGTTTTTTTTTTAATGCAAAAGATAACTGAACAGATGGAAACATTTTGTCAGGCCAATGTGCAGCTCGCAGAGAAGGAAATTAAGAGACTGTTCTAGCTGCTTATTTATTGACATTAAAAGATAAACTCCTTAACGCTGTGTGCGCTCCAGCCTCTTCCTTTGCTTCCTTGGAAAGGGGACGGGCAGGAGCCACAATTGCTGCTCTTTTGAAAAGTACCGCAATCGGAGGAGTGGTCGGAAAAGGCCGAGATGTGTGACCTGAAGCGTGCCCCCTGCTGGCCCTGGGTGGTATTATGGCTACTCCCAGCCCCACTGGGGGAGCGTGGAAAAAGTCAATGGCTGCAATGCGGCTGTTGCTTCTGCCAGAGAGCTCCAAAGCCCAGCAACTGTTGGAATATGGGCTGGAATTTTCTTTTGATGCTCATTCTGTAACCCCACTGACTGCAACTGAGGTTGGTGCGTGAGCTCCCCCCTGCATTGTGTGTGTGTGGGGGGGGTGTAGGTGTGTGGGGGGGTGTAGGTGTGCGTGGGGTGTGTGTGGGGGGGTGTAGGTGTGTGTGTGGGGTGTAGGTGTGTGTGTGGGGGTGGGGGGTGCAGCTGCAGAGGCAGGTGTGTGTGAGAGCAAAAACCCTGTGGGGGAATGAAATACAGGGGGCAGGGCTCAGTGAGCTGTTTGGGGCTCAGGCACCTTCTCTCTGCCGCAGAAACATGACCTGATGCGAGGTGGGTGGTGGGTCCTTGCAGCATATGTCAGTTATAGTCTCATCTCCAGAACTGTTTTGGGAAGGGCTCTTAGAGTGACCCTCTGTGAGAACCAGCCCTCAGATAGGCAGCACAAACCCTATTTCCCTGCCCCACAAGTAGAACGGGCCAGCCCTGGCCAAGGAGCTGCTACCTCCTAGTCTCTAAAAGAAAAAGGAGTGCTTGTGTCACGTTAGAGCAGGGGTCCCGAACGCAGTGCCCGCAGGTGCAATGGCGCCCACCGGGGCAGTTCTGTGCACCCACAAGACACCACGCCGCCAAAATGCTGCCACCGAGCGTGGCCACTGGAGACCCGCCCACCGAAATGCCGCCGAGAAGCGTTGCTGTTTCTCAGCGGCATTTTGGCGGCTGTGCTTCTTTCCGCTTCCGCTTGTTGGCGGCATTTCAGCAGCAGGGTGTCTGGCGCCCGCCACAGTCTTCTGGGAATAGGAATGTGCTATTCCCACAGAAAGGTTGGGGACCACTGCCTTAGAGACGAACAAATTTATTTGAGCATAAGCTTTCATTGGCTAAAGCCCACTTCGTCAGATGCATGCAGTGGAAAATACAGTCCCTGTTTCTCTGCTGCCCTGATGGCCTTTTTTGGAGCCACCATCGGGCACCAGAGGTGCAACAGGAGCTGGAGCAAATTGAGCTCACAGCACGCTGGGCCCATGCTCTGATTATGAAAACAGGTGCCCACAGTCCCCCGTGGCACACAATCAGTGCAGGTGAAAAGCAGGAGCCAGGCGAGTCCCCAAACAAAGCAGATGCAGCTTAGCGGCTGCTGGTGCAGAAGGTGATAAGAAGGGGAGGGTTGGGGTTACTGCTTGGGACCCTATTACAGCATATACTGGGGCAAATGATTGCTAGGCCCCGGGCTGCATTCCATAAGGCAGCAGGCTGGCAGCAGAGGGCGCCATGCCAGGCAGTGCCACCCTTAGGCAAATGTTGGAGGAGCAGAAGACACCTGTGCTTCCAGTAGGACGTGCTGACCGCATAGTGAGGGAGAGGCGTGAGGACACTAGAGTAACCTCTTCCCCATGGGGGGCAGTGACCCCTGGTGGCCTGGATAGAGGGGCACTTACAGAGCTGTGTGGGGAGCCTCTTACTGGGCTAGCAGGGTGCTGGGGCTCGGGTTTGCCGGGCACTGGAAGAGGTTGGGGTGGGGTTGGGGGGCAAAGGCTGGGCTAGCAGGGGGCTGTGGGTTGAGTTTGCCGGGCACTGGAAGAGGTTGGGGTGGGGTTGGGGGGCAAAGTCTGGGCTAGCAGGGGGCTGTGGGTTGAGTTTGCCGGGCACTGGAAGAGGTTGGGGTGGGGTTGGGGGGCAAAGGCTGGGCTAGCAGGGGGCTGTGGGTTGAGTAGATTGGGGGGACAAGGGCTGGACTAGCAGGGGGCTGTGGGTTGAGTAGATTGGGGGGACAAGGGCTGGGCTAGCAGGGGGCTGTGGGTTGAGTAGTTTGGGGGGACAAGGGCTGGACTAGCAGGGGGCTGTGGGTTGAGTAGATTGGGGGGACAAGGGCTGGGCTAGCAGGGGGCTGTGGGTTGAGTTTGCCGGGCACTGGAAGGGGTCGGGGGGCAAGTACCAGACTAGCAGGGGGCTGTGGGTTGAGTAGATTGGGGGGACAAGGGCTGGGCTAGCAGGGGGCTGTGGGTTGAGTTTGCCGGGCACTGGAAGGGGTCAGGGGGGCAAGTACCGGACTAGCAGGGGGCTGAGGGTTGAGTAGATTGGGGGGACAAGGGCTGGGCTAGCAGGGGGCTGTGGGTTGGATTTCCCGGATACTAGCAGGACTGGTGGTGGGAGGAAGGACCAGAAAGTGCACTGCCTCCACACAGAGCCCAAATGAGACCTGGAGGAAGCAGAGACAGGAAGGGGAAGGTGGATCCGTGCACCAAATTCCTTGTTGCCGCTCCCCTCAGGGAAATCGTGGCCAGAGCAACCGCAGAAGCCTTCCGGCACTACCTCCTCCAGGCCTGTAGCTACCCCTGCAAGACACTGACGGCCCAAGGGCTGCGCTTTCAGTCACAGCTGGTCGAGGCATTGTGCTCTCTGTACCGCAGCCACACGAAGGGCATCAGCCTACCACCCACAAGGCACTGACACCTGCCAGCGGGACCAGGGACCCTGTCAGAGCTGCAGCACCTGCCAAAGCGGACCACCTGCTAACGACCCAGTGCACGCTGCCACTGAGCACCTCCCAGTGGCACTGGGCTCACATGGGATCCCAACTGCAAGCGCCTGGACTGCGGTCCTAACCCCAAGGCAGGGCCCAAGCAGTGGGAGGCCCAGGAGGAGGAGGCATCGAAGCCTGACCCTGGTGGGGTGGTGAGGAGAACAGAACAATGAGGCAGAAGCAACCCAACATTCTCACAGGTCAAATGGGGGGGGGGGGGCACCCCTACTTGAATGAAACAGGCGTGCTGAGCGTGGCCTAGCCATGGGGCATGCCTGCTACCTGGGGACAGGTGTGTTTCCCCAGCCTTGCTTCTTTGCTCATACCTGATTGGCTGGAGGCGGGGGGAAGGTGCCACTCCAAACAAGGATACAGGTTTAACTATAAAAAGAAAAGGAGGACTTGTGGCACCTTAGAGACTAACCAATTTATTTGAGCATAAGCTTTCGGCTGTTACTCTGAAACCTGAGGTTTAACTATGACAGGTTTCAGAGTAGCAGCCGAGTTAGTCTGTATCCACAGAAACAAAAGGAGGACTTGTGGCACCTTAGAGACTAACATATTTATTTGAGCATAAGCTTTCGTGAGCTACAGCTCACTTCATCGAATGCATTCAGTGGAAAATACAATGGGGAGATTTATATACACAGAGAACATGAAACCACTATGGTCCACCAGGGAGGGCTTGAGCCAATGAGCAGATGGGGTGGGGGGAGGAGGATGGGGGACAAGCCCAGGAAGATTTGGAGAAGGGAGGGGAATAAAGACAGACCAGGAGAAGAAGTAGGTGCTCTGAGCTGACAGCTTGCAGGCAGGTGGGGCTGCTCCAGGGGTTTGCACCCGTGGGAGGCAGAGTGTGTATCTAGGCAGGTGCTGTACCAGGGGAAGGGAGTCGGGAACTCCTGCCAGACCCTGACCTGGGACTGTTCCTGGCCGGGCTTAACTCTGACCCCACCTAGGAGGGAGGGCTGGTGTTTGTGCAAACAGGGGGCTGGGAACTGGGACCCCTTCCCCAACCTTAGGATTCCCACACCCAGAGCAAGGTGTGGGGGTTTCTACAGGACCTGCTCTCACTAGGAATGGATTTGGACCAAGTTCTAATTGTGCCCGACAGACAGTGGTGCAAGTAGGGAGGTCCGGTCCACAGTACCATTAAGATATTTATTGCTGGTAGGCTGTACCGGATAGACACAGGAGCACAATGTGAGCAGCCCCATGCCGGCTGCTCCTCTGGTGCAGCTGTACCGCCCCCAGTCCTGCCCCCAACCCTTCCATGCAGTTGCATCTCCTGTCTGAGGTCTGTACAGCCCTGCCAGAGGACAGGGCTGGGAGCGGGCTGGGGACAGTACAGCCAGGCACCAGAGCAGCCCCACATTCTGCCCATGGGTAACATGGGATGGGGAGGGGACAGGGAGAGTGTGAGGGCCCCGGGCTGGGGGTAGGGAAAAGTTACATGCCCCGCCCCCTTCAGCTGGTGCCCCCCTCTGTGTCCCTCCTATGAGTCACCTATGCTCAGCATACAGGTAAGAAATGAACTCAACTTGCACCAATGATGGTTTGATACAAATATTGCTGTTTTTGGACTACAAATTGTATTTGATTTTTTTCGAAAGCAAAATCTGTTTCTTTAGAAGTAAATTGTAATCGATCCCTTTTCCATGAAAATGTGATTTTTTCCCCCAAAATATTTGTTCGACCTTTTTGATCAAAAAATAGATTTTTTTGGCTAAAATCTTTATTAAATTTTTGTTTGATTTTTTCAAAAAAAAAAAAAAAGAATTATTTTTAGGAATAAATTGTAGTCAATATCTTGATTAAAATTTAATGTTTCCTTGCCAAAATATTTGTTTTACATTTTTGATCAAAAAATATAATTTTTTTTACTAAAAAAATATTTTTTTATTTTTTTCCAAATAAAAATCATTTTTTCAGAATAAAATTGTGGTTGATTTTATTTATGAAAAATTATTTTTTCACATTTGTTTTGACCAATCAAAAATACATATTTTCACCTACAAATTTTATTTGATTTTTTCCCAAAGAAAAAAAAGATCCCTTTTTCAGAAATAAGTTGTAATTGATTTTTCAAAGATAAATTAATTTTTGTTGCCAAAATATTTATTTGACATTTTCAATCAAAAATGGATTTTTTTGGCTAATATTTTATTTAAAAATTATTTTTCCAAAACCCACATTTTTTTCAGGACTAAATTGTAAATGATTTTTACAATTTTCCCAAAATATATGCTTGACATTTTCAATGAAAAAATAGATGTTTTTGGCTAAATATTTTATTTATTTTTTCCATTGAAAAATCATTTTTTTTCAAGAATAAATTGTAGTCCACGTTTCAATGAAATTTTTTTTCTTGCCAAAATATATTTTGACATTTTCGAACAAAAAGATTCTTTTTTGCTAAAAGTTTTCCAAAGAAAAATTATTTTTTTGGCAGAAAATACGTTGTAATGAATTTCTTGATGAAAAAAAGGGGAGATTTTGGCCAAAATATTATTTGTCTTTTTGATTAAAAAAATAGATTTATTGAGCTAAAATTTCATTAATTTTTGTTTGATTTTTCCCAAGACAAATCAATTTTTTTCAGAAATAAATTGTTGATTTTTCAATGAAAAATTGTGGTTTTTTAAAGGTTTTTTTCCTGTGTTCAATCAAAAAAGTAGCTATCTTTGGCTTCAAATTTTATTTGATTTTTTACAAATAAAAGTACATTTTTTCAGAAATAGATTTTAATCGATTTTTCAATGAATTTGCCAAAATAATTGTAGTGGGGGGGGGGGTTGTAGTGGTAGTAGTAGTAGTGAGGAGTTTTACGAGTAGTAGTAATTGTTGTTGTCGTGGGGGTGTAGTAATAGTAATAGCAGGAGTAGTGGGGGTTGTAGTAGTAGTAGTTGGGGGTATCTAGTAGTAGGAGTAGTAGTGGGGGGTTATAGTAGTAGGTGGGGGTTCTGTTAGTAGTAGTAGGAGTAGTAGAACTGGGGAGGGGGGTACCAGAACCAGCTACACCCCAATTGCTACAGCTCCCCCAAATACTACTACTACTATATACCCCTACTATATAAATACATACCCCTACTACTATCTCCTAACTATTTTTACTACCTCCCAACAGATACTACAACCCTTCCAATTCTACTACAACCCCCAACTACTGATACGGCTCCCCAAATATAATAAAAACCACAACTACTTCTACAACACCCCAAGTACTACTACATCACCCCAACTGCTAGTTAAACCCCCCACCACTACTACTATCCCCAACGACTACTACCCCAACTGCTAGTACAAGCATTCCACTTCTACTACAACCCCCCAACTACTACTACAACCCTCAAACTGCTACTAGGAGAACCTAACTACTACTAACCCCCAAATTCTAGTAGAGTCCCCCACTACTACTGCAACCCCTCAACTACTACCACCACCAACTACTACTACTACTACTATCCTGCACTACTACTACAGCCCCCAAATACTACTACAACCCTCCCACTTCTACTACAACTCCCCAACTACTATTAACCCCCTGCTACTACTACAACCCCCCAACAACTACTACGACCCCCACAACTAAAATTACAACCCACCAACTCATATTACAACACCCCAGATCCTAACACAACCCCCCAACTACTACTACACCCCTACTACTAAAACACGCACTACTAAGAGAATCTCCCCACTACAACTACAACCCTCCCAACTACTACCATAACCTCACCCCCACTACTACTATAACCTCCCCAATGCTACTACAAGCCCCCAACTACTACTACAACCAGTTGATGTAATGAACAGTGCATGTTCCACTTGGAGCAGCAGTGACACCCAGTGGCCAGTTAGGGTAATAGACAGAGCATATTTCCCTTGAAGCAGCAGTGACACCCAGTGGCCAGTCACTGTTATATATTTGCCGCAAATATTGTACAAAGGTTGTCGTGTGAGATGTCTATGGAAAGGTTATGATTTGATGGTTATGATTATGCTATCTGCATGTGTGTATCATTTTTGTAGTTGAAGTTAGGAATATTGGCTATGTACTTCAATGTATTTTAATTCTAAGTAGCCTCAGTGAAGCATTTGGTCTGCTTCTTGAGCAAGGACTATTCTCAGTAAGTGCCCAATAAAGAAACACTTAACTGACAATAAGAAAAGGAGTACTTGTGGCACCTTAGAGACTAACCAATTTATTTGAGCATGAGCTTTCGTGAGCTACAGCTCACTTCATCGGATGCATACCGTGGAAACTGCAGCAGACTTTATATACACACAGAGATCATGAAACAATACCTCCTCCCACCCCACTGTCCTGCTGGTAATAGCTTATCTAAAGTGATCATTACCAAAAAGCTCTTACCAGCTATTACCAGCAGGACAGTGGGGTGGGAGGAGGTATTGTTTCATATTCTCTGTGTGTATATAAAGTCTGCTGCAGTTTCCACAGTATGCATCCGATGAAGTGAGCTGTAGCTCACGAAAGCTCATGCTCAAATAAATTGGTTAGTCTCTAAGGTGCCACAAGTACTCCTTTTCTTTTTGCGAATACAGACTAACACGGCTGTTACTCTGTTAACTGACAGTGGAATTTGGGAGACGCCAATCCACATCTGACAGGTTTCAGAGTAACAGCCGTGTTAGTCTGTATTCACAAAAAGAAAGGGAGTACTTGTGGCACCTTAGAGCCTAACCAATTTATTTGAGCATAAGCTTTCGTGAGCTACAGCTCACTTCATCGGATGCATACTGTGGAAAATACAGAAGATGTTCTTATACATACAAACCATGAAAAAATGGGTGTTTACCTTTTTTTCATGGTTTGTATGTATAAGAACATCTTCCATATTTTCCACAGTATGCATCCGATGAAGTGAGCTGTAGCTGACTAAAGCTTATGCTCAAATAAATTGGTTAGGCTCTAAGGTGCCACAAGTACTCCTTTTCTTTTTGCGAATCCACATCTGAGCTTTCCTGGGAACATTCAAACTAACATGTAGACAATGGCGTCAACCTGTAAAAAACTGTGTCATGGATGGACGTGTGACTTGCCCATGTGACTCCAAACTCCATTTTGCTGTAATTTTCCATAGTAAGAAAAAAGAAATGTTCTTACACCTGGAAGAGACTATAAAAGGCTGCAAAAAGAAAAGGAGTACTAGTGGCACCTTAGAGACTAACCAATTTAGCTGTACCTCATGAAAGCTTATGTTGAAATAAATTGGTTAGTCTCTAAGGTGCCACTAGTACTCCTTTTCTTTTTGCGAATACAGACTAACACGGCTGCTACTCTGAAACCTATAAAAGGCTGATGCCTCATCTCCATCTTGTCTTCAGTCCTGCTTCATCCCTCTGGAGGGACTTTGCTACAAACTGAAGCTTTGAACAAAGGACTGAATGACCCATCCCAGCTGGGGATGTTTGTACTCAGAGACTTGATTTGAACCTGCAGTTTATTCCATCACTGCTACAGGCCTGAACCAAGAACTTAGCCATTATTGTATGTCATTGATTCCATTTAACCAATTCTAGCTCTCATCTATATCTTTTTCCTGCTCTGAGCAATTTGTCCTGAATTGGCACTCTCATTTGGGTCTCAGCAAGGGCAGCATCATTACACAGGATAATGCACAGAGTGTGTCTGCCTTGGAGCAGAAGTGACACCTTGTGGCCGTAAGGGTAATGCATAGCATGTCTCTCCCTTGGCGCAGCAGTGAGTCCTGGTGGCCAGTCAGGGTAATGCACAGAACATCTTTCCCTTGGGGCAGCAGTGACACCCGGAGACGAATCAGGGTAATGCACAGAGTCTGTCTCCCAAGGAGCAGCAGCGATACTTTGTGGCCACAAGGGTAATGCATAGCCTGTGTGTGACGTTCCCCAGTGTTATCCGGACCAGTGATCTGCTAGGTCACTCCAGTCCTTGACTCTGGCAGCCAGTCTTACCCTGTTCTACTGTGAGAACCCCCACTCCTGGGTTGTTCCCGCACAGCCTCTAACATGTAAGCTGCTCCTTGGATTGTACAATCGAATGACACTAGTCAATATCGCTGGTGTAATGAGGCTGGTTCTGGCGGGACCCAACTGAGAGTACCAATTCGGGACAAATTGCTTCAAGCAGGGCAGTTACAGCCCAAGGCTGGGGTTTTTCCACCTCTAAGGCAAACCAAACCATCCAAACAGAGCAGACTTTGGTCTCACTGCACTGGCTAACCACAAGTCCCACAAGCAATTCCCTTAGACACTCCAGTTTCCCAGTATCTCCACCAGTGCCACTCGTTATGGGGACAAATGGTTATGAAAACCAATACCCCAGAACAAAGGTTCCCTCGATCCCAAAGGACCAAGCCCCAGACCCAGGTCAATATACAAATCAGATCTTACCCACCAATCATGCTGTTGCCAATCCTTTTGAATCTAAAATCTAAAGGTTTATTCATAAACAGAAAAAGATGGAGACGAGAGCTAGAACGGGTTCAATGGAATCAATTCCATACAGTGATGGCAAAGTTCTTGGTTCAGGCTTGCAGCAGTGACAGAATAAACTGCAGGTTCAAATCAAGTCTCTGGAGAACAGCCCAGCTGGGATGGGTCATTCAGTCCTTGGTTCAAAGCTTCAGTGTAGCAAAGTCCCTCCAGAGGTATGAAGCAGGATTGAAGACCAGATGGAGGAGCTGCAGCAGCTTTGTATAGTCTCTTGCCATGTGCTCTTTCTTTCTTTGTCCCAAGGACAAGCTGCCCATCCAATGGCCTGGAAACACCTCAGAGTTCTGTCCATAGGCAGGTCCCTGCGCACCTGTCTGAGTCCCAAGGCGTGTCTGCCTTCTCTCAGTGGGTCAGTTGTGTAGCTGATGGTCCTTAATGGGCCATCAAGCAGGCTAGGCAGAGCTGACACCAACTTGTCTGGGGTGTCACCCAGAAGAATAGCACAAGTTTGAAATACAGACAGTATAGAGCCAATATTCATAACTTTAACTGTAAAAATGATACACACATATAGACAGCATCATCATAACCAGCAAACCATAACCTTCTCTTAGACACCTCATTTGATCCTCTTTATACAAGTTTTGGTGCCACTAAAGGACTTTGGTTGCAAAAATGATCTATACAGTCCCAGCTTATGTCAATAATGTCACATCCGGTCCCAGACACAACCCTAGGAACCTCCATCTTGCAGTGTCAAGTTATGCCCGCTGGACACTGCAAGCTTATATGAGTTCATCAATTTAACAAAGAAATTGATATGTACCAGGCTTGTTATCCCAAAGGGAGTTTCTGACATGCTTCAAACCAAACACACTGCTTCAGGTAGAATAAACAAGCAAATTTATTAACTACAGATGTAAGTAGTGTCAGGATGAGCTCCACCCTGACATCTGGTGGTGAGGTGTGGCAAGTTGTGGAAAAGAACTTCAGGGGCCGATCTCATTTGCATAGGCACA